>NC_090265.1:1729041881-1729353547 GCF_040414725.1 Anabrus simplex | reverse complement strand
ACTGAGTTCATAATGCGTGCATAAAGGTAAGAGTAACATCCGTGAAGTACCGTAGTTCATTTCAGAGTTCATTCCATTTCGAGTTATTGAAAGGAAAACTTTCTGGACTCCTCCCTGTAGTTAGGCAATCTGAAAGTAACTTTCACTAAAATGTAAAAGAGAAAATACGTTTAATCGTTATCTCAGCTCAATTTTAACTGGAACATGCATCTTGTTTAAGGAGACTAAAAGTGATAATGATTAGTATGAATCACCTGTAAAATTTAAATGTAATGTGATGAGGGCACTTCATGGATTTATTTATCTCATGGCTTTAGTGTCGGGGCTCTCCGAGGATATGTTCGGCTGGCCTATGGGTGACCCTCGCATCTGGATGTGGGATGATGATGATGATGATGATGATGATGAGGTAGAGAGAAGGTGAAACCCGTGTCACCATATAGCTTACTCCTGTCTAATAACACCAAGGGTAAGGCTTAATGCCTCCTTCAGACGGACGAATCACTGCAAGAGTCTCATATTCTCTCACTCCGTATGAACACTGTGGAGAGGTTTGGAATTTTGAATCCAGGCTTTTGGCACACAATCAAGTTATTGGAAATTACGTACCACCATCTCTTCTACCCTCCTGGCGAACATTCTTAAGAAAAAATTTTTCCACCAATGGGATTCGAACCGACTAACCATAGTGTCAGACCATATAGAATTGACGGCTTGTCACCAGGCGGACATTTCTTGGCAATAAATGATAACATTATCGGCTTTACTTCCCACTAACGACGGAGGTGGCGCAGTGCCGGAATTTAGTCCCGCAGGAGTTCTTTTACATGTCAGTAAATCTATCGACATGAGGCTGACGTATTTAAGGGCCTTCAAATACCACTGGACTGAGAAAGGTTCGAACCTGCCAAGTTGAGGCCAGAAGGCCAGCGCCTCCACCGTCTGAGCCACTCAGCCTGGCTTTCTTGGTAACGTAGCAGAAGAACGCAATGGTCGATGCTCCGGTTATTATCTCCTCAGGAACACATTGTCCAAGCATTTACATTACAGTTATCTACACTGCAACTTCCTGGTATATACAAATAAATATGCCCTTGAATATCGATCACGAAAAGTAAAAGGAATAGAGCCTGCTGCTTTTTAGACATAGTGAAGTATCGTTTGATATTTAGATGAAGACAGTTAATGATTACTACTACTACTACTACTACTACTACTACTACTACTACTATAAGAGTACAAAAAGCAATTCCATGTAAAGAAACTATTGCAAGAAATACTACTAGTTTAACATTCTAAATCCGGCATCGTCTTAAACAAATTCACACACAACTTAAGTATTTCCAGTGCATTACACTACGGCTTACCATACTATCGGTTGAATTTGCTACTAGCATAACATTACAACACCGTCATGTGCAAATTCACACGTACCTTTCTAAGATTAAATTACTTCCATTAAAATGTCGCTGCCATGAAGTGCACTTGTCACATTAAAATTCAGTTCTACAGGTAATTTATACACATTTTTATTATTCTATATTTAAAATATCGTCTCAAACTAAGTTCATCATTAAGTCACAGATTAAGAAATGTTGGCCTCAGTTGTGCCATACAGATGATGTCTGAAAATAGCAACTCTTTTCCAAATTGGACCCTATAGATTTCTCTCCAGTCATAAAAGGATGTGGAATTGTACCTCTGGACACAGATAAGAGTCGCGTTAATGTAATTTTAATAGATTATACTGTATTTCTCTAAGTACCGGTAATATACTATAGTGAGTTTGCAGATCACTTTCTTTTCTTTATACATTTCCTGAGTTGTAAATTCCAAATAGAACAGTGCTACCTATCATTTCTGCTTCAGATAAGCTTACGGTTAATGGAGATAATGTCGATTCTACTATTACTAGCATTTCAGCAAAGCAGTATATCTGTTCATGCCCCTGTAGTCCGTTCGACCGTAGAATGTTGGCAGTCATCTCACGAATGGTGTTACGTCGTTTATTTCCTCAGTAGTTCACCAACGGAGTACTTCCTCGGCACTTAAAGGAGGGTTTCACATTCACTGCAGTCATGTGGGCAGTGTTTTGTACTGTAAGAGCACCCTGGAAGAGAACGGACCCGGAGATCTGTATAAAAATACCCTTCTCTGCCGAAGTTTTATTCTTCGATTGCTGCTCTCAAGATGGCAAGAACAGATTTAGCAACATCGCCTAGCAAAGCCCACTTGAATTCGCCCGTAAAGTGATCTGATTGGCCAACTTCATCAGATGATAGAATAACAATGGTGTGAGATATCGAATTATTTATTTCAAATTATTTAGCAGTATGACCAACCCCCTAACGCTCATATCCCTACTCATCTCAGTGTTTCCCACCAAACATAACGTTTTTACCACCCATTCATCTACCTCAGGCACCTGCGACAGTTATCTCTTCCTAAGGATACAACATCATCTGATTAAACAGCCACTTCTCATCAGTAAATGAGGTAACAATGGACCAGATCCTTGGCTGAAGGGTCAGCGTTGAGACGTTTGGTTCAGATAGTTCCGAGTTCGAATCCCGGCAGCATCGGAGACTTTAATCAAGTTTGGTTAATTCATCTGATTATGAGAGGCTTGGTATTTGTCCCAACTTACTCTTCTTCACACACACAATATAACCACACTACCACCCACAGCAGAAAAACGTAATAGTGAATAAAACCCTCCACACAGGATTTGCATCGGTAAAGGCAAACGTAAAGGTAGTTAAAATTGCGAGAAATTCTTAGGCAACTGCGGCATCAGAAAGCGATAGTATATGGCATTTTCAATTAGATCATATTTCCTCTATTGATGCAGGTGAAGATTGAAAGAAAGAGCCTATGTAAATTAGTCCGCTTTGTCAGCGTAGTGAGTAAATCATTGGCTGAACAAATATGTGTGATCGTTATCTGGATATGATCGTACACATATAACACACACTTTACACCGGTGACCCCAAAAGGAAGAGGAGAAACTCACCGAAAAAGATGAAGAAATGAGGTAAAAGCAGCATTATAGGAAGTATTACGGGAGCTTGCAAAAGATGGCAGTACTTCCAGAAACTTTAGCAACGTTGACAGAAGAGTATTCTCATCCAAGGGTGGTTATGCATAATGTTTCAACGTACTCATGGTACGCAACTGGACTTATACGGCGTATTGCATGTTAACCTACCTCGTTAATGGGCTTGGTAGAGCGACGGCTTTCTGAACTCAATGTGGCGAGTTCGATACCTATGCTTGTGGTATTAAAGATTTTTAATAGACGTAAAATTCCTCCTCCCGGATAATGCGAGGTCTAAGATATGCATTTGGAAATATAGGGCATGTACTCATGTATAGTGCCTGAAGACAAATTCTGACTTCAGGAGATTCTCGTAGGAAAGTGGCAGAACACAGGCCATTGGTAAACATTGTTTTGTTATGGTATAGACAGCAAATACACAAGACTACGTACAAAGGACAGGTCTCCACTGGTTACAGACCTTCGAAGTAATCACCCAAGGCGTCCACTGTGCGTTGCCAGCGGTAGGGCAGGCGCTGAATACCAATCGCTGCATGTCTATCGCTAACGTGTGACACCTCTCTCCGAAATGCTGTTACGATGTCCTCTTTGTTAGCAAACCGTTGTCTACGTAATGGCTTCTTTACTTTGGCGATTAGATTATAGTGACATGGGCTCATATCAGGCGAATAAGGCGGGTGTGGAAGAACCTCCCATCCCCACCGTTGTAAGCGACGCTGAACGATGGCTGCTGTGTGAGGTGTCGCGTTATCGTGTAGTATTATGGCGTTGTCCAAAATATGCATGCACACTTAATGCTTCCGGCAGCTCTGCATGACATTGGCGTGCATTTTTGCCGCGGAGAACTGCTATTTTAATATACGATCGTTGCTCCTGCTTGTTGACTTCCATTTTGTGACGCTCTCACTCACACAACCGAACTTGGGGGTATGCTTAGACCCACACTGTTGTTTACATACACCATATAGTGGCATCATACGCAAATACATACCGCATGTTTCCGTGTTGTCTCCTGTTCGCGAGAAAAAAAATAGTTGCCGTGACTTATGACTCGATTTGCGTATATATGGTTCCTCAGCATACCCCAGAAACAGCAAAAATATAGTTATAGTAACGTAAACTTAATAACACTCTTGTGTTCAAAGGTAATTTTCAGAGTAAACTTTCGGCATTCCGGCGTCTTTACAGTCGGCTGTCAGTAAAACGTTTTAAGAAATACTTTATTATTATTATTATTATTATTATTATTATTATTATTATTATTATTCATGATTTCGATGTCCGGCTCCATGGCTAAATTATTAGAATGCTGGTCTTTGGTATTAGGGATCCCGGGTTCGATTCGCGTCAGGGTCGAGGAATTTAAACATAATTAGTTAATTCCGCTGGCACGGGGGCTGGGTGTATGTGTCGCCATCATCATTTGATCCTCATCACGACGCGCAGGTGGCCTACAGTTGTTAATTCAAAAGACCTGAACCTGGCGAGCCGAACATGTCCTCGGACACTTCCGGGACTAAAAGCCATACGCCATTTCATTTGATGATTTCGATTGCTCTACTGAATATACTGTACTATCAATCTTTCAGAAATCTAATTTTCTTAGAGAATATTTATCAGGTTGTAGTTAAAATTGCGGGAAATTCTTAGGCAACTGCTGTATCAGAAAGCGATGGCAATTTTAATTAGATCGTATTTCATCTATTGATGCAGGTGAAGATTGAAAGAAAGAGCCTACGTAAATTAGTCTGCATTTGTCAGCGTAGTGAGTAAATCATTGGCTGAACAAATATGTTTGATCGTAATCTGGAGAGAACGGCGTTGGG
This sequence comes from Anabrus simplex, assembly GCF_040414725.1. Lineage (NCBI taxonomy): Eukaryota > Metazoa > Arthropoda > Insecta > Orthoptera > Tettigoniidae > Anabrus > Anabrus simplex. Next base: position 1,729,348,663 of record NC_090265.1, on the reverse strand, counting down.
TTTTCCCGATCGTAACCATGAAAGGAGAGCAAGCAGTTGCAATGGGTTTCTTCAGTGATGATCGGTAGATTATCCTTTTGTTTGTCTGGTGGATTATTTCCCTCGTTTACATCACAGTAGAAGAAATGGGTATCTCCTTAATGTAGATAAATTGATGTTCTTGGTAAGGTGACCAAGTGGTATTTCCAGAAAGGATGACAAGTGGCTTCAGATGTAGGATATTCAAGAAAATTTTAGCTTAAAAATAAACTGAGATAAACACTATTATACTCATGTTACACGTTTAATTTAAAACTACGGGTACAATAAATTATTGTATGAAGCACTCAGAAATGTTGTTCTGTCGAACACTTACACTGCAGACGAAAGAAGACAATCAATGTCACAAATTGGATTTTACTAGATAAATCATTCAAAATCATTTAAAGGAATACCTGCAATATTTCCTTTCATAAAGGGAGCTACGTGTTCACGAAAGCAAACGTATTTTTGAATAACTTACCTTCAGGTTTGCCATGGAAATGTTTGTTCCCACTGGACGAACGAAATACTCCACTTTTTTCAAATTTCCTCCTCATTTGAGATATTTGTGTATTTCTGTTTATTTGCCAATATTCACCAAATTCGAATCTACTTTTTGGTATTCTTCAAAGTCTCCAGAATGGTGGAATACCAATGAACCTATCACATAAACCAACCTTCCTGCGCGTCAAATGAAGCTAAAAAGAATGCGCTTCGAATTTGTGCGAATTGAAATAATAATACTATACGGTGACGGGTGGTGGTTATTCTATTGGTGGTGCCAGCAGATTCAAAATTTGTGAAAATATTCTTTCAAAGTTGCTGATACTCTGAGTATTTACCTATGCCGTAAATTACATGAAATTACATTACCTTCAAGTCCGTTCTTTTAATGAAGTATTAACTGAGACGAATTTATAAATTGAGAAACTAATATAAATATTTACTTTAATCCGTATGAATTTTTCTAAAAATTTCGGTTTTAAGAAATGTATTAAACAAATTGACAACCTCTCTAGGAAAAAATGAAAAAAAAATCATATGTAGGGCTTATTCACCCAAAGTGTTCGTTCCAAAACCTCGAAATTCACCTTCAAGTGAACTATACTCGGAGAAATATTTAATACTAAAAGGGTATGGAGTAATGAGCTTACTTTTGACAACATACCATATAAGTTCTGGGAAAAGGAGATTGGCGTTAGGTTTCCCCCATTAAATTAGGGGTTAAGTGATTCTACTCTGGAAAAGAAATGAAAGATTAATTTGATAGAACAAAATATATTCTTGAAATAATTTCAATAAAAATGAGTAAGACTTGTTGCGATAAAACAGATGAGAATATGAAATTATGACATTGCAACTGAAAGAATCTAGGCATGAATTTGAATTCTTCTTGACCGGACATTTAACAATTTATACGAAATATATCCCTCACTGGTTCACTTGACTGTACCTTCAACACTTTGAGTGTAATTACGACGTATTCCTTTGATCTGGTGTTTACTGTAGATGTGTCACGCCTAATTTGGTGTTGTATCCATGTGACCGCTTCTACTCCATATCATGTGACTTATTGGTAAGTCTGCACGGTATGACTTCATTATAAGTGTATCCTTCTATGACTCCATCACTGTCCACCATCCACTTCTTCGCTCTTTACCTTCCGTTTAACTAATGACTCCCGTTGACTGACTGAGGCCACTCCATCTCGTTCACTTAATGGCGAACTGTGGCCCCTCCTTCCAGTAGAATAATGACTGACGCTGCAATATGCAGCCACCTTTTATAGACGTTGGTTGACGATCCTACGTAACCTCCAGAAATAACTATTATCTACTCCCACCTCGCGACAAATATTACATACAATTGTGAAATAGCCCGGGGCGGCCTAGGTTACTCAAAGAAACGGAACGCATCGCTAAATAAGCACGATGACGTAGCCATGACGTAGCGATGACTCTGCATTTATTCCAGCAGTATTGCACAATGTAGCAATGTCATATCCACATCTGATATACAGCAACTCTTTACTGTACATGCCTTTAGTGTTAATCTACACACACGTATATATGCATACATTTAATTACAATCACGCAAGCGACAAGCATTGCAGAATGGAATTGAATAATAATTATAATGCAATAATAGTAATCTCACAGATAAAATAATAATACTATGGACATAATAATAATAATAATAACAATAATATCACAGATGAAATAATAATAATAATAATAATAATAATAATAATAATAATAATAATAATAATAATAATAATAATAATAATAATACAGATATCACTTTGTAACGGGATTTGAACCGTTACAATTCCAGGCCACCTTTTGAACAGACTAAAGCGGAAGTAACGTCATTGCCTCGTCACACTCGCCTTGGTTGCCAAATGAATCGGCGTGCGATTGAAAGTTGTACTCCAACACAGCACAGCTCACCGGCTATAACATGACCACGTTTGAAATAATTAATGCGTCAAAGGATTCGTATTAGTGAAGTCCCATACCGCCACATCTGTTTTAAATGTAATAATTACAGTAACTGCACCCATGTGGTCAAGACATCTACTGAAAAAGTATGGCAGCCCCGCGCTGTGTACGCCATTGCCGTAACTCGTGCTACCAGAAGGCATTAAACGCCCATCCCCTTACCGAGTAAGGCTTGCCCCTCTCCTACCAAGTGACAATACCATAGACGCAGACCCACGTCTTTCCCTGGCCTAAATCTCCTCTTCCACCTTAGTCTGCTCAAAAGGTGACCCGGGCAATAATAAGAACAGTATGAAAGTAACACGTCCTTACCTAATATAGGAATAAATAAACATAGCTATTGCCAATATACGCATGCGTACAAGGAGTCGATCACAATGTCTGTAGCCGATAAACTGAAATTTCTAAAATGCCATAACGTCAGTCTCAAGGCTACTTTACACAAACATACAGAATATAACTTTCGAAGGGATATCCGCTGCACTCTCTATGATTACACACAAAAGTAATTTGACGCCACTATTCAAATAATCAAATAAACACCAAAGAAAAAGTTAGCTATTTCGATATTTTGTGTTTTCCTTCTGGCAGGTAAAGGTAACTATGGCGCCAATTTTCATGAATGAAACAGAACAAAATTCATTGCAAAATTCCCGGAGTGTTACACTACAAATCGTGTGAGTGGACCTCGAACCAGCCCTCAGGTCCAGGTAAAAATCCCTGGCCTGGCCGGGAATCGAACCCGGGGCCTCCGGGTAAGAGGTAGGCACGCTACCCCTACACCACGGGGCCAGCATTATATATATAGGATTACATATTTATTTAATCCCTTTACCCTCCAAGGTTGGTTTTTTTCCGGACTCAGCAGACGTTCCGCTTGAAGAGCAGTGTCCAGGAGCGTGATATATTTGGTCGGAGATAAAACTGGGGAGGAGGACCAGTCTCTTTCCCAAGCGACCTGACCTGCTACCCTGAACTGGGACCTTGTGGGGGATGGAAAGTTTGAAATAACTTAATTGCATCAGCAAAAGGCTGCGGCAACCCAATAAACCCTACTTTATTGGGCCCTTTACGAATTTGAATATAACCTAAAACCTTCCGCTCTAATAAAGTAAGGAAAGCCACCCCAATTAATACACAAATAATCAACATAACAACTCCTAACATTCTTATTAAAATCTCCGTTAACAATACTACCTGTAATACTCTTACATTTTTGAATTCTAAATTCAATACACTTCTCTGCCAAAGTAGTACTTAGTGTTTATCATTTATATCAAAAATTATTTTGAATATTTGGTCCTTTCGTACTAAAATATTCACTTATTATAAAGATAGAAACCGACCTGGCTTACGCCGGTCTGAACTCAGATCATGTAAGGATTCAAGCCCGCAACCCCCCTAATAGTGCATAATTAGAATTTGATGATCACCCCGCAATCATTACTGTGTATACTCCTAAACTCGTACATACTAAAAAAAATAAAATTCCCAAATTAAAAGTGAATAAAGTTGTTAAAAAAGGATAGATTATTCAAGTCACGAGGACGAGGGAAGGAAGCATCTATGGCTTTAAGTTAGGCACAACCCTGGCATATGCCTGGAGGAGAAGTCGGAAACAACGGAAAACCTCTTCGAGGATGGCTGAGGTGGGAATAGAAACATCTCTACTGAACTGACCTCCCGAGGCTGAGTGGATCCCGTTCCAGTCCTCGTACTATTAATCTAATTTTGTGGCAGAGCCGGAAATCGAACCCGGGCGTCCGGGGGTGGCAGCTAACCACACAAATCACTAGACGATAGATGCAGAGGTAATAATAATAATAATAATTGTTACCGAGTTTTTGTGGTAGTTAAGCATGAAAGAAGGTGCTGGGTGGTGAATAGGTCTCAAGCTACTAAAGAGAAATTAAATTTTAAAATTTAACAAGGTTATATTTTCTTTTCAAAATTAGGTAACAACAAATAGAACAGGTACTTAGTAGCCGAAATACAACTTGAAATGTACAATTACAGGGATTAAAGAATTTGGGCTTCGAGCCCTGAAAACACAATTCTTGAGCAACTAGCTCAACTTTACGATATACCAATTTTAACAAAAGGGGCAGAAGACCCCACTCAAACCCTGGAGCCCTTGCTCCAAATTACACAGCAAAGCCTCCTCGAGGCATACAACTCTCAGTTTTAGAAAAGAGCCACTCGCTCTTAAAGTTAAGCCTCTCCCAGGCCACACCAAACTCAACTTTCAAGTTGTCCTCAAAGGACATATACACAGGGGTAAAATACCCAACCTACTGAGGTCTATTAGGTGAGAAAAGATTAATACATGACCTCTAAAATACAACTTGAGAGGAGGCGAACTTGCACTCCTAATACACTTTGCTTTTAAAACCTAATCTGGCTCTGGGCCACTAACGCAAGGGCTAATCCCATACTACAGAGGTGACTTAGAGAAGAACACTTTACATTACATAAACGAAGAAAAGTTTGAGAAAATAAGTTCACCTCAAAACAAATGTGAGTGGGAGCTCGAGAGGGTTAGCACTCTCTATCCCAATATGTAACTTTACAAGAAAAAGAAGAAAAGAGTAGTTACATTTTAGGAAAAGGTTACATGATGGAAAACGCTTCGAACCCGCCGCGAGAGTTAAACTGCCGACATAGCAAGAAAAGAAGATATTAATAGGCCATTACCTGGTAGTAGATCGCTGCCGAGGAAAGAGGCGCTTCCCGCCTCCTGCTATGTACTTAATACACTGAAAGATGGAACAGAAGTGGCCCGGAGACCCCAAAATCAGCAGTTTATATCCTCTCGCGGAAGATTCTAGGCGTTAGGGGAAATAAAACACCCTCCCACAAAATCTTTATTGGTTCGGGAAAAGAAACCCCTACATAGAGGAAAAAGAAACACATTATTGGTGGAAAATTAATTAAAGAAATTCGGGATTGGCTAGATCCAAACTAAGGGGAAAAAGAGGGGTATACAGCCAACTTAAACAATAACAGAAAGAAATTTAACAAGAAACAAACTTTTGAAATAAAAATTTCTCCAACAAAATAGTTCTTTGATTTCGCACTAGGTTGCACTATTGTAATTCTTCAGTAGTGTCCTCTAGAAGAGAAAGTTCCCACTTCTTACTTCAAGCGAAACAAAAACACATCAAAAGTGACACAGTTCAAAAACTCAAAATTTTCCACGTGGTGACATCTTCTGAGAAAGTAGAGAATTAATAGAATAGATAAAGTTCAACCTTCCTCCAGAAGAGGAGTTTCAACTGGCGCAACTTTTAAATAAACAGAGTAGAGGTGTACCGCCCGGTACAGACCTCCCCCCCCAAAAGTTCCTCCAAGGGGTAACACAGAAGAACATAAGCTTTGTTTCCAAAATAAGGTCCAAGTTTTGATGTTGATATTAAGATTAATTGCGGAAGCATTTATAAGATTTTAGTAATTTGGTTGGTTGCAATTTCAAAATTTTGTTGTTGCCGGTGCAGTAAAGTTTTTATGTTTGTAGAATTTGTATTTCTGAAGATAAACTTTTAATACTTAAAGGTGAAGAAAAATTTTGCAATGTCCACCAAATATTGTTGTTAAATTCCCAAATGTAATTATTGCTTATGGTGACTGTCCATGTAGTTGATGTAGATTGAGTCGGATGGCCAGACCGGCCGTTGCAGCTTGCGTCCAACGAAGGCCGCTCGGACCCCTCAAGTACCCTGAGATACCGCTCGCCCGCACTATGAGGGGAGCAGAGGTGTTGAAGTACGCCGCGCCCGCGGTGAACAGATACAGGCTGCGGGCATGTAGCAGGTCGTGCGCCGCACATCAGCCTTGGCCGGGAGGTGAGCTCCGGCTCGCCGTGCACATGTCGTCCTCGCTGGAGAGGAGGGGGCCCATCCCCCTCCCCAGTCGCTGCACGGCGCTGCGCGGCTGCGGGGGCGCTGAAACATTAAAGCTAGGCGGCAGAATTGTGTTGGACAATTATTTTCTTTGAGGGTACAGGCTTGTAGAGAGAGTGAGGGGCCAGCGGCGTGCAGATATTCATGGTATTCATTAAGCCACTGTGTAGAGTGGAGCAGGAGACGGGAGCGTGGTAATGGCCGTGGCAAGAACAGGATGGCAGTTTAACGGGTCGGGGCAGGTTTTACATAAGGCTTACATCTAAAACCAAAATATTACAGAAGGGGCAGAATGCCTTAAAAGTGAAACTCAAAAAAATATAACCTTCATATCCTTTCAAAATAATATGGAGCAAGTTAACACAGAAATTACACCGGTTTCACCTGGGACAGGTGAACTCTAAATATCCTCTCGGTGGCTGGATTACTTAGCAATAAGGTAACCGGCGTAAGAAAATCGAGAATGATACAAGGCCCATGAAATCTGGGGGCAAGCTTGCCCGCGGGAACAAAATTTTTGACCATAACCTGGTCACCTACCTTCAAAGTGGTGGGTCTCCGTCCACGATCATACCTTTCCCTAACCTTTTCATGAGACACTTTAAGATTAGCTTTAGCCTTCTTCCAAAGATCTTTAATGTTGTCCGGATCTATTGTCTCGGGCAGAATGTCATTCAGAGACCAGAGGTTAGAGAGCGGCGTGTTGGGAACGAACTTAAACATCAAAGAAGCTGGAGTAAATTTGTGAGATTCATGAACCGCCGAATTCAAAGCAAAAGCTAACCAATGCAGGGACGTGTCCCACCTAGAATGATCTTCATGATGATAGGCAATAAGTGCGGACCTGAGATTGCGGTTAACCCGTTCAGCCAGAGATGGTTGAGGGTAATAAGCAGATGTAGTTACATGAGAGATGGACAAGTCAAAACAGAATTTACGAAACAGATTTGATGTAAAAGCTTTAGCATTATCAGATACAATGTATTGGCACGGACCAAAAGAAGCAAAAATAGAATTTAGGCAAGTAATGGTGGACTGAGCGGTAGCCAGCTTAGTCGGAAATAACCAGGAAAATCTTGTAAAACCATCTACACACACAAAGATGAACTTGTTGGCATTACCCTTTGACTGGGGGAAGGGTCCCACATAATCGATATACAGGCGTTCCATGGGGCGCGACGCTTGATGAGAAGACAAAAGGCCTACTTTAGTGGACATGGTGGGTTTACTGATCAAACAAGATTTACAAGCTTTTACAAGTTCTCGAATTTCACCGTCCATACCTTTCCATATGAACATTTCACGAATCTTTTCACGAGTTTTAAAGATTCCAAGATGCCCCCCCAATGGGGTCTCATGATAGTATTTGAAGATCATAGGTACAAGAACCGCTGGAACAACAACTTTCATCAACTTATCATGCCTCGAAGGGCAACATAGAACACCATTCCTCAGAACATAAGGGACAACATGTTCCCCAGAAGAAAGGGTTTCCATTATAGGAGCCAGCGTCGGATCTTCACGTTGGTATTTCTCAATATCCCTAAAAAGCATGGGAGCATCTGTTAAGATGGCATTAACACCAGATAGTATGGACTCGGAAGGTGATGAACTGTCGACCGGTTCGTGGGTCTCGACGTCGTTATGAAACATACGGCTGAGTCCATCAGCAACAACATTTTCGGTACCTCTGATATGTCGTACATCAAATTGGAAGGCAGAAATACGGATGGCCCAACGGGCTATACGACCAGTACGACGCGGCCTACCTAAGACCCAGCTTAAGGCTTGATTATCTGTCTCCAGGTCGAATTTGACATGTTCCAGATAGAGACGGAACTTTTCTAAGGCGAATAAGACTGCCAACCCTTCGAGCTCATAGATGGAATACTTGGCTTCTTGAACCGATAGAGTCCTAGATGCATAGGCGATGGGACGCCTCCCTAGTTCAGTCTCTTGAAGAAGGACTGCAGCTACAGCTGACGACGACGCGTCCGTTTGGACGATGAATTTCTTCGAGAAATCAGGCATAGCAAGTACAGGGGCATTACAGAGAGCTAATTTAAGATCTTCGAAAGCGGCTTGTTGAGAAGGTCCCCACTCGAATTTGATGCCTTTCCTACGAAGAAGGTTTAAGGGCGCCGCTCTATTAGCGAAGTTAGGAATAAACTTCCTGAAGAAATTCACCATACCAATGAATCTAGCGATACCTTTGATGTCCTTAGGAGGTTTAAAATCACGGATGGCCTGTGTTCTAGAATGATCGACAGCTACCCCATCGGGTGACACAATATGCCCTAGGAATGACATAGAGGGCTTAGCAAAGGCAACCTTGGACAACTTAACAGTTAACCCAGCCTTACGAAGGCGATTGAGAACTTCTCGCAAATGATCTAGATGTTCTTCAAAGGTTTCGGAAAATACGACGACATCATCCAAATAGTGATATAAGTACTCAAATTTGATGTCGGAAAAGACCCTATCTAGTAGCCTAGTGAGCACAGCTGCCCCCGTGGGGAGCCCGAAAGGCACGCGGTTGTATTCATATAAATTCCAGTCCGTGGCAAACGCTGTAAGATGTTTAGACTCTTCGGCAAGGGGAATTTGATTATAGGCCTGATTCAAGTCCAAGATGGTGAAGAACTTGGCCTTACGAAACCATGAAAAGCAAGAATGAAGGTCGGGAAGGGGCACAGATTGCAACACCACCTTCCGATTGAGAGCCCTGTAATCAATGACAGGCCTGAAGCCTCCTTGGGGTTTCGGGACTAGAAAAATAGGCGAAGAATACGCTGACTTAGAGGGCCTAATAATACCATCCTTCAACATCTGATCGATGATTTCTTTCAGAGCCTTCATTTTAGGTGGAGATAGCCTATACGGTGGAAAACGGACAGGAATTGAATCCGTGACCTCAATTTTGTATTCAATAAGGTCAGTAACACCAAGAGTATCAGAGAACACCTCGGGAAACGACTGACACAGTTTCCGAATACTATCAGCCTGCTCCTCAGGTAGATGTCTAAGGTCTAACAACATCTCATCCTGGGTAGGCGAAATAGATGAACATGATACAGAATTACACTTTAACAAGGGAATTCTACAATTGGACGCAAATTTGAATATGCACGACCTACTCTGGAGATCGAGCACAAGACCAGTGTGAGAAATGAAGTCCGCTCCCAATATGATGGGGCAAGACAAACGCTTGGCCACAAACAATTTGATCTTCCATGTAAACTTAAAAACCCGAATTTTGACATGTATGGAACCTAGAATTTCTAATGGAGATGAATTAGCCGAAACATATTGAACAGGAGAAGAGACATAGTCAGGGAGTTTACAAACAGATTTCAATTTAGAATACCAATCAGCCGAAATAATGGAACAAACACTGCCTGAATCTAAGAGAGCTGTTATAGGCTCGTTATTTAACTCAATCTTAAGAAAAGGAACAGGTGCGGGGGTATCCGCCGCAATCCTAAGACACTCTTTAGGGCATTCAAAAGATGAATTTGAAGGCTGGTCGTTCTCTGCATTTACAACCTGTTTACTAGGGGCTAAGTCTCGGGAAGATGGATTAGTCGGCTCAGCCGACGCCACTAGTCACTTTTTATTATTGGAATAGCTGGAATTTGCACCAGAAGTTGAGCAGGAGGGGGTGCTATTTGAGTTTGGGCAATTCTTGGCGATATGTGAGAAGGCCCCACACTTAAAACAGCCTTGTGATGACCCTACTCCATTCCTTGTCCCACTTGACTTGATCAGAGGACACTTATTCCGCAGATGGTCAGGCGACCCACAAGCATAACATTTACGGGGATTGATTGGTCGGCGAGGTGGAGGCCGAGTGTTACTAAAGGAAGGCGGGGGTTCTTTCGCCACACGCAAGGAATCGGCATACCTAACTCCTTCCGCAGAGACGGCTAATGCTTCCAGTTCAGAGAAGGTTTGCGGGCACGCCGCGAAACACAAATATGACCTGTAGGGTGGTGAAATCCCTTCAACAATAGCTTGCACGATCTGATCCTCAGGGAAGTGGAGAGCAAACACCCTAGTATAAAACTTAATATCTTGGATGAAGTCTGCCAGGTTTTCATCCAAGCGCTGTACCCGATAATAGTATTTCTGAATAAGGGAGGACCTGGCCCTAGCCGGGATGAAGTTAGCTAGCAAATGGGCGTGGAAATCCTCAATAGAAGATTGCTCGGCAATGGCTCTAATTATTTTGTCAGATAGAACACCAATAGCATAAGGATAGATAATTTGCAAAATTTGACATGGGGAAAGAGAAAACACAAGGGCATGATCCTGAAATTCCACTAGAAATCTTAAAAATGAAATTACGTCACTGGTGGTGTTGACAGAAAACTTAGAGATACCTCTAAGCAACATTGCCAATGGATGAGGCAAGCTGCTGAACCCAGGTGTCATAGTCGTTAAAGGTTTCAAGGGCAAGGAAGTTAATTCAGAGCGGATGTTACTCAATGACGCACGGCGTTCAGATTCGTTGTTCGATGGGGCAGAGATAGTTTGAGCAGCAACGGTTATCCTATTGACTTCTCCCTGAGGAGGCTCTTCCTCGTTACCTACATTCACCGTGGCGGGTTGATCAGTTTTGGGAGGAGCTTCGCCGGTTAGCAATTGAGTGACCTTATTAGACAATTCAGAAATAGTTTCAAGGAGCGTATTAGCTTGCTTCCTCTGAACGTCATTCACCTTTAGAGACAATAGATCATTAACTCTATTTGCAAAGTGATACAGCCTGCCTTGCACACGCTTAATTTGATTAGGAGATGGATCGTTTTCATCAAAAAAGCTGACTACCGATGCTAGCCCAGTAATATTCTCGACAATCGTGGAAAGAGAGTCGTCAATTTCTTTCTCTCCCAAATTGGGGATGGAAATGGGCAAATCAAGGGACTCTCTAAGCTTGTTAGTGTCTATAGCAACCGTGCCTCCAGATTGAACGTTTCTGATAGTTAACTCATATATCAACTCCTCTTTGCGCAAGTAGTTAAGGAGGAGAACATCGCGAGGGCCGGGCATGATGACAGAACAATTTTGAAAAACTCAAAAAATTCCAGCAACTGAGAAAATTGTTAGAGTTCGAATCAAAGCAATGTTTAGCCGTCAAAAGGGGCTAAATTGAGACCCATTCAACCACGCTCTGCTACCACTTGTTACCGAGTTTTTGTGGTAGTTAAGCATGAAAGAAGGTGCTGGGTGGTGAATAGGTCTCAAGCTACTAAAGAGAAATTAAATTTTAAAATTTAACAAGGTTATATTTTCTTTTCAAAATTAGGTAACAACAAATAGAACAGGTACTTAGTAGCCGAAATACAACTTGAAATGTACAATTACAGGGATTAAAGAATTTGGGCTTCGAGCCCTGAAAACACAATTCTTGAGCAACTAGCTCAACTTTACGATATACCAATTTTAACAAAAGGGGCAGAAGACCCCACTCAAACCCTGGAGCCCTTGCTCCAAATTACACAGCAAAGCCTCCTCGAGGCATACAACTCTCAGTTTTAGAAAAGAGCCACTCGCTCTTAAAGTTAAGCCTCTCCCAGGCCACACCAAACTCAACTTTCAAGTTGTCCTCAAAGGACATATACACAGGGGTAAAATACCCAACCTACTGAGGTCTATTAGGTGAGAAAAGATTAATACATGACCTCTAAAATACAACTTGAGAGGAGGCGAACTTGCACTCCTAATACACTTTGCTTTTAAAACCTAATCTGGCTCTGGGCCACTAACGCAAGGGCTAATCCCATACTACAGAGGTGACTTAGAGAAGAACACTTTACATTACATAAACGAAGAAAAGTTTGAGAAAATAAGTTCACCTCAAAACAAATGTGAGTGGGAGCTCGAGAGGGTTAGCACTCTCTATCCCAATATGTAACTTTACAAGAAAAAGAAGAAAAGAGTAGTTACATTTTAGGAAAAGGTTACATGATGGAAAACGCTTCGAACCCGCCGCGAGAGTTAAACTGCCGACATAGCAAGAAAAGAAGATATTAATAGGCCATTACCTGGTAGTAGATCGCTGCCGAGGAAAGAGGCGCTTCCCGCCTCCTGCTATGTACTTAATACACTGAAAGATGGAACAGAAGTGGCCCGGAGACCCCAAAATCAGCAGTTTATATCCTCTCGCGGAAGATTCTAGGCGTTAGGGGAAATAAAACACCCTCCCACAAAATCTTTATTGGTTCGGGAAAAGAAACCCCTACATAGAGGAAAAAGAAACACATTATTGGTGGAAAATTAATTAAAGAAATTCGGGATTGGCTAGATCCAAACTAAGGGGAAAAAGAGGGGTATACAGCCAACTTAAACAATAACAGAAAGAAATTTGACAAGAAACAAACTTTTGAAATAAAAATTTCTCCAACAAAATAGTTCTTTGATTTCGCACTAGGTTGCACTATTGTAATTCTTCAGTAGTGTCCTCTAGAAGAGAAAGTTCCCACTTCTTACTTCAAGCGAAACAAAAACACATCAAAAGTGACACAGTTCAAAAACTCAAAATTTTCCACGTGGTGACATCTTCTGAGAAAGTAGAGAATTAATAGAATAGATAAAGTTCAACCTTCCTCCAGAAGAGGAGTTTCAACTGGCGCAACTTTTAAATAAACAGAGTAGAGGTGTACCGCCCGGTACAATAATAATAATAATAATAATAATAATAATAATAATAATAATAATAATAATAATAATAATAATAATTGTATTATTAAATTCCAGCGATAATAGTTAATATACAAAAAAACTGATGTAATGGTTCTTGGAGAGACTAATCTCCCTTCCTAAAAGTAAATTTCCTTGGTGTTTTTAAAGTAATTGTATTGTTATGTAAGAACAGTGTCTATGGCATTGTATGTTGTATGTTGGGTATTCAGCCCGAAGGCTCGTTTGATCCTCTGCAGCTCCGCCAACAGCTGTCATAAATAGCCTAGGCGTCACTGAAGAGGCGTACTAGGGAAATGAGGAGTGAGGTATTTTCCCGTTGCCCACTGATATGCATGCACCAACCGACCCTATGAGCGATATTTTCTCACCATTGACAACAGGGACTGGTTGCATAAGGAATGGTTTTACTAGCATCACTCATACCTCAGTCACTTTCATATTGTCAAAGCCAAGGATGAGACTGAGACAGGTCAATGAAAGTAACAAATTTGATATAGCCCATACCAGAAGACATAGTGCACTGTAAACACTACATCTCGCCAGCAAAGGCATTCTATGGCATTATTGCGATTATTTTTTATTGCTTCTGAACAGTTCTTATTTCTGTTTCAAGAACAGTGTCACTTCCCTCCGATTCCTATCCCATCGTCGCCAAAATACTAGATTGGTGCAACGACTGGCAAAATCAATACAGTATTTCCATTCATAATTCTTAACACTCGCCGTTGCTATTTCTTGATGGATGTAACTCTTCTGGATCTATCTCTTGGGTTTGGCAGTATGGAAGCTATCGGATTCTTTTTAAAATTTGCTTTACATCGCACGGACACAGATAGGTCTTATGGGGAAGATGGGACAGGAAAGGGCTAGGAGAGGGAAGGAAGTGACTTTGGCCTTAATTAAGGTACACTACAGCCTCAGCATTTGTCTGGTGTGCACTTGGAAAATCACAAAGAAACATTTTCAGGGCTGCCGACAGTGGCGTTCGAACCCACTACCTCTCGAATGCAAGCTTACAGCTACTTGACACGAACCGTGCGGCCAGCTATTCGGTGAAGCTTTTGATGTGTGATCAGTGCTGAGCAAAGAGCACGCCTAGTGATTCTGGATATTATGAACGCTGCAATCTTAGGGATAGTGGTGGTTCCATAACACATTCTGGCCCAGTGAGGAAAGCTATGGCAAACCATTTCACTTTTTACACTTCATTGTAACACCACCACCGGTATTTGCGGCTACACTTTGTCCGCTTAAACTTTGGTGATGCTATTTGAGGATTCAACCAGCCTCCGGGGTAAAGACAGACAATGCTTCACTAACTGCAGATTGCTGTTCACATTATGCTATTATATAACAGCTTTCTGATAGGTGATAAAATGAACGCATAATTTACTGTGCGTATTTTAAAATGTGAGTGATACGAAGAAGCAACGTTTTCCTCGTAGTCAGTAACATCTGTACAATGAGTAAGCAATGATATACACGGTAAGCATAATGATAAATTAAAAAGTCATTAGGTAGTGACTATTATTAAGCTATATTCATTCCTACAGTCTTAGACGGTGGCCTGCTTGGGTGGGGAGAAAGGAGTATGTGGTACGATTGCCAATGAAACGAGGGCGGAACCTTTGCGAGTGCCATGGGGATAAGCCTGCTGACCAGCTCGTGCTGCTTGGAATTGCCAAACCTCTCACTTCTGAATTACGTACAACAGAACACAGAGGTTTGAAAGAACGATCAATTGAGCCCGAAGCGAAGGGAAGGAGGAAGTAATGTGGCAAAAGCGTGCAATGGCACGTGTAATGCTCCTCCCTCCAGCCCAAGCTGTCAAAACGCTTCTTTTAATATTACGGGTATAGATTTCCTTTAATTGCAACATACCTTCTTCCTCCTCCTTTCTTCACTTAAGAAGTTTAAATTTCGTAATACAAGTCCCAGCTACATATTTGGAGAAGATCCTATCTCTATTCTCCTTTTCTTTCTTTCTTATTCTGTTTACCCTCCAGGGTTGGTTTTACCATCTCACTCATTGAGAGATCCCACCGCTACCACCTTAAGGGCAGTGTCCCGGAGCGTGAGATTTTGGGTCGGGGGATACAACTGTGAAGGAAGACCAGTACCTCGCCCAGGCTGCCTCAGCGGCTATGCTGAACAGGGCCTTGTAGGGGGATGCGAAGATTGGAAGCAATAGACAAGGAAGAGGAAGTGGCCGTGGCTTTAAGTTAGGTACCATCCCGGCATTTACCTAGAGGACAAGTCGAAAACCACGGAAAACCACTTCGAGGATGACTGAGGAGGGAATCGAACACCCCCTCTACTCAGTTGACCTCCCGAGGCTGAGTGGACCCCGTTCCAGTCCTCTTACCACTTTTCAAATTTCGTGGCAGAGCCGGGAATCGAACCCGTACCTCCGGGGGTGGCAACTAATCACACTACTCACTACACCACAGAGGTCCGATCTCTACTCACGGTCACAAATCGTGGAAATGAGAAAGACTTATTTATTATTATTATTATTATTATTATTATTATTATTATTATTATTATTATTATTATTATTATTATTATTATTATTATTATTATTATTATTATTATTATTTTACATTTGCTTTATGTCGTACCGACCCAAAGAGATCATATCGTTGCTTTACTAAGAAAACCCTGTAATTCCCAATGCTCTTCCTGTCCATTATTTCCCTTAGACCTGGTAACGCCTCCCAAGCACAAAGGCCTATTGATATGTTGTCCAGGAGAACAATTTTCGTTGTGTTCATTTTCCTATGCGAATCTGTAAAGGAAAATGAAAGTTAAGTACATTATACTGTAGCAGCGCTTAAATTCGTCCATCCTGAGTGCCTTAAACGATTGAGGCGTTGGCCTTCTGGCCCCAACTTAGCAGGTTCTATCCTGGCTCTGTGGGGTGATATTTGAAGGTGCTCAAATACGTCAGCCTCGTGTCGGTAGATTTACTGGCACGTAAATGAACTAATGAGGGACACAATTCCGGCACCTCAGCGTCTCCGAAAACCGTAAAAGAGTAGTTAGTGGGACGTAAAGCCAAATAACATTATAAATACCGTACGTCCCTAAACATATATTCCTATAGTACGGTACGGCAAGGTTCATTTTCCTGTACACATCAACATAGGAAAATGAACCCGACGGAAAAATTCTGATGGACTGCATCCATATGTAACCAGGAGGCGCGACCAGTATTAAGAGAAATAATGGCTAGGAAGAGCATTGGAAGATACAAGTTTTCCTTGGTAAGCCAACGATATAATGAACTATGTTACGGGTAAGGGCTAGGAGTGTGAAGGAAGCGACCGTGGCGTAAATTAACTTGCATCCCCAGAATTAGCCTGGTGTGAAAACGGGAAACCGCGAAAAACTACCTTCAGGGCTTCTAACCCACTATCTCCAGAATGCAAGCTGATAGCAAAGACAAAATTTAAGTTCTGTTTGGATAAATTTACGTGCTATAGACGAGGAAAAACCGAAACTGTTAATGGTTCCATCAAGTTTCCGACAGCAAATAGAAGAAACAAGGGAAGTTATTTGAAAGTTTTATATTTAAAAAACGTATTAACTGCTGATCAGCAATAATCAAAAAGTACTTTCGAAACGATCCGACCGCTTATATGACTTCTGTCAAAACATGCACACTTACAGTCAGTGCAAACGATTATAGTCAGATTGTTTCCACGTCAGGTAGTAGTTAGGCTCTCTGTTCGAATTGGGCTGATGGCCCAGATGTGAGGCCTCCAAAAACAACAGGCCTTACCTGTTTCTAAGTACCAAGCACAGCTCAAGGTAAAATAAAAGGAACGGATATCAGCAGATTTAACTGAAGGATATGAAAATGAATATCCACAGCCTGTTTCCAGTCACTTGACATCGTTGGGAATAGAATGAATTAAGCCCCCATATAGCGGCGAGGCTAAGAATTGCGCAGGCCGCCGAAGCCTGTCGCACTTCTCTGGGACAAAGATTAACGACTGATGAATGAAATTAAATGATAATGGAGAGTGTTCCTGGAATGAAAGATCACAGGAAAAACCGGAGTACGCAGAGAAATAGCTGTCCTGCCTCCGCTTTGTGTCAACCGAAATCTCACATGGAGTGTTTTGCGGGATTTGAACTACGGAACCCAGCGGTGAGAGGCCGGTACGCTGCCGCCTGAGCCACGGAGACTAATTTTTCGAAACATATTCTTTCTTTCTTTCTTTCTTTCTTTCTTTCTTTCTTTCTTAATCCGTTTTCCATCCAGTGTTGGGTTTTTTCCCTCGGACTCAGCGAGGAATACTACCTCTATCGCCTCAAATGCAGTGTCCTAGAGCGTGAGACTTTTGGGTCGGGGGATACAACTGTGGAGCAGGACCAGTATCTCGCCCAGGCGGCCTCACCTGCTATGCTGAACAGGGGCCTTGTGGGATGGGAAGATCGGAAGGGATAGGCAGGGAACACGGAAGGAAGCGGAATGGCCTTAAGTTAGGTACCATCCTGGCATTTCCCTGGTGGAGAAGTGGGGAACCACGGAAAACCACCTCCAGGATGGCTGAAGTAGGAATCGAACACTCATGTACTCAGTTGACCTCCAGAGGCTGAGTGGACCCCGTTCCATCACTCGTACCACTTTTCAAAATTCGTGGCAGAGCCGGGAATCGAACCCGGGCCTGCGGGGGTGGCAGCAAATCACACTGACCACTTCATCACAGAGGCGGAGTACCGAAGGCATGCACTTCCAAAATAAAATGTTGGCACTCCGACGTCGTGAAAACAGGTAGTAGCTGATAGTAATGGTGGTGATAATTGTTTTATGAGAACAAGGCAATGAGTTTATCATCCCAACAAATGATAAGTGAAGGGACAGAGAACACATTCTATTGTTATTGCAACAGCTGTACCGCCCTCACATCCGCCCTGCTCTGGAATTCCTCCTTCTACAGATGATCAGACAGACCGTATGAAAAACGAAAAAAGACACGGCCTTGGTGACGCGTTGTAGATTACTCCTGACCTTGGACGTGACGTCACGATCCCAATATCCGGGACGCGTAAACAAAAGCAAAACGAATACGGTATTGGGGAAAAGATTGGAAAGAATGATGAATTGGATCAAGGTGTTGTTATGACAAGAGGCTAGCGGTGGCGGATTTAATTGGTTCTGCCTTACTTCAGTATCGATTGAGATCAAGTCGAGGTCGTTTAATGGAAACAATCGAGCAAGCCATGCGTGTGGCCCCAGTAAAATATAGTATCATATGAGAGTCATTGAAAACAACTTTAAAATTAACCAATGTCAATACAATAAAATGGGAATCTCCCCACAGTGCACACTCTAACCTAATAATAATAATAATAATAATAATAATAATAATAATAATAATAATAATAATAATGACATAGTTAGGTCTTATGGCGACGATGGGACAGGAAAGGGCTAGAAGTGGGAAGGAAGCGACCGTGGCCTTATTTAAGGTACAGCCCCAGCATTTGCCTGGTGTGAAAATGGGAAACCATGGAAAACCGTCTTCAGGGCTGCCGATAGTGGGGCTCGAACCCACTATTTCCCGAATACTGGATACTTGCCGCACTTAAGCGACTGCAGCTGTCGAGCTCGGTTAGTAATAATATTATTAATAATAATAATAATAATAATAATAATAATAATAATAATAATAATACGCACATTTTCTCAGAATATGAGATTGAGACGATGACTGCAGGAGATCTGGAGAAATTTCTGAGTAGTATGAACATAGTCTTGGGTAACGAGTGCAAGATGAAAATAAATAAGTCCAAAACAAAAGTAATAGAGTGAAGTCGAACGAAGTCAAATGATGCAGGAAATATTAAATTAGGAAATGAAGTCTTATAGGAAGTAGATGAATATTGTTACTTGCGTAGTAAAATAATTAACGATGGCAGAAGTAAGGAGGACATAAAATGCAGATTAGCTCAAGACAGGGAGAGCTTTCTTAAGAAAAGAAATTTGCTCACTTCAAACATTGATATAGAAATTATTATTATTATTATTATTATTTTGATAGTTGCTTTACGTCTCTCCGACACAGATAGGTCTTATGGCGACGATGGGACAGGGAAGGGCTAGGAGTGGGAAGGAAGCGGCCGTGGCCTTAATTATGGTACAGACTCAGCATTTGCCTGGTGTGAAAATGGGAAACCACGGAAAACCATCTTCAGGGCTGCCGATAGTGGGGTTCGAACCTGCTATCTCCCGAATACTGGACACCGGCCGCACTTAAGCGACTGCAGCTATCGAGCTCGGTTCACAGAAGGAAGTAGGAGAAATGATCAAAAGATGCTGGCAGAGAATAAAGAGAGAGAGACAGCTAACAAAATACTGCAAAGATTGTCAAACGTGGTCCATAGACGGCCGAAACGAAGAATAAAATTAAGGTGCCTTAATTAAGGTGCAACCGCAGCATTTGCTTCGTGTGGAAATGGGAAACCACGGAGACCCATCTTGATGGCTCCCGACGGCGGGATTCTATGCCATCATCTCCGGAATGCAAGTTCACAGCTACATGATCCTAACCGCAAAGCCAACGCTTGCTGTTATAATAATAATAATAATAATAATAATAATAATAATAATAATAATAATAATAATAATAAAAGCATCAACTTGGGGTTACCATAGATGACGATATTTCATGGAAGAAACACATCTCCAGCCTTTCCAGAAAATTATTTGCGATGCTTAACTTACCAAGATTTCGGAATATATTTTCTCGCGTATAACAGGAACCTCTCATTTGCACTCTGAAGAAGTAAACTTGTGCCCCCGTTCAGAGGTGGTACACCTCTTTTCATGCACATGTTCAGTGTAGAGGAGCTGCATGTACCATTTTAACCGCATATCAGCACTCCTGCCATTCCTAAACCGGGAGTCGAACCCGGACCTCGGAGAATGGCAGCTAACGCTAACCATTACGCTACACCACTTTTATCTCATTATGACTCTTGTGACGCCGTGTACACCGACCTGATTGCTACTCTTAATGACAAAAAGAACAGCAGGTGCAAAACGTTATTGAGTATGTTACAAATGAACAAGTTACACTGTCTACAGTGAACATGGTACGTTAAAATTTCAACAGTGCCGTCATCTTCGCGCCCAGTACCTCCTTTACTGAATATTACCCTCATACTCACCTCTGTACTTGTATTAACAATAATTGCACTACCTCTTCGGGACGCGGTCGAAAACTGATACACACTTATCGTTACCACCTCTTCCCACCATAAGTTTCACAGATTCAATTATTATCTCTCCAGCACGACAGTGGAATACACTACTTGTCAGTGTTAGAAGCCTGCATTACCTGCCAATTTTAGACAACGGTACCGCCAATTGCCGCCATTATGTATTAGAGCCAGGGCCTCTCAAACGCCCAAAATCTCACGCGTGCAGATCGAGGCGCAAGAGCTCCGTGCACTATGCATCGGTGCCGCTCGGCATGGCTCGGATCAACACTTCGTCTCTGGGCTATTCGGCTAAGCTCGGCTCTACTCGGCTATACTCGGCTCAACTCAGCCCGGATTTAGAGCGCTACGGCGCAAGTGGGGCAGAGGGAGACAGGCGGAGCGAGCGAGACAGGCGTGAGGAAAGAGAGAGTAAGCGCTATTTCTCCATATCGAGGAGTGGGGGGTCTGCACTCTGGTCAACCAAGCCAACTCGTCTTTAGCACCGTGCACAGTGCATGCACCCTGAGAAGCCAAATTAGACAGTTGATTCTTTCTTTCTTTCTTTCTTTCTTTCTTTCTTGATCCATTTACCCTCCAGGATTCCTTTTTCCCTCAGACTCAGCGAGGGATCCCAGCCCTACTGCCTCAACGGCGGTGTCCTGGAGCGTGAGACTTTGGACCGGGGGAGACAACTGGCAAGGAGGACTAATACCTCGCCCAGGCGGCCTCACCTGCTATGCTGAACAGGCCCTGGGGCGTGAGGGGGGGGGGGGAAGATTGGAAGGGGAAGGAAGCTGCCGTGGCCTTAAGTTAGGTACCATCCCGGCATTTCGCTGTAGAAGAAGTGGGAAACCACGGAAAACCACTTCGAGGATGGCTGAGGAGGGAATCGAAAAAATCGTTTTCTTCATCTAATCACGCCAACCACCACACCGCAGAGGCAAGCATAGTTGAAATTGAAGTTACATATGATAAATTTCATCTTCTTAAGTGTGAACAGTCTTCAGGCAACGTCAGCCCGACCTGAACAACTTACGTACGGATCTGGAGAAGAGGGAGAGAGATTACATGTTTCGGCATTTTATTTAATAAATCTGTTTCTTCAATTACTTTTTCGTTCTCACGTTGCTATTTTTGATTTCCCTTTAGATGCACGTTCAACATTGTCAATCATTGAAGAAAAAGTGAACTTAAATTTCATTCTGTTCCGATATTGATATTGATTCATTGTAAATAGTCTACCTCATTTCAACAATACTCCTCCAGTCAACCACTTTTTACTCAACTCTGAACTTAGTTCTGGTCAAATCAGCACTCATTTTAACCACAGCAAGACTGGCAAATGATGAATAGTTTAAACAAAATTGAGTTTTTTATTGTATACTGTAAAAATATTTCTTTCTTACTAGAGAATAGGGGTTTTGAAATGTAGTGTTACAGAAGAATGCTAAAGGTCAGATGGATAGATCGAATCACGAATGAAGGGATACTGAATCGAAATGGTGAGAGGAGATTGATTTTCCTAAATTTGACCAGAAGAAAAGATAGAATGATAGGACACATGTTAAGACACTCAGGACTTGTGCAGTAGGTTTTTGAGGGAAGTGTAGGCGGTAAGAACGGTAGGAGTAGACCAAGGTGTGAATATGACAACAGTTTAGAGCAGATGTAGGATGCTGCAGTCACGTAGAAGTCAATATTTTAGCACATGTTAGGGTGGCATGGACGACTGCATCAAACCAGTCTATGGACTGATAACTAATACAACTTCCAGTTTTATTCTTAGGCCTATGCGCTACTGTTTTATATGTATGCCTTATTTCTTTACATCAAGCTGAAGATAACATAGGTTGACATATGTCCTTTGGATATAATGTTTTGGCAGGCCATTTAATTTAAGTGGTAGTATTTTATTGTATTTTTTTAAAGTTTATTTACGTCGCACCGACACAGATAGGTGTTATGGCGACGATGGAAGAGGAAAGGACTAGGAGTGGGAAGAAGCAGCCGTGGCGTTAATTAAGGTAAACAAACCGTAACAAACCCCATGGCGCAACAACCCCAAAGGGCCTTGGCCTACTAAGCGACTGCTGCTCAGCCCGAAGGCCTGCAGATTACGAGGTGACGTGTGGTCAGCACAACAACTCTTCTCGGCTGTTATCCTTGGATTTCTAGACCGGATCCGCCATCTCACCGTCAGATAGCTCCTCAATTATTGTAATCACGTAGGCTGAGTGTACCTCGAACCAGCCGTTAGATACAGATAAAAATCCCTAACCTGGCGGGGAATCAAACCCGGAGCTTCCGGGTAAGTGGCAGGCACGTTACCCCCACACCGCGCGGCCAGCTTAATTAAGGTAAAGCCCCAGCATTTGCCTGGTGTGAGAATGAGAAACGAGCGAAAACCAAATTTAGGAATGCCAACAG
The DNA here is from genome assembly GCF_040414725.1 of Anabrus simplex. Lineage (NCBI taxonomy): Eukaryota > Metazoa > Arthropoda > Insecta > Orthoptera > Tettigoniidae > Anabrus > Anabrus simplex. The sequence continues at coordinate 1,729,325,898 of NC_090265.1, read as the reverse complement.
TGTGATGCGAACCTATCATTATTTAATTAGACAATTATTATTATTATTATTATTATTATTATTATTATTATTATTATTATTATTATTATTATTATTATTATTATTCGTTCTGTGTTGTGCTGAAGAAATCGTGATAAATTTTAGTCCATCAAGTAGACCCTACATAAATGAAAATTTGTACGTTGTAAAACTTTTTTATATTTTGTGAGTATACTGAGTCCGATGGAATTGTCTCCAATTGGAGACAGCTCTGAAAAATAAAGATGGCTCATTTGTATTTCTGTAATTTTTTTACTGGTATATGTTGTGTGTAAAATATTGTATTTTCTAGTTAAGGAAGAGAGGCATTAATGCCTTTAATATTGCCGGAAGAAAATCCAAATGTGTGTAAGTCATCAGTCTGGAAGCTAGTTAGATCCTTAAGGAACACTACGGCAGATTATTCGGCTGTAGGTAATCGACAAAACACGATAAGCGTTGCCATAACGTGGCGTAGTGAACAAAATGAATGGGAAAATTCCAGCCCCTAGAACCATTCCGAAATAACAATTTTTACTAGCTTAATGGTGATCAAGGATATATGCACCGAAATCATTATCTGCTTCAAGTTCCTGCGATTTTGTGCTGGTTAGCTCTAGTTCTCGAGGACCCACGTTGCTCAATATCTTTCAATAGTTTAGCATCCCTTTGCTTTCTGGGTTTACCGAGTGTATGGTTCCTTCGGGACTTTCAGAGTTTTATCTTGGTGATGATCTGTTTCTCGCTGGAGTATGATTTGATCCATATCTGGTCGGACATCGGGTCCACAAGTACCACCCATCGCAGTCTTCTAACTTAGTGTCTTTGTTCAGCGATGGGTTGGTTGAAAAAAGTTGTGCCATTCCCGATTATTCTTGCATCCCCAGCCATTTCCATCCTACGAAGAGTCAAAGACCTTTCTCAAAACTCTCCATTCGAAGATCATTAGTTTCTCTTCGTCGCTTCTCGTCGTACCCAGGGTCTCTTCTCTTATTTAGCAAATCAGGGACAATTGTGGCATTGTAATCTTTTTCGAGTTTTGTCTTGGTCGATCATGTGCACTGCTTCAAGCTGTAGGCCTAGTATGATTTGGCCGAATTTTTAATCCGCTGAATGATCTCCATTATCGGGTTGTTCTGGTTGTCGAACAAAGTTTCCAAGTACTGGAAATTCTCTATCTTGACAAAGCTCCATTCCCCAACTTGTAGCGGCATATACTAAGTACCTCCTCTGTATGGCTCCGTTACTTCAGTTTTGTGGGCATTAATGTTCATTTTTAAAATTTCACATAAGATGATTACTGTTTTTCCCCAGGACTCAGCGAGGTGCCTCACCTCTACCGCCTCAAGGGCAGTATCCTGGAGGGTGAGACTTTGGGTCGGTGGATACGACTGGGGCAGCGGCGTATACTCAGGGCTACCGAGGCTGTCGGTGGAGCCCAACCCTCAAATGAAAACGATGGAAATCTAAAGCACATTATAATGTAAGCACCTGACAAATTGTTCCATTTACAAAGCTTCAAAGCAATGAGAGAAAATGTCGCACGTATTTCTGGCTGCAAGGCATCGGAGACTGATCTTGCAGCCCTGGCTCTGCGCCCATCTCCCCTCGACCCACCTCACGCGGCTTGCCGATGTATGCCCGATTGGTGCGCGGACCGGGGGGAGAGGTGTGCTAGGCTTCGCTCCGTCAGATTGCCACTGCTTACTAACAGCCATGCGTTCCTCATCGTACATACTTCCTCACCTGATACTCATAGATATTTCACTCCCGTTGCTTCTACATCCTTGTAGGAAGGCACTGTAGAGCTGCTGTTATAGGAGTAATATAGTTTCCTTTTCATAAGTAAATCTGCTAAAATGAAATGCAGCCTTTCAGGTTTAGTGTTCTCTTTTGTTCATTTGAATCGAGCCCGTGATCATGGGTCGGAGCTATAAACCAGTCAACGATGCGTACGACCTCTGGTAATGCTGTAAAATTCATTTTTTTATTTAATAATAATAATAATAATAATAATAATAATAATAATAATAATAATGGTGAATGACATCGGTATAGGTTTGGTGGTAACCTAAAGAGGGTGAAATGAATGTCGAAGATGTCATAAACACCCAGTCCCCAAGCGAAGGGAATCAACAATACGAGGGGGTCGATTCTGAGAACTGAACCGGGGTCATCGGACCAAAGGCAAGCATTCATCCATTTAGCCATATCGCCGGACTTTAATTTGGTAAATCTTAGGCTACTATCTCTACTGATCAGGTGTTGATTATTGACTGTAGCAGAGGCCAGGGCAGTAGCTTGTGAAGCAGCCTTGATAACAGCAGGCAACTCCGTTGGCTGTTGGCTGCGGTTCAGATCGCTTAGGGCTTGACATTTACTAAACTAACTATCTAAAAAGAGTAACCTAAGTCTAGTGATAGCCCACATCTTGGATTCAGCATACGCCACTGAACTGGGGAGAGGTCCAGTACATCGTCCAGGTGGCCCCACCTGCTATGCTGAACAGGGACCTTTTTGGGGGAATGCTAAGATTGGTAGGGATAGACAAGGAAGAGGAACGAAGCCACAGTGGCCTTACGTTAGGTACCATCCCGGCATTTGCCAGGAGAAGAATTAGGGAAACCATGGAAAACTACTTTCAGGATGGCTGAGGTGGGAATCGAACCCACCGTCTACTCAGTTGACCTCCCGAGGCTGAGTGGATCCCGGTCCAGCAGCCCAAGTACCACTTTTCAAATTATGTGGCAGAGCCAGGAATCGAACCCGGGCTTCGGGGGTGGCAACGAATCACCACAGAGGTGGACTGAAATGAGTTCAAAGACAAAATTGAAAGATATTTACAAGTAGCATATTATAAAATTAAACTTTCTAGGGGACCTCCGATTGTTACATCATGCCTCACAAGTTATTGTCCCCCCTTTCTTTCTGTCAGTCCATAAATATTTGGACATTATGACTGCATTGCGGAGAAAATACACCACATGCTAGTATAGACATAACGTGTTTGTACCATGTCCTTGGTATCCTAGGCCACTAGACACACTCGGCTCATTTCGAATATTGTCTATGTGATTTTTCAGATGAAGATTTCCAAATTATAATTCCATCGGAATTTGAACCTCCACTATCCAGGTGGAAAGCCAAACAGCTCCTTCACAAGTTAAGTATGGAGATGTAACATCTAATCTTCTTAAAGCGAGTGGAGCATTATGGAATCTAGAGGCGTAGCAGCTATGGAGGCGGAAAACCAAGGTTCCCGCACAACACCAGGGGTTCCTCTTTTATTGTGGAATATGCTATAACTTTTCCTGTCTGTCAAGAATAATATATAGCACTTTAAAATTGAATGAATTGTATACGGAGAATGCGTGTGTGTTTATGGTTGGTGTAGTATTACCAGGCAAATCAATAACGCAGATTCTGACATTGCACTTTACGGAAGCAGTGGGATTACCACTGCTGTAATACCAGGTGTATGCCTAAGCTTCAGCCGGTTTTTGTGGTAAAGAAAACATGTCATTTTCAAGGGAATTAATTTTTTTGTTTATTCAAAATATAGGCTATTACACACTTCACCCATCTTTCAGGTAAGTTACGAAATCTGCTTGTCTTTTGCGGCAAACCATTCGTCGAGCCATTTTCTAATTTCTTCGAAATTCTTGAAGTGCTGCTTTGCGAATGCGTGCCTCATTGATGCGAAGAGGTGATAGATGGCGCCAGGTCGGGGCAGTACGGCGGGTGCGGAAGGATGTCCCATCAAAGCGATTTCAAGGCGTCTTTCACTGGTTTTGCAGTGTGAGACGGCGCATTGTCGTGTAACTAAATCACTTTGCCAGGGCTTTTGGTCCATTCCGATCGCCTTACGATCAATGCATGATTTAAATATATCATTTGTTGGCGAAAGCGTTGTGCATTAACGGTTTCGTCCAGTAGCGTATGCAATTGCTCGTCTTCGCACTTTTGTGGTCTATCAGAGCGGGCGCTGTCTTTCAGATTGAAATCACCACGTTTAAATTGTCGAAACCATGTCTCACATGTTCTAATCGATGGAGCTTGTTCGCCAAATGTTTCTACCAACAAACGACGACTTTCCACAGCCCTTTTCTTGTGATTAAATGAGAAAAGCAATGCGTGCCGGAACAGTTCTTTCTCAGGCACAAATACTAGTGTTTGGCGGACTCAGCTTGTGTGTATTGCTAGGTTAATGTCAGACGAACAAACTGACGTATGTGCCAAATTCATACGCTGCGTTCTGTCCGCTAGCGCCATCTCTTAGTGAAACCGGAAAAGACTTATTCATACACCTGGTAATCAAGTAGCTAATATTTAACAATAAACTTAACTATTGTATTTAAGCGGTCGACCTATGCAATACTACAAAATTTACTTGATCTAGAACTTGTTTCTTCCCGTAAGGGACATTATCACCTGGAATATTTCACAAAATACATCACATTAATAGATCGGTAAGACATAAGTGAAAGTCGTCGCTGCCTGGACAAAACCTCCTATGTCAAATATTTTAGGGTCTTTCATTGACGTCTCTCAAGTGGACTATACACAACTCGTCGCAGAAGACTCTCCTGTTCTTTTTGATCGGCCGGGTGGCTACACACCTTTATTATCCGCTCGCGCCGAACCAATAAGCATATAGGCCGACTCCTCGTTGGACGTTAGCCGTCCTCATACCTCTGCCCACCATGCCTACAACCACTGACACCACCACCATAGCGTCCTGTTATCACACTTACTCTTCCCATTCCCTCACTACTACTACATCGTCCCATCCATGATTGTTATGTCAACCTTCCTTTCCACGTCAATCCTACCCGATCCCCATCGCATCTACCGCCTGTCTACGCCAACCCCATCCTACTATGTCACCGCCATCTTCAGCCGCACCAGCAGCAGCCAGTCAACCTTCGTTGCCGCCATCCACAGCGTCACCAGCAACAGCCCGTCAACCTCCGTTACCGCCATCAACAGTATTACCATCATCTTCAACCGCACCTGCAGCATCCGCCGACCACCTAACGCCATCGACATCAGCTCCACCCGCACTGTTCAGTTGCGTCGTTCGCGGCGTCGACCCCGTCATCTCGCCAGCGGAAGTTCACCATCAACTCCGTCGTCATGGCATACCCATCTGGAGGGCGTTTCACATCTTTAACACCCACGGCCCCACCTATCTAATACGTCTGCAGCTCACCAGCGCAGCAGCAGTTGACCACCTCGTCTCCCATGGTGTCAATCTCTACGGCCGTCGCCATACTGTCGAACCTTCTCGTTCCCTTCCCTACGCTCGAAATCCTCCATCTACATCTCGTCGTCACATCCGGCTCGATCATCCTCCTTTTCGCCGTACACAACACGTCCGTCCACTTGCCCCCTTTGTTCATATCTCATTCCCTCCACCTATCCTAGACCATCTACGACAACTCACGACTGTCCTTTCCCACATAGCTTCTACACTACACCACCTTATCCACTCTCGCAACTCTCATCTCTGTACTCCTGTATAAATCCTCACATCTTCACTTTTCCCATCTTCCTTAAACTTCAAGCCTAATGCCCATCCTTTACAATACCAGCAGCGTAGCCCATCCTACGCCAATCTGTCAAATCGCTTACCCACATTTTTCATTTATGCCATGTCTAAGTTATCCTCACCTCGCTCGGCCCGAGCGATCGCGTTACGATCTAAGGGGCCCGTCCCGCCCTTTGGGTGGGGAATGAAAACGATAAATGATGATGATGATATTTTAGCTTAGAACTTTGGCCGGTAAGGTTCAGTCATCGAAGGTGCAATATTGTGTGAATACTGACAAGGCATTCTCGCTCTTCATAATGTATGTGCTGCGGGTCAGTATATCTCCAAAAATATTATCACATAAGATGTTTTGTCCCGGTAACGACGAAATACACTACCATACGCGAGGAAATTTAAAATAAAATAAACCGAGCTCTATAGCTGTAGTCGCTTAAGTGCGGCCAGTATCCATTATTCGGGAGATAGTAGGTTCGAACCCCACTGTCGGCAGCCCTGAAAATGGTTTTCCGTGGTTTCCCATTTTCACACCAGGCAAATGCTGGGGCTGTACCTTAATTAAGGCCACGGCCGCTTCCTTCCCACTCCTAGCCCTTCCCTGTCCCATCGTCGCCATAAGACCTATCTGTGTCGGAGCGACGTAAAGCAACTAGCAAAAAAAAAAAAAAAATCGCTAACTTCACTAAAGTTTGCCAACATTACAACTTCAAGCACGTTTTGACTTAGAATTACTTCCAACGATCATACGGATCCTTTATCATGAAGTATTGTAATTCAATGATTTTACTCAACACCAATGGTCATTTTACGATTTTATGAGTGCAACTTATTTTATAACTACATGCATTGTTATTGTTTATAGGAATTGCAACGTTGTGTTTTGTTTGATTTCTGTTGTATAGTCAATTCAAACTGCAAAACATATAGTTGTGTGTTATTAAATATAATCTGATGGTTTCACTTTATTTAATAGGAGGAATAATAATGATAATTATTATTATTTAATCACTTTACCGTCTCTCTTGGCTGAATGGTCAGCATTGAGGCCTTCAGTGCAGAGAGTCGCGGGTTCGATTCGCGGCCAAGTCGGAGATTTTAATCGCGTCTGATTAATTCTTATGGATCGGGGACTGGGTGTTTGTGTTTGTTCTCTCGATATTCAGACAATACACTACACTACCAACCACCACAGGAACACGCAATAGTGTTTACATCACTTCATTCAGGGTTGGCGGCAGCAAGGACATCTGGCCATTAAACAGGGCCAAGTCTACATGTGCGACACAGTTCGCACCCACGACCACACAGTAGTGGAAAAAGGAAAAGGAATCAGTTTACCGTCCAGGGTTGGTTTTTCTCTCGGACTCAGCGAGAGATCCCACATCTACCGCCTCAAGGGCAGTGTCCTGGAGCTTGAGACATTTGATCGGGGATAGAACTGGGAAGTGGACCAGTTCATATGCTGAACGGGGGCTTGTTGAGGAGAGAAAGATTGGAAGAGATAGGCAGCGAGGTATGAAGGCAGCAGCCGTGGCCTTAAGTTAGGTACTATCCTGGCATTTGCCTGGAGAAGAATTGGAAAACCACGGAAAACCAGTTCAAGCATGGCTGAGGCGAGAACTGAACCCCCGATAGTTAGTTGACCTCCCTAGGCTGAGTGGAAATGTCATGGTTAAGCCAGGAATCGAACCTTAGCCTCCGGGGGTGGCAAAAAATCACAGAAGTGGATAGGAGGAATAATGCGAAGGGAAAGCTCTAGCAGTCACGAATAAACCAAACTGAATTCCACAACGGCGCATGTTTTGTGAATTTAAAGTGGAATTTCACTTTATACGATGGATATCACGTAAATTGAAATTTCGGAATGTGCAGTAATTTAAGATATTATTTTAAAGTGTTAAGTTTGATGTTTACAAATAAATTCTGCTGCAGTATTCGACAGCGGACTTCATTGTTGGTTAGGAACGCACGTTTATACTCGGCGATTGTTCTGAGGAGAATACCTTGATCCATCTTCGCAATGTTTATGAAAGGACCACTCGGATATTTACATTATTTATCATTTATTGTGTTATTTACATTCAACCATGCAGTAATACTGTATTGTAAGGATATTTTGAATTTTATTGAGTGAAACAAGTCGACCAAGCGTGTTTCTTCCGATGGAGTGAGGACGAGTGAAACGACTATAATATTTAATTAAATAATCTAATTTTATGAAGCCTTCGTGGCTCAGGCGCCAGCGCGCCGGCCTCTCATCGCTGGATTCAGTGTTTCAAGACCCGCTCACTCCATGTGATTTTTGTGCTTGGACAATGCGGAGGCGGGATAGGGTTTTCCTCGAGTACTCCGGTTTTTCTTATCGTCTTTCATTCCAGCAACACTCTCAAATAAAATTTAATTTTATATGTCAGTCATTAATCACTGTTTCAGAGGAGTGCGACAGGCTTCGGCAGCCGGCGCAACTCCTGTCGTCGCCGCTAGACGGGGGCGTTACTCATTCCATTCCTGACCCCGCTGAATGACAGGAAACAGTGTGAGGACTTTAATTCCAATCTGATTTATTATATATATTCAGTAAAATAATGTGAAATTGTCTCACTTAGCGTCAGTATTTAGAAAAATAATATCTCATTTGCTGTCGGTGGCTGCAGTTTTTCTCCCCTCCTTTCCATTGCGTTTATATAACAGTCAATAAACGAAATCAATGATAAATTTGGAAACGGAATCACAACCCAAAGAGAGAAAACCAAAACCCTGAGGTTTTCCGATGATATTGTTATTTTGTCTTACTCTGCAAAAGATCTGGAGAAATTGCTGAATGATATGGACAGAGTCTTGGAGTACTGTACAAGATGAAAATATACAAGACCAGAACAAAAGTAATGCAGTGCAGTCGAAGGAAGTCAGGTGATGCAGGAAATATTAGATCAGGAAATGAAGTCTTAAAGGAAGTAGATGAATATTGTTGCTTGGTTCGTGAAATAACTGACGATGGCAGAACTAAGGAGGACATAAAATACAGACTAGCACAAGCAAGGACTGCAAGAAATTTGGTCACTTCGAATATACACTGACTGACAGAGCAAATGCAACACCAAGAAGGAGTGGTTCGAAAGGGATGAAAGTTGGGAAAAAAACAGAGACGGCACGGACGAATAATTGATGTTTATTTCAAACCGATATGCAGGTTACACAATGCGCACGGCATCGACTCAGTAGGATGTAGGACCACCGCGAGCGGCGACGCACGCAGAAACACGTCGAGGTACAGAGTCAATAAGAGTGCGGATGGTGTCCTGAGGGATGGTTCTCCATTCTCTGTCAACCATTTGCCACAGTTGGTCGTCCGTACGAGGCTGGGGCAGAGTTTGCAAACGGCGTCCAATGAGATCCCACACGTGTTGGATTGGTGAGATATCCGGAGAGTACGCTGGCCACGGAAGCATCTGTACACCTCGTAGAGCCTGTTGGGAGATGCGAGCAGTGTGTGGGCGGGCATTATCCTGCTGAAACAGAGCATTGGGCAGCCCCTGAAGGTACGGGAGTGCCACCGGCCGCAGCACATGCTGCACGTAGCGGTGGGCATTTAACATGCCTTGAATACGCACTAGAGGTGACGTGGAATCATACGCAATAGCGCCCCAAACCATGATGCCGCGTTGTCTAGCGGTAGGGCGCTTCACAGTTACTGACGGATTTGACCTTTCTCCACGCCGACGCCACACTCGTCTGCGGTGACTATCACTGACAGAACAGAAGCGTGACTCATCGGAGAACACGACGTTCCGCCATTCCCTCATCCAAGTCGCTCTAGCCCGGCACCATGCCAGGCGTGCACGTCTATGCTGTGGAGTCAATGGTAGTCTTCTGAGCGGACGCCGAGAGTGCAGGCCTCCTTCAACCAATCGACGGGAAATTGTTCTGGTCGATATTGGAACAGCCAGGGTGTCTTGCACATGCTGAAGAATGGCGGTTGACTTGGCGTGCGGGGCTGCCACCGCTTGGCGGCGGATGCGCCGATCCTCGCGTACTGACGTCACTCGGGCTGCGCCTGGACCCCTCGCACGTGCCACATGTCCCTGCGCCAACCATCTTCGCCACAGGCGCTGCACCGTGGACACATCCCTATGGGTATCGGCTGCGATTTAACGAAGCGACCAACCTGCCCTTCTCAGCCCGATCACCATACCCCTCGTAAAGTCGTCTGTCTGCTGGAAATGCCTCCGTTGACGGCGGCCTGGCATTCTTAGCTATACACGTGTCCTGTGGCACACGACAACACGTTCTACAATGACTGTCGGCTGAGAAATCACGGTACGAAGTGGGCCATTCGCCAACGCCGTGTCCCATTTATCGTTCGCTACGTGCCCAGCACAGCGGCGCATTTCACATCATGAGCATACCTCAGTGACGTCAGTCTACCCTGCAATTGGCATAAAGTTCTGACCACTCCTTCTTGGTGGTGCATTTGCTCTGTCAGTCAGTGTATATGTATTAAAAAGATGTTTTTGAAGACTTTCATCTGGAGGGTGACATTATGTGGAAGTGAAACATGGACGATAACTAGCTCAGAAAGAAAGAGAATAGAAGCTTTTGAAATGTGGTGTTACACAAGAATGCTGAATGTGAGATGGATAGATCGAATCACGAGTGAAGAGATACTGAATCGAATTGGTGAGAGGAGATCGATTTGTCTAAATTTGACGAGAAGAAGAGATAGAATGATAGGACACATCTTAAGACACGCGGTACTTGTTCAGACAGTTTTTGAGGGAAGTGTAGGTGGTAAGAACGGTAGCGGTAGATAATCAGATTAGAACAGATATAGGACGTAGTAGTTAGGTAGAAATGAAAAGTTTAGTACGGGATAGGGTGGCGTGGATGCTGCATCAAAACAGTCACTCGTGCGTCAAATAATGATGACGTAGAAAATTATATCACAAAATTTAATTGCCTCGATTCTTTTGTAAAATGATGCGAAGTAATTTAGCTCAGTGGCTTAGCTGCTGGCTTCCCACGCGGAAGGCCGAGGTTCGAATCCTGGTCAATTCTGGGTCGAGATTTTCATCTTAAGCATCACGTGACGTCAGGAAGGGCATCCGGTCTTAAACCCCGGCCACAACCAATATGAGCTTAGGTGGCTCCAGCAGCCTCAGAAATATCTGGGATAGGCTGAAGAAAGTTTTAGATTTTTTCTTTGATGTGAAGTAATTTAATTTACAGGCGATGTTTAAGAAAACATTCTTTCTTTCTTAATCTATTTATTCTCCAGGTTTGGTTTCTCCCTTGGACTCAGTGAGGGATCCCACGTCTACCGCCTCAAGGGCAGTATCTTGGAGCTTGAGACATTCGGTCGGGGGATACAACGGGGGAGGATGACCAGTACCTCACCCAGGCGGCCTCTCCTGCTAAGCAGAACAGGGGCTTTGGGCGGATTGGAAGGGATAGACATGGAAGAGGAAAGGAATTGGCCGTGGCCTTAAGTTAGGTACCATCCTGACATTTGCCTGGAGGAGAAGTGGGAAACCACAGAAAACCACTTCCAGGACGGCTGAGGTGGGAATCGAACACACCTCTACTCAGTTGACCTCCCGAGGCTGAGTGGACCCCGTTCCAGTCCTCGTACCACTTTTCAAATTTCGTGGCAGAGCCGGGAATCGAACCCGGGCCTCCGAGGGCTGGCAGCTAATCACACTAACCACTACACCACAGAGGCTAGGGAAATATAGCGAGTTAAATTTATGCATTGTAGATATTCACCAGTCCGCTTCTATGGTGTAGTGGTTAGTGTGATTAGCTGCCACACCCAGACGCCCAGGTTATATTTCCGGCTCTGCCACGAAATTTGAAAAGTGGTACGAGGGCTGGAACGGGGTTCATTCAGAATCGGAGGCCAACCGAGTAGAGAGGTGGTTCTACTCCCTTCTCAGCCATCCTCGAAGTGGTTTCCTACTTCTCCTGCAGGCAAATGCCGAATGGTACCTAACTTAAGGCCACGGCCGCTTTCTTCCCTCTTCCTGGTCTATCCCTTAGAATATTCCCATCCCCCAACAAGGCCCCTGTTCAGCATACAGTAGCAGGTGAGGCCACCTGGGCGAGGTACTGGTCCACTTCCCCAATTGTATCGCCTCGACCCAAAGTCTCACGCTCCAGCACACTGCCCTTGGGGCGGTAGAGGTGGGACCCTCATTGAATCCGAGGAAAAAACCAATGCTGGAGGGTAAACAGATTAAGAAAGAAAGAAAGAAAGAAAGAAAGAAAGAAAGAAAGAAAGAAAGAAAGAAGGAAATAAAGAAAAAGGAGAGAAGGTATTCGCCCCCCCCCCCAAAAAAGATTTGAAACAGTCCGAGTTGGTGTCAATATTTAGTAAATAATCTAATTTACTGATGATATTGGAAAATTTCCCATCAACCCTCACAGCCCTATGGAACAATACGACGGCAATAACACCCCAACTGGGCTACAGCTAAATGGGGCCATATGCCACGGCGATCGGTAGGCAAGGGACCTTTTTAGTCTACAGACAAATGCCACCTCATCAGGAACGCAATAAATAATCCAAACTGATGGGTAAGCAAATGTTCTTTCGACTGTGCGAGGATCGAACGCACTTCCCACCGTTCTAAGATACAACATCCGGCCTCCCGGGGCTATAGTGTGTTCGCAGCATATTATCAACTAATTAGCAAATGTACCCGTGCTTCGCTACGGTATTGTACATTGCATTCGAATATCGAAGTAAATACTGTACATACAGTGTTTTAAAATGGCATGTCTCTTAGCATTATCCGAGAAACAGCCTAGGGAGGTTCCCAATACGGTGTTTCCAATGTAAAGTGCTTGTTACGGATTTGTGATGATAACGGCAGGCTCACTTGCCTACTGCCATTCACAATCGAGTTGGGAAGTTTTCATTATAATTGCAGGCCCCATCGCCTACTGTGCGGTCACAATCGATTTGGCAGTTTTCGTTACAATTGCAGGCCCCCTTTCCTACTTCCAGACAGATTACTGTTTTCATTAGAATGTATGGCAACTTCCCTACTACCAGTCGAAATTGAGTTGTGCAGTTATAAATGACAGGCCCCTTTTCCTACAGCCAGCCAGCTTACTGTTGTATGTCCGGCGCTCCCTTCTCGCTCCGCCAGCCAGCTACACGCGCGCCAAGTGTCATTCTTCTAGCCTCGACGCGCAGCCCTCAGTGCGCGTGCCTGAACCATCGTGTGTGTACTATAAAGAGGAACTCCCAGCCTGTCCAGATGCCCACTTACCCCGGTGTCCAGCTCCAGAATACACCCTACGTCGAGCACGGAGGCTACTCCTCTTGAAAATGTGCTTCGGCCAGGTGGACTGAATTTCTGGCAGTACGAGGTCTCACCTCTGGTCACCGCTCCTCTTATTCCGCTGCCCATATCCAGTCATACTATTACATACCGTTATATTTCCCTAATTAATGCAAGCTCCCTTGGTTTCGCCAAGTAAGAATTCTTCCAACATTGAACTTGCTTTTATGAACTCAGCAAGGAAGGACTTTCCAAAACATTTATGTCAGTACTTCTGATAGTTTTCGACTATCGACTTTTCATATCAAGGACTATCTTTTCAAGATAGTAGTGGATGTAAATACTGCAAACTTGTATATAGTGTACAAAAGATAGACTCTTTCTCAAGATTCCTAATTCATTTTGCTTCAAGTTAAATTTCAGTTTTATTTGTGTAAATAGTGTATTTTGTATTTGAAGCGAATAATAAAGTTGTGTTTTGTAAATCTCAAGCTTGGTTACAACACAACTCTATGGCGACGAGGTAAAAAAAAAAAAGTACGCAACAAACACTCCACTTCATCGGCCCCAGTCAACCAACTCTGTGGCGACAGGATAATAACTTGCTATTCATCCACTCCTTCACAACGAGGTACAGCAAACTCAGTGCCCTCATACACTTAGACATTGGCGACGAAGTCAATCAGTGCTCAGTGTGTCGCCCACTCAACAGACATTCCACAGCTCTCTGTCGCGCGCTCCACCTGTGTGGCACGCTCCAGCGTGTTTTGCTTGCTCTCTCTCTCTCACTCCCAGCATATACCGGTCAAGGTCGCGCCTACAACCAGTTCTGACACACAGCTCTCCTTGCTCTTTATTGCACGCATCTTGCAATGGCTACAGCTGAGCAACTCGCTACGGTATTCCAAGCCTTACAGCAGCAACAACAACAGTTTATGCAACAACAACAGGCAGCATTAATTCAGGCTATTCAAGCTATTTCTGTCTCTACACAGCCATCAGCTATTCCTCCGTTCTCTGCTTTTGATCCGGCTAAGGAAGAATGGTCAGTTTATTTAGCACGCTTACAACAGCATCTCATCTGCCATTCTGTCACGGATGATCAACGCCGCCGAGCACTATTTCTTAGTTCAGTTGGCAATGCTACGTGTGAATTACTACGTAAATTAGGTCCAGAAGAAAACCTTTCTGAGGTACCATTCGCACAGCTCCTGGCCCGTCTCACTGAACATTATGCCAAAGCTCCTCACATAGTGGCTGCTCGCTATAAATTTTTTCAGAGCAGAAAGCAACCCCATCAGACACATACTGAATGGATAACTGAATTGCGTGGTCTAGCTAAACCCTGCCAGTTCATATGCTCCAAGGACGGTTGTGGTTCACACTACACTGATTCTCTCATTCGGGACATGGTAATTTTACATACTCCTGAGGACAAGATACGTTTTGACGCTGTCAAGCAGAGTAACCCTTCTTTAGAAGACGTCCAGCGTATTGCTACGGTTTATGAACTTACTACCAAGACTGCCGCAGCCATAACTTCTCCACACGAAGTTGCTCAAGTCTCGACTCAGGCCCGCAAGTCCTCTGCTACAGTGAACCGTCCAGATAACGCGCTCTCTACCAAGCATTCTCGCCAGGTTCCCTCTCGTAATGCTACAAGGAAGCCCAATTCTAAAAGCACCTCGAAACTCCTGCCTTCCTGCCGAGGCTGTTTCAAGCATCATGAACGTCGTGACTGTCGTTTTTTCAAAGCCACTTGTGAACGACGTAATAAACTTGGACACATTAAGACTATATGTCGGAGTTCGCTCCGCCCTGCTAAGACTCCTGCAGCACGCCCGAAGCATATACAGCCCCGCCAAGACATGGAAGTTGATCAGATCAATCTTATTCTTCCCACAAGGAATTCTCACAAGATCATCGTTCCTCTCTCATTCTCTATTCGATCTGTCGATTTTCAATTAGACACTGGCTCACCTGTCTCTATTATTAATCTGGCTATCTACCATGACTTAGGTTCCCCTTCATGCTCTCCAGCTGACATCCAGCTTGTGACGTTTAACAGAAAGAAAATTGACATTAAAGGTCAAATCCAGCTTCAGGCTAGTTATAAAGGAATTCAGAAGGCCATTCCTCTTCTCGTAGTTAACAACTACACTGCATCCAACATTATGGGCATGGATCTATTTAACTTATTTGGTTTCCAGATACATGACAACATTAACGTTGTATCTACATTGCATCCTACTTCTGACGTTACCGATCTCCTAAAGCAGTTTCCTGAAGTCTTCGACTCTCAGCTCGGAACAGCAAAAGACTATACAGCTCGCATACAGCTGAAATCCGGAGCTAAGCCTCGCTTCCTCAAAGCACGTCCAGTACCCCTAGCACTTCAAGACCCGGTCACGAAAGAATTAGAAAGATGGATACAAACTGGAATTGTGGTACCAGTTACTTCTAGTCAATGGGCTACTCCACTAGTGGTAATCAAGAAACCTGATGGTAATGTTCGACTTTGTGGCGATTTTCGATTTACAGTCAACGCACAACTCGACACAGATATCTTTCCTATTCCAGGTCCAGAAGACTTATTCCGTCGTCTCGCTGGTGGACAATTCTTCTCTCGAGTTGATCTTAAAGAAGCATATCTCCAGCTACTTTTAGACGAAGACTCTAAGAAATTTCTAACACTCAACATTCCTCTCGGACTGCTCCAGCTCCAGCGGCTCCCATTCGGTGTTTCATCCTCAGCGGCTATTTTTCAGCGCTATTTAGCTCAACTCACTGCCTCCATTCCCGGTTGTGCTAACTACCTGGATGATATTATTGTTACGGGAAAAGATCATCAGGAACATCTAAACAATCTACGCCTCCTTTTCCAGAAATTGAAAGACAATGGCTTACGAGCGAATCTCGCTAAATGTACATTCTTTCAGCCTCAAGTTCACTACCTAGGACATATACTTGATAAGACTGGAATTCGCCCTAGTGCACAGAATGTCTCAGCTATCGTCAACATGCCAGAACCTCAGAACCTCAAGCAGCTCGAGTCCTTCATAGGCAAAGCGAACTACTATAATAAGTTCATTCCCCGCTTCGCTACAGTGGCAGCTCCATTAAACGCTCTACGTAAAAAAGGTGTTAAATTTCAATGGACTCCGCAATGCCAACAGGCATGGAAAACCATCAACAACGCCTTAATTCAAGCTATACAACTCACTCATTTTCAGCCCGACAAGCTCATCACGCTAGCTACTGACGCTTCAGACTACGGTGTCGGTGCCGTTCTCTCCCAGAAGGATCGTCATGGACGGGAACACCCCATCGCTTTCGCTTCGAAAACACTTAATGACCATCAACGTCGATACTCACAGATAGAGAAAGAAGCTTTAGCCATCATCTTTGGTATTCGCCGTTTCAATGAATATCTCTATGGCAACCATTTCCTGATCATTACTGGTCATAAGCCTCTCGTACACTTATTCCATCCTGGTAATAAGATCCCTGAGAATTCCCTCAGAAAGCTTCAAAGATGGTCCATGTTCCTTTCTGATTATTCCTATCAGATTGTCTATCGAGCCACATCCCAGCATTGTAATGCTGATGCCCTCTCACGCTTACCAGTTGGTCCTGATACTGCCTTCGATTCTCAAGAATCTGAATGTCTTCAGTTGGACATAGAACTTGAAGATACTGTCTCCAGTTTTCCTATTGATGCTACCTGCATAGCTAAAGCTACGGATAAGGACAGTACACTTGCTACTGTGCGTACTTACATCCGCAACGGTTGGCCTCTTCAGAGCAATCTTCCCGCCCACCTTGCACCTTATCATCGTATGCAGCATCGTCTCACGACTCGTGCTGGAGTCGTACTCCTAGAAGCAGGCACCATCTTCCGAGTGGTTATCCCACTTAGCCTACAGCGACAAGTTCTCGAATTATTACACCAAAGCCATTGGGGTATATCCCGAACGAAGCAACTAGCACGTCAACACTGCTACTGGCCCGGTATTGATGCCGCCATCGAAAAGCTCATCCGTCATTGTGAACAATGTCAACTGAATCAGAACGCCCCGTCTTCTGATCTAGCTTCATGGCCTCCTGCTACTACTCCATGGGAACGAGTTCACATTGATTTCGCAGGTCCTTTCCTCAATTCCATGTGGTTAATAGTCATCGATTCACTATCGCACTTTCCATATGTAGTGGATATGCATTCGACTACTACGACCGAAGCTACCATTCGTGCTCTACAGAAAATATTTACTGCAGAAGGCTTACCTCAAGTACTCATCTCGGACAACGGACCTCAATTTACAGCTACTGCTTTTAAGAAATTTTGTACATATAATGGCATTCGTCATATCCTAGCACCGCCTTTTCACCCTCAATCTAATGGTGAAGCTGAACGCTTTGTACAAACATTTAAGAGAAGTATGAAAAAAGCTGTCTCTTCAGGCTTAACTAAAGACCAAGCATTGCTCCAACTCTTAAGCAACTACAGAACTCTGCCCGGCGCTGATAATATCACTCCTGCACAGAAGCTCCATGGACGACCTCATAGAACTTTACTTTCTCTGTTGCAGCCTCTTCCGGCCCAGTCTCAGACCTCACCAACGAAGTTCTCAGTCAACGACAAGGTCTACACCCGGACATTCAGGTCAAACCCACTCTGGATACCTGGAGTCATCTGCAGATCTTTGGGTCATCGTCTCTACGAAATACAGACTACGGAGAAACGTATCTGCCGCCATCAAGACCAGATACGTCTGCGCTACCGCCCATGTCCAGCTATTGATTCTATTGCTCAGCCAGATAAATCTATTGCTGAACGAGCTTTAGACCATTTAATAACCATGGGTTCCTTTCAGGACGAGACAGCGCCACTCCGCCCGGTCCCAGCTCCGGACAATCCAACAGAGACATCAGCAGCTCCGACCCAGCATCGCAGCCGCCGCCAGCGCCGCCGCCGTTTCACGCCGTACCGGCGTACAGTATTTAGGAGGGGAGGGTGTTGTATGTCCGGCGCTCCCTTCTCGCTCCGCCAGCCAGCTACTCGCGCGCCAAGTGTCATTCTTCTAGCCTCGACGCGCAGCCCTCAGTGCGCGTGCCTGAACCATCGTGTGTGTACTATAAAGAGGAACTCCCAGCCTGTCCAGATGCCCACTTGCCCCGGTGTCCAGCTCCAGAATACACCCTACGTCGAGCACGGAGGCTACTCCTCTTGAAAATGTGCTTCGGCCAGGTGGACTGAATTTCTGACAGTACGAGGTCTCACCTCTGGTCACCGCTCCTCTTATTCCGCTGCCCATATCAGTCATACTATTACATACCGTTATATTTCCCCAATTAATGCAAGCTCCCTTGGTTTCGCCAAGTAAGAATTCTTCCAACATTGAACTTGCTTTTATGAACTCAGCAAGGAAGGACTTTCCAAAACATTTATGTCAGTACTTCTGATAGTTTTCGACTATCGACTTTTCATATCAAGGACTATCTTTTCAAGATAGTAGTGGATGTAAATACTGCAAACTTGTATATAGTGTACAAAAGATAGACTCTTTCTCAAGATTCCTAATTCATTTTGCTTCAAGTTAAATTTCAGTTTTATTTGTGTAAATAGTGTATTTTGTATTTGAAGCGAATAATAAAGTTGTGTTTTGTAAATCTCAACCTTGGTTACAACACTTACTACCAGTCACACCAAGTTGGTGAGTTTCCATCAAAATAACAGGCCAATATGCCTAATACCATTCACATTTTAGATGGATACATTTTGTTTATAAGGGCGGGTACCCTTGCCTACAGCCAAACACAATCGGGTAGGAGACTTTTAAACAACAATGCATGCTCCCTTGCCTTCTGCAAGTCAAATCGAGAAGTGAATTATTCACTACAATGGTAGGCCTTCCTTACTAATGCCAGTTACACAGGTGTTGGAGAAGGAACCCATTCCTACTGCCAGTCAAGGTCGGTGTGAGGAGTACTGATTACAATAGCAGACACACCCTTTCTCGATCGCTACAAGACGACATCAGTGAATATATATAGATCGACATACGAAAGTATATGCATGCTTAAAATATTGCAGACCTTCAATTACAGATTGACTGCTGCAAAACGGTGCGTCATGTCCACAAAGGATTGTACCATAAGACGATTTAGCAGCCTAAATGGCTGGTCGTATGATATCTGATCTATTCATGGGTCAGAGTGAGTTAGAAACGTTGAATTGGGTAAAATGTTTGTAAGATTATCACACATTGCATTACTTTTCAGATAATTATGTGACAGCTACATACATAGCATTTGGCTCACATATGGCTACTGGGTGGGCCAATTTTCGTGAAGAGTTTGATGATTCTATATTCCCTATAAGTGATTGAAAATATGAATTACGCATGTGAAAAGTCCAAATTTACTTAACATCGAGTAATAGACAAAAATCAAACGTAAAAGGGATACAGATACAACAAAAAGTCATAAGACCAAGGTTGTAGATCACTCCAAATTGAACGGAGATTGTGCCTTCCCTTATGTGATAGGACTTCGCGAAGACCTGCACCCTCATTAAAATTGCCTCCATATTTCGGTGTTCTTCGGGAAAAATGAAAAATTTAAATCTCTTGGAAATGTTCTGACCGTTACAGGCTAAAACGTATAATTTTGCCAAATTTCTGTTTCCTTGTTCGTCTGGCAGATTATGCCGCAATGTGGATTTTGGGCGAGGAAGGTTAAAATTAGGACTTTCAGGAAACTAAACCAAAAAATTATGCAGATGGTTGTTATTATTACCCCTTAAACGCGTAGCTGTGTGAGCATTTCGCCAAAATAGTCAATGTATAGGAACACAGTCGTTAGGATTTTATTTATAGGCCTATAGATAGATAAGGAATCTGATCGACGTACAAAACCTTTTGGTCTATGTCTACTGGACTTACCCTGCAAAAACCGACCATTCATGATATCTCCTTTATTAATCTTTCTGTCGAAAAAATACACATGAAAAAAGTTTTAGAAATGGATTTCCAACAAATTTGGTCGATTTTCAGTCAGGTTGTTCATGTACTGTATATATTGTGGAAGAGTAATTTCACCATTTCTGTTCCCTATAAACCGCCAGTCCATTCCAGGAACAGGAAATGTTATTGACCTTTAAAATCTACCTTTGGAAAGGTGCATGCTAAATGTAAAGTTTGGTTCAAATAACTTCAATAGTTTTCAAGTTGTAAAAAATAAGCTCAACACGCGCCCGTTCTTAAGTTAAGTCCGGTTAATGATATCTCCCTTATAAATCCCCTTACCGAAATGATGCACATGAGAAAAAGGGTTTAAAAATTAATTTCTATTAAGGCAGGTAGATATTTATTAAGTTTGGTTGTGTATATTTTGTGGGAGTGCAAAATCACCGTTTCGGTTTCGTATAAACCCCCCAGTCATTTCAGCGATTTAGAAAAAATATTTGCCCTGAAACCTACCCAAGGACAGGTGGAATCTAAATATGAATTTTGGTGGAAATATATTAAGTAGTTTCCAAGTTATAGACAAACAGACAAACAGAAAAAACAGGAAAACAGACACCAAAGCTAAAAATATGCGGATGGTCATTATTACACCTGAGACGGATAACTGTAGAGAAATGTCGCCAAAATAGTCAATGTACAGACTCACTCTAGAAGTGCAGACCTTTATTTCGAGAGTTACTGCTTTGAAATTCTGCGACATATCTGCAAATGGACCTCACCATCAGACGCCTCTTTCAGTGTTCTACATGGTTGGTCCCATGACATCTTCTCGTATCTCCTATATTTATGGGTTAGATTGATTTAGAATCATTGGGTGTGAAAGTTTGTACAGTTTTCGCATACTAATTTATGCTTGTGATACTCATGTGACAGAATCATAAAATTTGGCTATCACATTGCCACTGGTCATGCCAATGTGCGTGCCGAATGCCATGATTCTATCTTTCCTATAAGCGTGCCAAATTAATGCTAACATATACGTGTGAAAGTACAAAATTAACTTGAAATCGAGAAATACAGCTCTATTTAACGTATAAGGAATAGAAATACGACAAAAAGTCATAGGACCAAAGTCGTAGATCTCTCCAAAATGAAACGCGATTGTGCTTTCCGATTTGTGATAAGACTTACAGATTAGCCACCAATTATCCCGAAACGAAGGTGTGCACCGTCGTTAAAATTGCATTCATATTTCGATATTTTCCGGGGCCGAAAAATTATACATTTGCATAGCTTAGAATATTTCCTCAAAGGAAAGAGTGTCAAGCTTTTGGGATTAGCACTCGCATACACACGGTGTAATTAAGGAAGAAAATAATTCAGTAAAGAAAGTTGAAATTAATAGAAAATGGATTAAAACTGAGGACAACCGGTTGACGACAAACATGTAAATAACAAGTGAATGTATTGAAAAATCAAATGCCCCTCAATAAATTACGCTGGTGTGAGTTATGGATATAAGAAAGAGGTAACAGAGGAGAAATTTAGGCGCAGGCATTCTTAGGTGAACAGATAAGATGACTAATGGTGTTATTACTTAAGCTATTCGAGGACGGTTATAAACTCCAACGATATTCCTGCACTATCCCGCAGAATGGCCGATTGACGCCCTCTCTTGCCTTCTACCCAAGGAACAACCATGAATTTAAAGGTATGGTGAGGAAAATGGCAATACGTTACTTACCTGCTGGTAAGCAGTCAGAGACGTTGCCATGGTAACCTGTAGGTTCGTTGTCGGTCTGTCGGTCACACACGCAGACCATGACACCCGCAGAAAATAGTAAATTTCTCCGTCACTTGAATAGTAAGGTAAATTATGAACATAACGAAAGTTGTTTATAATGAAGAGACGTTTCACATACGGACCGCGGAGTCTACAGGAAATCAATAGTATAAGAGAAAATGGAGGAAAACCGTTCCGGTTTTCCTATAAACCCCCGTCTGAGCAAAGATTTTAAAATGAAATGCATATAGAAACATTCCTCGGGGTGAGTATGCTCCAAATATGAAGCTTGGTTGAAATATATCCAGCCGTTTTGCCGTGATGGTGGAACAGACAAACAAACAAAACAGACAGACGTACACGAAAAATAAAAACCACCGATTCGGTCTTGAGTTGACCTAAAGCGGATAAATATCTGAAATATTGGCAAAACAAACGGAATTACAGACAGCGGACCCCCTACAACTTTATTTATAAGATATACTATGACTAACTCATAGGCATAAGCGAACGGAGGAAAACTAGGATGCACTTAACTACGGCAAATGATAAGCAGAAAAATCTTAAACACAATTTAATAACTCTTGTTAAAAACACAAACAATTACATCAAACGTAACCCCGAATTGCAAAATGAATCAAAACTATGCAGTGTCACGTGGTCTGAATACAAACTCGGAGATATCACTCAGTTCATTTCATATCTGATAACAAATTGATCATTCCCTTATTTATGACCTGACACTGAGCACGCGGTTAACAGATACAAAACACTATTTTGAAATATCTTTGAACACAAGAGAATTTTTATAAATGAGACGGTACTACCTTACCTTACTCCCAACTGGAAGGAATACAATACTTCCACAAACTCGGAGTCACTTCACAGTGGTTGCCTGATTAATTAATAACACTCCTAATTACCAACCAAAGAATCAAAATTTAAAAATTACCCATAATAAATGACACAACAAACAACAAAATTCACAGATGTTGGGTCCGAAATCGAACTCACATTGCAATGAACACGAAGACCAAAGAAATCACGGTGATAAACGCACTCTCAAAGTCAGACATCAACAAAATAACCCTTAAACAACACATTCAAATAGATACAGTTTCAACACGCACTTTAAAAACTCCACTAAAATATACAAATAAACAATAAACAATTATGACTGGCTTTATTCCATGAAGCAAATAAGCTTTTGTGTGTCAAAAAATCCAGGATGTGCCCTGGGACTCGAACAGCTGGCCTCTAGTACGCCATCGCCTTTGGGTCTCTGAAAAATCCCTATCTTAATTAATGCTAAAGCTTAATAAAAATATTAATCCAGCCTTTCAGTCACTCAAATATTTACTGAAATAAACGTGAAACAATTACAAAGAAGTTCTCTAATGCGAAATGATTTTCGTGAACTCCCCTGCGTTCTTTCATTCTACGTGTAGGCTTGTCATTCTGCTGAGCTTTTTCATTTAACAAAAACACGGTGAAGGGTGCACACCCTCTAACGACCATAAAACACATGCGGGGTCCCGCCTCCTTTCAGGCCAAGAATCTACTCTTTAAAAGCTGCTCAACAGCGCAGCATTATTCTCAAGAAAACATTGCGGTAAATCAATTCAACCACAATTATTGTATCACATTCATGCCTTCTCTGCACACTTGCACATCTTTATCACGTCAAGCCGTCATTTATCTTATCATATCCTTCATTCACAAAGACCCGGGTTCACGAACAGCCGATCGCACAGATGATTACCCTATGGTATTCTAAAAGATCTGTATTCAGACAAAATCTCTAATGGTAATTAATGTAAAATAATCAATTTTAATCTCACGAAGGAAAAAATCTCTACTTGAGAGGAAAGAGAAACCCTACCTATATTGGGAGGACGTAGCTTCGAGTCCAGGCATGTCACACTTCACACACATTTATGCAGTCATTTCTGCCTCTATTCATGCAAATTTACTTTACGAACAGAGTGCATTGCTATTCCAGCAATTCGCACATCATTACAGGCATCTTAGAAGACCCTACCATCATGCATCATAAAATGTACATGAATGTTCCGATATGAAGATAATATTATATCGTTTGAAACCCATCAAACAAATTTACTTTTTACCCTCTTGATCTAACCACTATTGAACTTAAATCCATGCACATGCTTAGCTCTCAATTAAAATTCAAGAATGCTTGACATTGATATCATATTCCTAAGTCTCCATTCTCACCTAAACTAACGTTACTTAATAAAAAGGTGAAGACCACTCCAAAGCTATTCCCTAATTTAAAACAAATGCAATTCACTCTTACAATCCTATCCTAAATATGCTACATATTTACAAGAAGTTACCCCCGCATTTACAAATAATATTTCAAACCAGTATACTTAACGTCATGGTGGGATGTCCATAGTTCGAAACTCGGAGAGTCTCCTGGTAGGTGTTCTATGCTGTCATGGTGTTGACGTGTATCTCTCGTTCAAATCCTCTTGTGTCCATCCCGGGCATCTTCATACTCCTGGGATCATATCCACTGGAAACACATTAACGTATACGATTGTCAATTAAATTCCGTCTTCCTTTGACACAGTTTAAGAGACCTCAATTCTAATGGATTCTACCAGTATTTTCACTGCTTCAGTTTCTGCAATCCCAATGACGGTGGATTTTACTTCAGCTTCACCGCGACAGTTTATGAAATCATAATTTACGTTAGATTTTATTATAATTTCACCGCAACAGTTTGTAAATGCTAATATACGGTTTTGTTATAATTTATCTGACAGAGTTCATGAAATTCCAGTTTTATGTTGGGTTTTACTTTGGCGTCACCAATACAGTTGACGAAATTGCACTGACGATGGATTTTATCTATACAATTTAACACAATTTATGAAATTCCTGTCCCCGCGATAGTTTTTACACCGATACAATCGTCTGTTAGCCCGCTCGACATACTATATCACCAAAATTACTTGATAATTTCCCCACGAAACTTGTCTTTAATACAGGGGCACCACACATTTAGTTTTTTCACCCCGAACAAAGGCAAGTTCTCACGGCAAGTCACCGCGGCAGTTTTTACATCGATAAAATCGTCCTGTTAGTCAAATTTTCACAAATGTTCCGTAATGTAACTTTATCTGTACACTTGGACATACTCCTTCCTACTGCGTATCGACAAATAACTCACTAACACTCCCGAACACGCGCAAGGCCGGGACACCAACGGACCGTGTGTCTGCCTCGAATTCTTCACGTCAAATAACCCCTTTTCCCCCACAGGCAGGCTCTTATAAAACTTCACTCCTATTCAGAGAATAAATAGCTGGTGGTCCCTACTACAATTTTCATATCACTGGTTCTATGGGTTCTACAATACTGGCGATACGATTTAACGTGTGGCCCATCATCCTATATCATTTGATACTAAGCGGAAAACAAATCGATCGGTAGTTTATCTGTTATCTTTGATCAAATATAAACGCACCTTTTGGGATTCCCCGTCCGGAGTCTGGGTTTTCTGCTGGCTTGGGCACGCTACTGATGCTTATATCATCCCTAGCGACACAATTTATTTCACGATGAAATGTTATGATTATTTATTATTTTGGTAAGGGTCTAATATCCAAAAATCTGACAAGCCGATGTTCCATTTAATAATTAAGGCGTTACCTAGAAATATTCCATTTCAAATATAGGTAGCACGTTGGCATTACCGCAATCTGGCCACTTTTAGTGGGCGGAGTTATCCGCATATGACTTCCTTCCTTGTCCTTCATTGGCTAGCTCTATCGCTCTTCCTCTCTCTCGTTGGGGTTTTCCAAGCTATGCCACAATTGAATCCTCGCCACCCAGTCGGAAATGTTGCGTAATATGAAGCAACCTATCTTCTACATGGACAAAGAAGCTAGAAAAATGTCTCCTTTCCCTCGATTAGTTTCCAGTTAAATATGTAGATTACCGATAAGGATACACTATTTACTACATTATGTGAAATAATGTGAATTACTGTCAATATTTTTTTAATGTGAAATAATATTTGGTACTGCCGTTATTGCGTAGAATAACGTTGAATATTCTGTACACCGCAAAACAGTTTGGAACATAAAGGATGCAAAGAAATAATAGTTACATAATGTTATTTATTATATCACAGAGTGTAACAAACTCGAGATGTAAATTTATACAAACTGAAATTTCTTTTTCCATTATCTAACGCAAATAAACAGTAACAATGCTAATTTCTTCTGGGGATCATTGTAAGTATCTAGGTGTTAATATAAAGAAAGATCTTCATTGGGATAATCACATAAATATGATTGTAAGAAAAGAGAACAGATCTCTGCACATAGTTATGAGGATATTTAGGGGTTATAGCAACCATGTAAAGGAGAGGGCATATAAGTCTCTGGTAAGACCCCAACTATAGTATGGTTCCAGTGTATGAGACCCTCACCAGCATTACTTGATTCAAGAACTGCAAAAAATACAAAGGAAAACAGGTCGATTTGTTCTGGGTGATTTCCGACAAAATAGTAGCCTTACAAACATGTTGCAAAGGTTGGGTTGCGAACACTTTGGAGAAAGGAGACGAGCTGCTCGACTAAGTGGTATGTTGCAAGCTGTCAGTGGAGAGATGGCGTGGATTGACATCAGTAGACGAATACATTTGAGTGGTCTTTAAAAGTAGGAAAGACCAAAATATTACAATAAAGCTGGAATTCAAGAGGACAAATTGAGGAAAATATTCGTTTATAGGAAGGGAAGTTAGGGATTGGAATAACTTACCAAGGGAGATGTTCAATAAATTTCCAGTTTCTTTGGAAACATTTAAGAAAAGGCTAGGGAAACAACTGATAAGGAATCTGCCACCTGGGCAACTGCACTAAATGCTGATCAGTAGTGATTGACTGATAATGGAAAGTTAACAATTTGCTTTTTTTGTGTGAAGGTTATTCCTCCCTCCCTCCTTCCTTAGTAGCGTATATGGCCACCTATGGCATTGTTCAGGTACCTGACGGACTGCGGCATGCTCTACGACCATTATATTGACGTCATCTTGAGGGAGAAGTTCCTATTCCATCTGGGCAACATTAATGAGGTCTGGGAGTTTCTGTGGATGTTTTGGACAATCAAAATCAGTCGTTTTTAATCTGTCAATGCAGATCATGTCCGATTTTATTTATTTATGAAATACTTCCTCTCATGCCTTGGCTGTCATGTGACAAAGTATATTCTTACTTTAATGTGTAAAAAAATTTAGACATTATTGAGAATTTTAAATGGTAACTCAATTGTAACAATAATTTTTTAGAAATATTAATGGACCCCTTAAGGCTATGATATGTTGTAACTGGCAGAGATAAGAGTTGGTATGAATAAACGGGAATTGTTCCCCTTTCTCCAATCATCAGACCCACTATGTCAATTTCCTCTAGCTCGTATTTCTCCCTGTAGTAAGGACTTGTTGGTAGGTAAATATTCCTTTTCTCGCGGTTGACATCTGAGGGCTACGATTTTATAGCTTTCAAAGAGGACAGCGGGGTCGATAATGTAACCACCCTTCTTATTTTTGAAGGCAATGATGTCGATCCATCTGTGGCTTCCGTTGTCGGCCAGGCCATAAACTTCTTCAAATACCTGGAAAACATGATCTTTCAGTGTTGTCGTAATTAACGAGTGGATGTTATGATGACGAGTATTCCTTAAAAGTTCACCATACGGACAAGATTCCAGAACATGCGCAAGATTTTCAATCTCCTCGAGGCAGTGCCTAAAGAATGAATCGTTCTGAGATCTTCCTGGTACCGATCTAAATGCTGAAATATTTGTTGTCACCTTACTTGCTTCACGCCATTCACTGCATGACAAGCCTTGATGATCTCGAATCCAGGAGTTGGCGGGAGTATATTCGTTGTATAAGCATGCACCTTTTCCTTTCTGATGCAAGGTACGCCACTCACTGAATGCCCTTTCTCGCATCAGTTGATACACGTCCTCTTCGATGTGGGCGAGCATTCAGCACCATAGACCTTTTCATCCCTACGGCGTTGAACAACTAGTCGAAGAATTTCGACGCTATGACGCTGGACGCTGGACCAAAGGCATGCATAATCCCAGACAAAAAACAATACAGTAACACCTACAAATGCATTCGCCTCTTAAACATGCTGGTGCGGAACTTTCCAACGCACGCTTTACGTCTCCACACCTTTTGTCGTCTTGTGTATAACCTGAGTGATATCCGTGTTTCATTTGCAAGCATAATATTACACCATTCATCCAAAGCCCCAACTAGACGTTCTCCTATCAACACGATGACGATTCTCTGGTGGAACACATGGAACCCCGTACTGTTTGTAGAGGTAAACGTACCGTGGTTGCCCTTAAGAAGACATCTCGTAATTGTTGAGCAGTCGAAGTCTTTCCTCTGCGCTGTTACGTCGATAACCTATACAGTACTTGATGTGGCGTTGTTACCCTCGGTTTGCCAGTCACGTCATTGGTCGTCCGGTACCTTTCCCACATTTTCGACACATCATTTTGGGTAAGCCTTAGAGAAACTCTGCTGCAGCGCGCCGGCCTCTCATCGCTAGAATCCGCGATTGAAATCCCGGTCACTCCATGTGAGATTTGTGCTGGACAAAGTGGAGGCGGGACAGGTTTATCTCCGGGTACTCCGGTTTTCCCTGCCATCTTCCATTCCTGCAACACTCCCCAATATAATTGCGTCTGTCAGTGGAATGCGACAGGCTTCAGCAGCCGGCACAACTCCTATCCTCGCCACTAGGTGTAATAGGTGTAATAGAAGTTGAATCATGGCTGAGAAATGATATAATGGATGCAGAAATTTTCTCACGGAACTGGAGGGTGTATCGTAGAGATAGGATAGGAAAGGTAGGAGGGGGAGTATTCATTCTCGTGAAAGAAGAATTTGTAAGCTAAGAAAAAGTTAAAGATGGCAAGCACGAAATTCTAGGGGTAAGGCTCATTTCTAAAGATAATAGGCAACTAGAGGTCTTTGGAGTGTACAGACCAGGAACGGGTAGCGCAGATGCTGATTCAGAATTATTTGATAAGATAATCAGCTATGTGAGAAACGATAAGGAAAGGAACGTGATCGTAGCGGGTGATCTCAATTTACCAAATGTCAATTGGGAAGGTAATGCGAACGACAGGAAGCATGACCAACAAATGGCAAATAAATTAATATGGGAAGGGCACCTGATTCAGAAAGTGATGGAACCAACTAGAGGGAAGAATATTCTGGATGTGCTGCTGGTAAAACCAGATGAGCTCTATAGAGAAACCGAAGTAATAGATGGTATTAGTGATCACGAAGCTGTTTTTGTGATAATTAAAAATAAATGTGAAAGAAAGGAAGAGATTAAAATTAGGACTGTTAGGCAGTACCACATGGCTGATAAAGCAGGCGTGCGGGAGTTTTTAAAAAGCAACTATGATCGGTGGAAAACGGTAAATAAAAATGTAAACAGACTCTGGGATGGGTTTAGAGCAATTGTTGAGGAATGTGAAAATAGGTTTGTACCTTTAAAGGTGGTAAGGAATGGTAAAGATCCACTATATTATAACAGGGAAGTAAAGAGACTAAGAAGAAGGTGCAGGCTGGAAAGAAATAGAGTTAGAAATGGTTGTGGAAGTAAGGAGAAATTGAAGGAACTTACTAGGAAATTGAATCTAGCAAAGAAGTCAGCTAAGGATAACATGATGGCAAGCATAATTGGTGGCCACACTAATTTTAGTGAAAAATGGAAGAGTATGTATAGGTACTTTAAGGCAGAAACAGGTTCCAAGAAGGACATTCCAGGAATAATTAATGAACAAGGGGAGTGTGTGTGCGAGGATCTTCAAAAGGCAGAAGTATTCAGTCAGCAATATGTAAAGATTGTTGGTTACAAGGATAATGTCCAGATAGAGGAGGTGACTAATACTAAAGAAGTATTAAAATTTACCTATGACAGCAATGACATTTACAGTAAGATACAAAAGTTGAAAACTAGAAAAGCTGCTGGAATTGATAAGGTTTCGAGGGATATACCAAAGACAATGAGTTGGGATATTGTACCATATCTGAAGTACTTGTTTGGTTTTTGTTTGCATGAAGGAACTTTACCAAATGAATGGAGAGTTGCTATAGTAGCCCCTGTATGTAAAGGAAAGGGTGATAGGCATAAAGCTGAAAATTACAGGCCAGTCAGTTTGACATGCATTGTATGTAAGCCTTGGGAAAACATTCTTTCTGATTATATAAGACATGTTTGCAAAATTAATAATTGGTTTGACAGAAGGCAGTTTCGGTTTAGGAAAGGTTATTCCACTGAAGCCCAACTTGTAGGATTCCAGCAAGTTATAGCAGATATCATGGATTCAGGAGGTCAGTTGGACAGTTTTGCGATTGACTTATCTAAGGCATTTGATAGGGTAGATCATGGGAAACTACTGGAAAAAATTAGTGCAATTGGACTTGACAAAAGAGTGACTGAATGGGTGGCTCTGTTTCTAGAAAATAGAACTCAGAGAATTAGAGTAGGTGAAGCTTTATCCGTCCCTGTAAAAATTAAGAGGGAAATCCTCAAGGCAGTATTATTGGACCTTTATGTTTTGTTATATATATCAATGATATGTGTAAAGAAGTGGAATCAGAGATGAGGCTTTTTGCAGATGATGTTTTTCTGTACAGAGTAATAAATAAGTTACAAGATTGTGAGCAACTGCAAAATGACCTCGATAATGTTGTGAGATGGACAATAAGCAATGGTATGATGATAAACGGGGATAAAAGTCAGGTTGTGAGTTTCACAAATAGGAAAAGTCCTATCAGTTTTAATTACTGCGTTGATGGGGTGAAAGTTCCCTTTGGGGATCATTGTAAATACCTAGGTATAAATATAAGGAAAGATCTTCATTGGGGTAATCACATAAATGTGATTGTTAATAAAGGGTACAGATCTCTGCACATGGTTATGGGAGTATTTAGGGGTTGTAGTAAGGATGTAAAGGAGAGAGCATATTTTTCTCTGGTGAGACCCCAACTTGAGTATGGTTCCAGTGTATGGGACCCTTAGCAGGATTACTTGATTCAGAAACTGGAAAAAATCCAAAGAAAAGCAGCTCGATTTTTTCTGAGCGATTTCCGGCAAAAGAGTAGCGTTACAAAAATGTTGCAAAGTTTGGGCTGGGAAGACGTGATAAAAAGGAGACGCGCTGCTCGACTAAGTGGTATGTTCCGAGCCGTCAGTGGAGAGATGGCGTGGGAGAACATCAGTAGACGAATAAGTTTGGACTGTGTCTTTAAAAGTAGGAAAGATCACAATATAAAGGTAAAGTTGTAATTCACGAGGACAAATTGGGGCAAATATTCGTTTATAGGAAAGGGAGTTAGTGATTGGAATAACTTACCAAGGGAGATGTTCAATAAATTTCCAATTTCTTTGCAATAATTTAAGAAAAGGCCAGGAAAACAACAGATAGGGAATCTGCCACCTGGGCGACTGCCCTAAATGCAGATCAGTAGTGATTGATTGGTGATTGATTGGTGGACTTCATTCTTTCCATTCCTGGCCCGGTGGAATGACGGGAAACAGGCTGAATATTTTCATTTTGGGTAACCCCTACGAAAGGTGATGGTGCTGAATTAATGCTACGATTCTGGCTCGATCAAACTGGGAAATACGCATTGCACATGAAGCGTAAACAACGGCTGAAGCGCGTAATGCACTGTATACTAGTCTTTATTTGAAATTATTTAGTTCACCCCGGTCTAAATACAGACCTTAGGCAGTAGAGGTGTGCCAAACGGTTATTTTTGTGTAACTGCTACATCTGTCACTGCTACAATAAAGTAACTGTGAAAAGTAACAGTTAAAAATAACATCCAACCTTACTCACCTTTTATTGGTCACAGCCTGGTCACGGCTTCAAGCTTGTCTCCTTACAGCTGTGTTACGAAGTCCCATTCATTCACTCGCACATGCCCGCACGCATTACTACACTGCTGAAAGTCGGTGCTGTAAAGCACGCATTCCTATTTGTTATAAAGTTAACGAGAGGCAGACAACGAATGAAATGAGAAGACCACATAGCGTCTTTTCTGAAATCTAGAGGAGTGAGTTCAAGGATAAAAGACAAGAAAACCTGATGATCTATCTGCCCAACCTCGGCACAAACCGGTACAAAAGGATCGATTAAAATGAAGTAATGATAGGCCTGTGTTATCTATAATATGATATCTATATGGAAAGTTAGCATACTAATTTATTTATGGTACAAGAAAAATTATACGGGTGAAACTTATAATAATATTATAATGTAGATAGCCCTGCGCGATGTCTGAGTCAACCATTACCCCTCAGCAGTTGAATATGCCATAAGAGTTTACACTTTAGTTACCAGTTTACAGCAGCAACTTAAAAAGAAAGAATACACTATAGTGTATTTGACTTAAAGCGATCTCCTACAAAAGCGCTCTCACTTGTAGGACTATCTGAACTCTGAAGGTCACATTCTGTGTCTGTAAATTGCTACTAGTGACAGTTCGCACTTCCCAGTTACTGTTTTCACTAGTACGTTATTCTTTTGTCGTTACTTGGTAACCTGTTATTTTTGTCCTCGTTAGATTTCTAACAGTGACACACATGCAACTGTGACAAAGTAACTGCTACGTTATTTTTCAGACATCTCTATTAGCCAGCTACATCTGCTCCATCGTAAATAAATATTTGAATTACTTGAGTGTATACAGGGCTGTCTGCCATTCACTATAGGACTACACACGCCCTACCACATAACATACCTAATCTCTCAATACTCCAAACTAGTTTGAGGTGTATATTTTCCATCAATATTTAGTAAAAGATCCACCTCTGTGGTGGAGCGGCTAGTGTGATTAACTGCCACCCCCGGAGGCCCATGTTCGATTCCCGGCTCTGTCAAAAAATTTGAAAAGTGGTACGAGTACTGGAACGGAGTCCACTCAGCCTCGGGAGGTCAAGTGAGTAGAAGAAAATGGGTCGATTCACACCTCAGCCATCCTCGAAGTGGTTTCCCACTTCTCCTCTAAGCAAATACCGGCATGGTATCTAACTTAAGGCCACGGCCGCTTCCTTCCCTCTTCCTTGTCTATCCCTTCCCATCTTCCCATCCTCCCAAAATGCCCCTGTTTAGCATAGCAGGTGAGACCGCCAGGGCGAGGTACTGATCGTCATCTCCAATTGCTTCCCTCCGACCCAAAGTCCCACGCTCCAGGACACTGCCGTTGAGGCGGTGATGTGGGATCCCTCTCTGAGTCCGAGGGAAGAAGCAACCCTGGAAGGTAAACGGATTAAGAAAGAAAGAAAGAAAGAAAGAAAGAAAGAAAAAAGAAAGAAAGAAAGAAAGAAAGAAAGAAAGAAAAACTATTTATTAGTAGCTGCTCGTGGCTCAAATTGCAGGTGGGAATAATGTGGGTATTATTATTATTATTATTATTATTATTATTATTATTATTATTATTATTATTATTATTATTATTGCTACACTGCTATATGTTACGATGGTTTATTTTGCAAGCGAATTGACCACTAGGGATCACGCTACAACTTCATTTCTTTCTCTTCGTGCGAAGTTTTCTCTGTGTCCAGTACTCTTTCATGCGTTCGCTGACCTGCTTCCGTTGTTCATCTGTCCAGGCTCTTCCGGTCTTCTTAGTTCCTTCTGCGGCTTGAACACCTACGAAATTTTTCAGTGTGTTCCTAAACGTACTCCTTTATTAATGTAGTTTTTGTTTCTTCTGCTGATGTGTATACACTCATATTAAACCTTGCCATTACATTTATATTGGCAGTAACAGTTCAGTTAAGTATACTTGGTTCTTATGGATGCTAATAATAACATACTTTAAAAGTGAGGGCCTGCCTCATTTATAAAGGAGCTGTGCTTTTCGATTCTTCCCCGGTGCAAACTATTCACTTAAACGCTACATACTAATCACTGTTGAACAAAATTCTATCCAGAACTTATGATCTCCACTCTGCGACTGCTAAAAGCGAACTGTAAACTAAAATTCGAAACGTGTCGAAAAATTCACTCTGTGAATGGTCACAAGAACATATTTCATGAGGTTGGAAGAATATAAGTGAGTTTGCAATAACATCGCCATAACACCCGCTCCTACATCTTGGTCTACATTGCCCTCTTCTATTGCGGGCATGTCAAAGCTAGCCCCTTGCTTGACATTTTAAAATGCATTCAAACTTTCACTCCCTCAAAGGTTCACTGACCTTCAAAACAGTTACCAATACTTACTGTGAGGACTGAGAGCGAATTAGCCCCTGCATCAGGATAAACGTAGAAAACATGTAAAACAATCATACTTTCATTTTCTCATATCATTAATTACTTCAGAACAGTGGTACTCAGTATTAATTCGGTCTCATTAAATTACTTATCTAAAATATAAATAATGTAACATTTCTAAACTCTTTATGCCCGAAACTCTGGTGAGGCTAAGCCCCTTTAGCCTTTAATGACTCACCGCCCCTGATATTTAGTAAAATATAGTTAAAGAGTTTCCATGTCCGGTCAGAATTAAAAGAAAAAACTGCAGCTGTGATGGCCTTGATGTTTCCTCTAAAAGTATCTCGTGATGTACATGGGTTGTCCAGATAAGTAGGTGGCTTGCATTTTGTTCAGCACCACACTCACACGAAGTGTCCGCCTTTGCTGGAATGGACCCCCATTTCTTCAGGTTGGTCTTGCATCGAGGGACGCCCACTTTTAAGCGGTTGAGTGACCTCCATACAGGGTAAGGTAGATCGGCGCCCGGAGCTAGTTCTTCTTTTGATGACATGTCTGTGGGCAGTGAGCTCCTCCATCTCTTAAGACGAGTTGTGTCTGGTGTTCCATCCAGCGGTAGAGTCCTAGCAAGGAAGCTCTTTCGGCTTCTGAGGCGAGACCTCGCTGCTTGGTGACCATGGAAATTTAGCAAATGTTGCAAAATAATTTAATTTTACACTAATAATGCAAAATAATCTCGTTTACTGTCCGGCTCTTTGGCTGATTTGTCAGGGTAGTAACCTCCGGTTCAGAGGTTCTCGGGCTCGATTCCCGGCCGACGCACGACAAATGATTTAAATGATGTCATATTTTTCAGACGGTCTAATAGTCACATGGAGGGGACGATAATATTGTTAAGTACTCTACAGGATGTCTGCAGAGAAATGGTGACCTCATGACGATCTCGCACGGTCCTTGAGCTGTAAACAAAATATGGATAGGGGCAGACTAGTTACCTCCTATGGACTACACCGGGAAGATATGACAGGTACATACGATTAAGGAACTGCTGTCGCGGAAGTAGTTGGTGCAAACACCATGTAGGTGGTGTGGTAGTGGACTGGCGTTAAGTTTCAGAATACTATCTTTGAAAGGCACCAACATGAAGCCGTATAATCAATATTAAACAATTCTATATATAAAAAGGATGGCTGAAACTTAGGGCACAAATGTTACTGAATATTTGTGTTAAATACCCGTATAAATAGGTACTACTGTCGATATTTAGAAAACTGGTCTGAATTACTCAAAATCACTGTCGATATTTAATAAACATAAAGCGAAATGATACCATTTACTCTGGAAATTTGGTAAAATACAATGAAATGTTATGATTTCAAATAATCTAATTTCCTTTTTTTGGTGCTATTTGCTTTACGTCGCACCGACACAGATAAGTCTTATGGCGACGATGGGATAGGAAAGGACTAGGAGTGAGAAGGAAGCGGCCGTGGCCCAGCATTTTCCTCATGTGAAACTGGGAATCCACGGAAAAACATCTTCAGCGCTGCCGACAGTGGGAATTGAACCACTATCTCCCCGATGCAAGCTCACATCTGCGCGGCCCTAACCGCACGGCCAACTCGCCCGGTCAGAATGCCTGTAGAGAAATGCCGACCTCACGTTAGGAAGGACATCCAGCCATAAACAGGGCCAAATCGACATGTGCGGCGAGTGACAAAAAACGGTAGAAGAAGAATCTAATTTACTACCAATATTTGTTAAAAATAATATTATGTAAATCAACCCCATTTATTTTCGATATTTAGTAAAGTAATGTATAATAATTTAATTTACTCTCAATATTTAGTAAAATAATATTAATAAATGCAATTTAACTTTGTTATGTACTAAATAATGTCAAATAACCTGATTTACTCTCAATATTTAACGAAATAATCCAATTAACTGCCAATATGCCTATATAGTAAAATGATCGAATTGGTAATTGTTCCGTAACAACATAGCGCGGATTGGATGACGTGTCAACCAGCTACTCAACGCTGCCAACCTACGAATATCTAGTGACAAGACCATTGGTGTCGATAGGTTAGGTCCGGCTAGTGACAAGACCTTCCGGCTAGATTTTAGGGAAGTCCTTCAATTCATGTTCATCTTCATCTTCACACTTTTTCCGACACGTAGGCCTATCTGTATTACAGTGGGGCTGCAATTTCACTCAATGTGGTAACCCTGTGACCACTGATCATGCGACCGCTAAAAGAAAAGAATCACATAGACTTCTTCACAGCCGATCACAGCTGATCGGAGCTGGCCAACAGAAATGGTGGCAATTTTTTACTTCAGGCTGTCTCGCTTTCAGCTCTCCTATCTAAGTAAGAACATTTTTTGGGGCGGGATCGTGGTTTTCCTGCAAGCATAGAGGAAGGAGACCTTTCTGCTACTTCACGTATTGTAAAATACTAATTTTCAATAATTCGTAATGATTGCCAACACCCATGAAAGCGTCACCATCGAATTTACTGCCGATATTTAGTACAAGAATTGAAATAAATATAATACAGTATTTAAAGTGGTCGTGTGTTACCCGGATTTATAACCAGTGAAACCTTGAATAGTGCGTAGACAATAGAGAAATCCAAGAGTTAACTCAGACTAATTTCCGCCTTTGAACATGTACAAGTCGTAGTAGCACCTGAACCTTCTGTCGTGTTAAACGTCAAGCCTACATTGACAGGCAACTCCTCCCCCTGCTAGTAACTACGATCATTGAATTTTTCTGATCGACAAACAAGTCTCCATTGTATTCTTCAGTGCATGTGTGATTGCACAAAAAGACTGCAGGCAATGTTAGTAAATGGACCGGCCTTGGGTTAAAAATGTAATCTGTAGGTTGTAGAAACCAGTGGGCGTGGTGAACCGCAGACCACGCCCTCCTCATGTAACACCTTGCAGCACCAATCTTCCTTTCATTACTTCACTTGCTAGCGAATTAACGCAATGATCTTTCTGAACCACATGAACTCATAATCTGTATAACTGGACAGAGATTCCACGAACTTGCCTTTAGAACGTTAGCTTCCGGACTAGAAGAAACAGGGTACGTTCTTTGGCAGTACAGCACTTAATAAAAGTTTTAAGACCACCTGCGAATGAACTCATGGTCCAAAATCTCAATAAAATAGAACAGTTTAAGTACCTTGGTTCTTTGGTCAACGCTGAGTGTGACACTACTTCAGACGCCCGTGCACATGTAAATGCGGCCTGAATGAAGTGGCGGCAAACTACTCGTGTTCTCTGCAATCAATCAATCAATCAATCAATCAATCAATCAATCAATCAATCAATCAATCAATCAATCAATCAATCAATCAATCAATCAATCAATCAATCAATCAATCAATCAATCAAACAATCAATCAATCAAACAATCAATCAATCAATCAATCAATCAATCAATCAATCAATCAATCAATCAATCAGTCAGTCACTACTGACCTGCATTTAGGGCAGTCTCCCAGGTGGCAGATTCCCTATCTGTTGTTTTCCTAGCCTTTTATTAAATGATCGCAAAGAAATTGGAAATTGATTGAACATCTCCGTTGGTAAGTTATTCCAATCCCTAACTCCCCTTCCTGTAAACGAATATTTCCCCCAATTTGTCCTCTTGAATTCCAACTTTATCTTCATATTATGATGTTTTCTACTTTTAAAGACACCACTCAAACTTATTCGTCTACTGACAGCTCGGAACATACCACTTAATCGAGCAACTCGTCTCCTTTCTCCCAAGTCTTCCCAGCCCAAACATTGCAACATTCTTGTAACGCTACTCTTTTGTCAGAAATCACCCAGAACAAATCGAGCTGCTTTTCTTTGGATTCTTTCCAGTTCTTGAATCAAGTAATCCTGATGAGGGTCCCATGCACTTGAACCATACTCTAGTTGGGATCCTACCAGAGACTTATATGCTCTCTACTTTACATCGTTACTACAACCCTTAAATACCCTCATAACCATGTGCAGAGCTCTGTACCCTTTATTAACAATCATATTTATATGATTACCCCAATGAAGGTCTTTTCTAATGTTAACACCTAGGTACTTACAATGATCCCCAAAAGAAACTTTCACCCCATCAACGCAGTAATTAAAACTGAGAGGACTTTTCCTATTTGCGAAACTCACAACCTGACTTTTAACCCAGTTTATCATCATACCATTGCCCACCGTCCATCTCACAACACTATCGAGGTCACCCTGCAACCGCTCACAATCTTTTAACTTATTTATTACTCTGTACAGAATAACATCATCTGCAAACAGCCTTATCTCTGATTCCACTTCATTACACATATCATTGATATATATAAGAAAATATAAAGGTCCAATAATACTGCCTTGAGGAATTCCCCTCTTAATTATTACAGGGTCTGATAAAGCTTCGCCTACTCTAATTCTCAGAGTTCTATTTTCCAGAAATATAACCACCATTCAAACACTCTTTTTTCTAGTCCAATAGCACTCATTTTTGCCAGTAGTCTTCCATGATCTACCCTATCAAATACCCTAGATAGATCAATCGCAATACAGTCCATTTGACCTCCTGAATCCAGGATATCTGCTATATCTTGCTGAAATCCTACAAGCTAAGCTTGAGTGGAATAAACTTTCCTAAACCCAAAGTGCCTTCTGTCAAACCAGTTACAATGCATGTCAAACTGACTGGCCTGTAATTTTCAGCTTTATGTCTACCACCCTTTCCTTTATACACAGGGGCTACTATAGCAGCTCTTCGTTCATTTGGTATAGCTCCTTCAATCAAACAATAATCAAATAAGTATTTCAGATATGGTACTATATCCCAACCCATTGCCTTTATTATATCCACAGAAATCTTATCAATTGCAGCTGCTTTTCTAGTTTTCAACTTTTCTATCTCACTGTAAATGTCATTGTTATCATAGGTAAATTTTAATACATCTTTAGTATTACTCACATCCCCTATCTGGACATTAACCTTGTAACCAACAATCTTTACATACCGCTGACTGAATACTTCTGCCTTTTGAAGATCCTGGCATACACACTCCTCTTGTTCATTAATGATTCCTGGAATGTCCTTCTTTGAACCTGTTTCTGCCTTAAAGTACATGTACATACCCTTCCATTTTTAACTAAAATTTGTATTATCACCATTTATGCTTGCCATCATGTTATCCTTAGCTGACTTCTTTGTTAGATTCAATTTCCTAGTAAGTTCCTTCAATTTCTCCTTACTTCTCTCACCGCTCACCACCCTCTAGGACCCCGGTACCACCTAGGGGTGATGAGGTGAAAAACCTTATCCACCAGGGAGAGAGAAAAAGAGAGAGAGAGAAAAAAAGGACGGAGAGAGAGAGAGAGAGAGAGAGAGAGAGAGAGAGAGAGAGAGAGAGAGAGACCCTGGTGAGAAGGTTGTTAGCGTGTCCGCCCCAAAATGGGAGAAATAGCGAACACGAGGAAGAAGATGGGCACAAGAAGAAAAACACCGAAGTACAAGCACAATTTAAAAACAAGAAATCATAGAAAAACTTACCGGAAACAGCGGAGGAAGACGACTAAAAGGCCGTGGAAGTTAATCAGAGGCAGTGCTCCACCGAACGTGGCGAAAGAAAACCAGCATTTACATGAAGTTTAAAAAACTTAATGGAAGGGCAAATAGTAAGTAACAAACCAAGTTATTAAGATGATAAAGCCTAAGTTTATTTTTAAAACGTAATGGCAAAATGTAAATAAAATCAACATAAGGTTGAAAAATGGAAAAGGAAATTAACAATAAGTAAAATAAATTAGAATATACCCAGGTGGGGTTTTAAAGAAAATTAATTCATTACTAAATAACAATTAATGAAAAATAAATACTCTTTAACAGATAATAAATGGGGAGCTTTATGAAAACAACAAAGAAGGAAAGGGGTGACCTCCGTACCAAATAAAATGTAATCAGAAAACAACGGAAAACCAATAGACTCTCTTACATAAGTACAACTTGAAATAAAATGTGATCGATCACGGATAGTTATTAAATAAAAAAACTAAGTTAACAATTATTCAATAAACTGGATCTTCAACGCGGTCGCTTCTAATAATTACCAGATTTGAAAACGTTCAGTTTACACCAAGGACAGTTTCCAAGGCAAACAGAATTTTACGAAAAAATACCTCCTCACGCGGGGCAAGGAAATGGTAACACAACATTTAAGGAGGAGAAAATAAATAAATTAATTTAAACAGTAAACGATACACTCAACCCCGAAATATATATAATTCAAGATCCACACAGGCTCAACACGCCAGACAACTCTTAACCCGACAACAATCCACACACGAACCGTCGCCAAGGTAACCACCAGAAACAAGCAAGGCCTCCTAAAACACGGAGGAAAAACAGGCCAGAGAAAATGATAAAATTCACCCAAACCCCAGAAGGGGGGGGGGAGAAGAAAACATACCAAACGAATTAGAAAACAAAACACAGGAAAGCAAACAGAAAGCCGAAAGAGGTAAGGTTCGGTACCTTGGAGACTGTACCTTGGTTTACAAGGAAAGTTACAATTTAAAATGCCAAAGTAGATCAGTAAAATTTTAAATTAATAATTCCAATTTAGTTCATGGTGAACCTTCCACATTACTGTGATTAGTTGCCGAAACAGTTTTCCAGATTTTCGATACCACACACGCAAATAGGAATAAATTTAACGGCGAAGTCCAAATATTTATTATTATTATTATTATTATTATTATTATTATTTTTCCAGAAATCTTCGAAAATATCAAAATCCTCTTCAGGACGACGTTTAAAGTGTGTCAAACACTGGTACGTACCTTAGGTGATGAAGGAATGAGAAGAATTTTTAACCTGACATTGTTGACGAAGAAATACAGTCAAGCCACCGGGATCCAGACCACGTTGTGAAGTATCCAGACGAAAAATAAATCCAAAAAGCGCTCAGAAGAAAAGGCAGGAGGTCTTCAACTAGTTTACCTGGGGCAAATCCCCGTTAACATACAATTTACGGTGGTTTCTTGGTACTCCAACACTCCATGACGCCGGACACAAATACACACCAGCACAACATGGCTGCCTCAAGCGAACTGAGTGTCGCGTCGGCCAGCTGGAAGCGGGCCAGTTTTGCCTGGTAGTCGACCGGCGGGCGCATGCGCAGTAATGCGCAACCAATCACAAGACCAGACAATGGCCCGCTGACTACAGTAACTTTAAAAAAAGGTATACTGGCGTAAGCCGTTTGACACAAATTATTCTAGGCCGCAGGGCCAGTTCAAAATGGTTATAATGGGGAGGCTCACATTATTTAATATTGTCTCAGCCCTCCCGCCCCGAATCGACGACAAAATCACATGCATATGCCATCAATGATGTGGTGGTCACACATATACTAAATTTGGGCGAAGTTGTCCAACAGAAAACGACCACCAAGATTAACTAATTTTAGTTAGGAGTTCACATGACCAGGTTAATAGTCCAAGACACAGTTCCATATCACATAGTTTTTAGAAATAGTTGGCGGGTGCGATCAACATCAGTGTCCAGAAATGTTAACCGAGCACTCGGAAAATCACCAGAGTAATGTTTGTCATCGAACAGAGAGTACAATGACCAGAGTTCACCAAGGTTTCAGGTTCACCTAATACACATGTTTTCTATGCATCACACAATGATATAGTTTATGACACATGACGCAGTTCACCTTGAGGTTTGGCAACTCTCACACTAATCACAGATATACTGACCAAAATTAATCCAAAACCACATGTTTATAAGTCCACGCATTCAGGTTATTTTCTCAAGCACGGTGGTAAATTAATTTTTAATGCATGAATACCTTTACAAGTCTCCTTTGAAATTAAGGAAACGCATGATCTTGTGTTGCAAAGGGAGACTACAGGGGAAATGAAACGCGCTGGAAGACCCGAATGGGGGCAAAACCACAAGAAGAGGGAGGAACAAAAAGCGAATCAGGAAATTAAAGTAGGTGAGTTTTCAGTTACAGGATCCACAGATCCGCCAATTAACTTTACATAGGCTAGTTACCAACAAACTAGCTGAAGCCCAGAGCTTTCCACTTGGTCCAATATAGTACCGAAGGAAGAGGAGGGCCCATTCAACAACAATTAAGAAATCAAAGGGAAACTACATAAAATATACCATGTTACACTGCCACGAAGGACACTTAGCCATGACACGTAGAGAAACAATGAACAAGAACACATAAAAACATAGGGTACAATCCAACACATAATACCAACTAGGACAAAGACAGATATCCCTAAGGATCAAGAACATAACGGAAGGGAAATCAGTAATATTACTCAAGCACAAATCACCCACAAGAAAAATATATAAGTAAAGGTACAGGACCACTCCAAAGAATAGACGTCCTTGGAACATATGGTTTAGAATACCAGACGTTAAACTAAGAGGACACATGAATGACCTATCAAATTACACTTTTAGATATTGGAGTGACACACACACAACCACAGAGTGGCGAACTCGTCAATCGGTCCAAGGGTCAAGAACGAGGGGTAGAGCCAGAATACAAACCACACTGGGATCGGCAACTTATCCTAGTTCACCCACAAACACAGGTAAGGACTCAAGCATAGAAACCTAATTTTGAACAAACCAACGGAAAACCATCAAGGAGAAGGGACGCAGAACCTACACGAGTTACAGATAGGTAAGACAGGCAACAGTAGCCTCGATGGGCAATCAGGAGACTCCTATAGGTTACCAGATGGAAAAATCGCGATCAGTCAGTCATCCACAACGGCCACATCAAGGTACAACCACCGAAACTAACTGCACGAGGCAACGTGGCACAGAATAGTAACCACAAACCTAATTCAGCGTGAGGAAGAACAAGTCGAAAATCCCAGAGCCAAGAGATAACTAAGAATTGCCCACCCGAAGGTGTGCTTCTTCGGAGTAGTGGATACCAAACCAACAGCCAAATCTACCGTGACACAGAGGTAAATTAAAGGACAAATCACATCCCAACCAAGGTGTCTTGACAGCCAAACAACGTAATCCAAAACACAATTACCTAAATAATGACAAGCTAGCAGCACGGGTTATTAATAGAGAGGTAAAGGATAACTATCCTCAACGCGTGCTCACAGACTACAACCCCACAGCACAATACCAAGCAGAAATTACAACAGCAAACCAGGTACAGATTAAGGACTAGGTCCATCCCACAGAAGCACAAAAGGAGAAATATCCTCAGGAAGGAAGTCCGACAGTACCACCGAAAACTCCACACGCCAACCGGTAGATAAGGAAAATTACACAACGTTACTAACGGTCCACATTTCAAAAGGATCCAAACAACTCACAACAACATTACCAAGTTACAACACAGGAGATACAACCATAATGCCGGCAGGAGCGCACCAACCGAACGCCCACAGGAAAAATCGGA
Organism: Anabrus simplex; assembly: GCF_040414725.1. Taxonomy (NCBI): domain Eukaryota; kingdom Metazoa; phylum Arthropoda; class Insecta; order Orthoptera; family Tettigoniidae; genus Anabrus; species Anabrus simplex. Next base: position 1,729,282,498 of record NC_090265.1, on the reverse strand, counting down.
GACAGATTTTCTACATAACCCCAAAACCAAAAGGTTAGGAAGATAAATTCAGCCCAAAAACCCATTACAGGAAAAATAATATAGAGGGTTCACGCATAGAAAACCACCTTTAGAACAGCCGCGAAGAGTGCCCAAAGGCAGGAGTGTCAGATCTCTCAATCATGGATGAATACAAACATCAGTATCCGGAACAGAAACACCTTTAAGACACGCGGTCCATGCAGAAGGCAAGCAGGGAACCTTTCCGACACCAATAGATCGAAACACACCACAATCAGAAATCGTACAATACTAAAATGGCACAAATAGTAACCCAATCATGACTAAGCACCACACATCTTCAAACACCCGCACACAATGAAAGGATGACAAAATGGTAAACGCTCAGGCACCAGACACACTCCTTTACATTCCATCCCAAGCACACCATAGCTCAGCAATGATTAAGTCACAAGATGATCGAAGGGTTCAGCGGAAGGAATCCGATGCGGAGCCACAGAAGAAACAAAACTTTGAAATTACATAAGCCTAGAGAAAACAGAGGGACAACAAAGCACAATTTAAGTTAGATGTCATCAGATTTCCCCAATGGAACCTCGGTAGCGCACCACATAAGCATAAGGTTAGATAACGAGGATATCAATTCCAAGGTATTAATTAATACCACCATCACAAGACAATTAATGAAAGACAATTTCTAACTACAAGGATCCACACCAAGAAACAGTAATATACGAGAAGTACTAAATTAGAGTCACCAACCCGAGGCACAGAAAGGACCAGATTGACTCGCTCGCCATCCCACAGTATGCGTGCTAAATTCACTAACGATACAGGTCAGTTACCAAAGGTGCATCCATCCAGCGGAAGATGCGGTACGATTTGCCAGATCAACCAGGTTTAATTTGAGAAACATGAACGCGCCTAATACGTTTTGCTACAGGGTCGCTTACTAAAATTGAAACGGGAGACAAGAACTCCAATACCGTGCACGGGCCTTGGTACCTAGGGGCAAGTTTTGCCGAAAACTTATTCACGGCCTTACTCATTGGGTAGCACTTAACATACACGAGATCACCAACATTGAATTTTGACGGTTTCCTACCTTTATCGTACTGCTTTTTGACCTTTTCGTATGACACAGCTAGATTCCTTTTTGCTTCGTTCCAGATCTTTTGAACATCATTAGGCCTAGATAGGTCTGGGAGAAGATCCTCAATACATAGCAGGTTAGACATAGGGGAGTACGGAGTATAGCCAAACATTAAAGACATAGGCGTCTTACCATGGGACTCATGAGTAGCGGAATTGAAAGCATGGGCCAACCAATGCAGACAGGAGTCCCATTTGGACTGGTTGTCATAATGATACGCTATCAACGCAGATTTTAAGTTCCGATTCAACCTCTCTGCATAAGAAGGATTTGGATAGTATGGAATAGTGGTGACATGTGAAATGCCCAACTCAAACAGATACCTTTTGAAGGAGTTACTGGTGAAAGAACTAGCGTTGTCAGACACTAAGAACTTAGGTGGGCCAAATGATGCAAAGATGGAATTTAGACAGGAGATAGAGGTACGTGAATTAGTGGACCTGGTGGGAAAGATCCAACAGAACCGGGAGAAGGCATCTATACAGACAAAAATGTGGGTGTTTCCCAAGGAAGATCGGGGGAGGGGTCCTACGAAATCTATGAACAGTCGTTCCATGGGGCGCGAAGCTTGTGATGAAGACAATAATCCCACTCGGTTATTCAAATTAGGTTTGCTGATGGCGCAAGATTTACAAGATTCGACCATGTTCCTGATATCACTATCCATTTTCTTCCAAACAAAGAATTGCCTGATTTTCAAACGGGTTTTGAAATTTCCTAGATGAGCGCCAAGGGGTGAACAGTGGTAATACTTGAAAATGACAGGTACCAGAACTTTAGGAACGACAATTTTGGAATTATGGTCCTTGCGACCCTTACAACAGAGAACACCCTTAGATAAGGAGTAAGGTTTCACTTCGATCCCGCTACTGATTGTATCAATGATCCTTTTCAGATCCGGATCAGTTTTTTGATGATCTCCAATTTCTTGATATAGCAATGGGGAGTCGGTGAGGATGGCACTAACTCCCACCGTATTGACAGCGAGCTCATCGACACATGGGTTGGCTTCCGCACAAGGATGACCTTCAAACATCCTGCTCAAGCCATCGGCGATGACGTTCTCAGACCCACGAATGTGGCGAACATTGAAATTAAATGATGAGATCCGTAATGCCCATCTAGTTATCCTACCGGTCCTTTTGGGTCGGTTCAACACCCAAGAAAGGGCCTGATTGTCGGTTTCCAGATCAAAGTTGACGTGTTCAATGAATGATCGAAATTTTTCCAGAGCAAACAGCACAGCTAGACACTCTAGTTCATAAATGGAGTACTTAGACTCCAGATCATTGAGGACCCTAGATACGTAGGCCACGGGCCTACGCCCATCTTCATGTTCTTGTAACAGAACGCCAGCAATAGCACGCCCAGAGGCATCAGTTTGGACAATGAAACGTTTCTCGAAATCGGGAATAGCTAACAAAGGTGCATTAATCAGTGCGACCTTCAATGAATTAAAAGCTTCCTCCTGGGCTTTACCCCAAGTAAATTTTACATTCTTTTTCCTAAGGTCGTTCAACGGGGCAGCCACTTCAGCAAAGTTAGGGATGAATTTTCTAAAGAAATTGACCATACCAATGAATCGAGCAACGCCCTTGACATCTTTGGGAGGTGGAAAATCCCTAATGGCTTGAGTTCTGGAATGATCTATGGAAACGCCTTCAGAAGAAACTACATGTCCCAAGAAAGACATGTTGGGTCTGGCGAAAGCTACCTTTGATAACTTCACTGTAAGGCCGGCTTTCCTTAACCGTAGCAATACTTCCCTAACGTGCACCATATGTTCCTCGAAGGTCTTCGAATAAATTAATAAATCGTCCAGGTAATTAAAGACATAGCTGAACTTAATGTCAGAGAGAATGGAATTTAACAACCTTGACAACACAGCTGCTCCACAGCTGAGCCCGAACGGGAGTCTGAGGAACTCATACAAGTTCCAGTCGGTGATGAAGGCAGTGAGGGGAATTGATCTCTTCGATAAGGGCACTTGGTAATAAGCCTGGTTCAAATCCAGGACAGTGAAAAATTTTGCACCTGAGAACCATCCAAAACAAGTATGAAGGTCGGGTAGGGGAATAGATTGGAGTACAATCTTACTATTTAGAGACCTATAGTCAATCACAGCACGATAACCACCAGAAGGTTTGGGTACCAAGAACACAGGGGACGCATACGGGGAAGTTGAAGGTCTGATCACTCCGTCTCTTTCCATTTGCTCAATGATTTTCTTTAATTCCAACATACGAGGTGGGGAAAGGCGATAAGGAGGGGATCGAACAGGCTGCAGGTCAGACAACTCAATGTCATACTCGAGTACGTTGGTCAAGCCTAACTTGCTAGTGAACACATCGGGAAATTCCCTGCAAAGATCACGAACTTGCCGTGCTTCGGCATCTCCTAAATGATTCAGGTCAAGCCGATCGATATCACTAGACTCATCTGACTCAGGGTAACCAGCACACAAAACTTTAGGCAATTTCAAGGGAACGTTAATCAATTCAAATTTCAGGTCAGGAGAAAATTTAAAAAAGAAATTTCGACACTGAGGATCCAAAACGACACCAGCCCAAGATAGAAAATTGGTACCCAGAATAATGTTACATGATAAATTGGATGTCACCAAACACTTGATCTTCCAAGTGAAATTCCCAATCCTCAACTTGACCTTCACAGTCCCCAAAATATTTAAGAACTGACAATTAGCCGAAACGCATCTTAAGTTAGTGGGTTTTATTTCCGGAAGTTTACACGAGGATTTCTTTTGACAATACCAGGCATAATTCATCAAGCATACTGCGCTTCCAGTATCAAGAAGGGCATCTACGGGTTCATTGTTGACTTCGACAAATGTGCACGTGCCCGAGGAGGGGGCATGAGCAGAAATACTATTGCACCTAGGGGGACACACCGGTTTCTTACGAGATTCAGGGTTTACAAACTTAGAATTGGCAGACTTTGCCCTTTCCCTTTCTAGTCATTGAGTACCATTTCTGTCTACCAAGGGGCAATTTCTTTTAACATGCTGTCTAGAGCCACAGGAATAGCAAGCGCCTGGACCACGTCTAACGTCAGGGCAGGAATTTCTTAGATGACTTCGGGACCCACAGTTGTAACATTTACGGGCATTCACTACCTTAGGTGTTGACGGAAGAACGGGACAATTGGTAGTAGTAGGGGGAGGGAAGTTCACAGGTCTGGAGGCATCCCCATGTTTGACATCTTCAGCAAAGGAACAGGCCTCTTCCAATTCTTGAAAGGTAGTAGGGCAACGGGTTAAGGAAAGATAGGAGCGGTACGCAGGAGATATTCCTTTTAAAATTCTAGAGACCATTTCACATTCTGGCACAGAAATTCTAAAAACCTTGCAAAAGAATCGCAGATCCAGCACATAAGTTAGCAAGTTCTCATGCAGGAACTGGGTCCGAAAACAGTGTTGGGGCACAAGACTTTGGAGAGCAAGAGAGGGAATAAATTTGGAAAGGACAAGTTCATGAAAGGTACTAATCGATAAATTTTTAGAGATAGCTTCAGAAATTTCTCTCTTTAGAATCCCTTCACAATGAGGGAAGAGGGCGCGGAAAATCCCCAAATCGTCAACTGAGTACACATTACCAGTCTCGGTTAACTCCACCAGAAACCGAAGGAATCGAATACACTCATCGATAGAATTTACAGAAAAGGACTTCACTCCCCGAAAAACTTCCTTTAAACAGTTAGGCGATGACGCCGAATTTAGCTTAGAGACTAAGGTTTCCAGTAAAGGAGCAGTCACACAGCACTGACCTTGGGCATGGGTCGAGGACACAATTTGGTGGGAAGAGACACTCTGGGTAGGTACAGAAGGGTTAAGTGCAGTAGAAATAGAACAATTCTCCATATCTCTGTTAATCAACAGCAAGTCTAAATCAGAGGTGATGCCAGAAACAACCGTTAACAATCTAGCACATTCTGACACAAAAACAGAATCAGGCTTAATAGATAATAAATCCAGAATTCGGCCCGAGTAGTGGTCAGCTCTGGCCCTCAGCCGGTTTACTTGGGCTTTAGACGGAGGCAATTCAATAAACTCTTCGCGAATAATATTAATTTCGTTAAGATTGTCACAGATCAGGTTAAGGTACTCACCCACTCGACTCCTGTCAATAGAAAATACATTAATGGGGACCTGGGAGTTGGCTGATAGCAAGGCAGCGCACTCAGCAACAGTACGGGCAGGTTCAAGGCCACGAATGGATAACTCGTACTCCAATTCGGCACGACGCAGGAAGGAGGGGTTCGTAACGGCACGCGCCATGGTAGCAAACATGGAACAAAATAATCAAAAAATTACACATGATCCTTGCACTCCCTTTTACAATAGTTATTGACAATAACACTTTTAGTTTTTCAATTTTTGGTTTCCATCCACCAACATTCGCCACAGCACTGCACCAAGCAAGGGTAGGAGGGGAGGAAAGTTAGGCTGCACAAGGCAGAAACAACAGAGATTAGGCAGCAGAGCAACAACAGTGGAACAACAAACAACCACCGCTCTGATACCACTCTCACCGCTCACCACCCTCTAGGACCCCGGTACCACCTAGGGGTGATGAGGTGAAAAACCTTATCCACCAGGGAGAGAGAAAAAGAGAGAGAGAGAAAAAAAGGACGGAGAGAGAGAGAGAGAGAGAGAGAGAGAGAGAGAGAGAGAGAGAGAGAGAGACCCTGGTGAGAAGGTTGTTAGCGTGTCCGCCCCAAAATGGGAGAAATAGCGAACACGAGGAAGAAGATGGGCACAAGAAGAAAAACACCGAAGTACAAGCACAATTTAAAAACAAGAAATCATAGAAAAACTTACCGGAAACAGCGGAGGAAGACGACTAAAAGGCCGTGGAAGTTAATCAGAGGCAGTGCTCCACCGAACGTGGCGAAAGAAAACCAGCATTTACATGAAGTTTAAAAAACTTAATGGAAGGGCAAATAGTAAGTAACAAACCAAGTTATTAAGATGATAAAGCCTAAGTTTATTTTTAAAACGTAATGGCAAAATGTAAATAAAATCAACATAAGGTTGAAAAATGGAAAAGGAAATTAACAATAAGTAAAATAAATTAGAATATACCCAGGTGGGGTTTTAAAGAAAATTAATTCATTACTAAATAACAATTAATGAAAAATAAATACTCTTTAACAGATAATAAATGGGGAGCTTTATGAAAACAACAAAGAAGGAAAGGGGTGACCTCCGTACCAAATAAAATGTAATCAGAAAACAACGGAAAACCAATAGACTCTCTTACATAAGTACAACTTGAAATAAAATGTGATCGATCACGGATAGTTATTAAATAAAAAAACTAAGTTAACAATTATTCAATAAACTGGATCTTCAACGCGGTCGCTTCTAATAATTACCAGATTTGAAAACGTTCAGTTTACACCAAGGACAGTTTCCAAGGCAAACAGAATTTTACGAAAAAATACCTCCTCACGCGGGGCAAGGAAATGGTAACACAACATTTAAGGAGGAGAAAATAAATAAATTAATTTAAACAGTAAACGATACACTCAACCCCGAAATATATATAATTCAAGATCCACACAGGCTCAACACGCCAGACAACTCTTAACCCGACAACAATCCACACACGAACCGTCGCCAAGGTAACCACCAGAAACAAGCAAGGCCTCCTAAAACACGGAGGAAAAACAGGCCAGAGAAAATGATAAAATTCACCCAAACCCCAGAAGGGGGGGGGGGGAGAAGAAAACATACCAAACGAATTAGAAAACAAAACACAGGAAAGCAAACAGAAAGCCGAAAGAGGTAAGGTTCGGTACCTTGGAGACTGTACCTTGGTTTACAAGGAAAGTTACAATTTAAAATGCCAAAGTAGATCAGTAAAATTTTAAATTAATAATTCCAATTTAGTTCATGGTGAACCTTCCACATTACTGTGATTAGTTGCCGAAACAGTTTTCCAGATTTTCGATACCACACACGCAAATAGGAATAAATTTAACGGCGAAGTCCAAATATTTATTATTATTATTATTATTATTATTATTATTATTATTTTTCCAGAAATCTTCGAAAATATCAAAATCCTCTTCAGGACGACGTTTAAAGTGTGTCAAACACTGGTACGTACCTTAGGTGATGAAGGAATGAGAAGAATTTTTAACCTGACATTGTTGACGAAGAAATACAGTCAAGCCACCGGGATCCAGACCACGTTGTGAAGTATCCAGACGAAAAATAAATCCAAAAAGCGCTCAGAAGAAAAGGCAGGAGGTCTTCAACTAGTTTACCTGGGGCAAATCCCCGTTAACATACAATTTACGGTGGTTTCTTGGTACTCCAACACTCCATGACGCCGGACACAAATACACACCAGCACAACATGGCTGCCTCAAGCGAACTGAGTGTCGCGTCGGCCAGCTGGAAGCGGGCCAGTTTTGCCTGGTAGTCGACCGGCGGGCGCATGCGCAGTAATGCGCAACCAATCACAAGACCAGACAATGGCCCGCTGACTACAGTAACTTTAAAAAAAGGTATACTGGCGTAAGCCGTTTGACACAAATTATTCTAGGCCGCAGGGCCAGTTCAAAATGGTTATAATGGGGAGGCTCACATTATTTAATATTGTCTCACTTCCATAACCATTTCTAACTCTATTTCTTTCCAACCTGCACCTCCTTCTTAGCCTCTTTACTTCTCTGTTATAATATAGTGGATCCTTACCATTCCTTACCACCTTTAAAGGTACAAACCTATTTTCACAATCCTCAACAATTGCTTTAAACCCATCCCAGAGTCTGTTTACTTTTAGCATTTTCCAGCGATCATACTTACTTGTTTAAAACTGCCCCATGCCTGTTTTATCAGCCATATGGTACTGCCTACTAGTCCTAATTTTAATACCTTCCTTTCTTTCACATTTATTTTTAACTACGATAAAAACAGCTTCGTGATCACTAAAACTATCTATTACTTCGGTTTCTCTATAGAGCTCGTCCGGTTTTATCAGCACCACATCCGAAGTATTCTTCCCTCTGGTTGGTTCCATCACTTTCTGAATCAGCTGCCGTTCGCATATTAACTTATTTGCCATTTGTTGTTCATGCTTCCTGTCGTTCGCATTACCTTCCCAATTGACATTTGGTAAGTTGAAATCACCCGATACTATCACATTCTTTTCCATGTCATTTCCAACATAGCTGATTATCTTATCAAATAATTCTGAATCAGCGTCAGCGCTACCCTTTCCCGGTTTGTACACTCCAAAGACATCAAGTTGCCTATTATCTCTAGAGAAGAGCCTTTCACCCAGAATTTCATGTTTTTCATCCTTAACATTTTCATAGCTTACAAATTCTTCTTTCACCAGAATGAATACTCCCCCTCCTACCATTCCTATCCTATCTCTACGATACACACTCCAGTTCCGTGAGGATATTTGTGCACCCATTATATCATTTCTCAGCCATGATTCAATTCCTATTACAATATTTGGTAAGTATATATCTATTAAATTATTTAATTCGATTCCTTTGTGTACAATGCTTCTACAGTTGAGCACTAACAATTTTATGTCATCCCTACTTGATTTCCAGTTCCCTGTTCGCTTAACACCGCTCCTTAGGCCACCCCGTTTCCCTGAATGTACCTGCCTATAACCTTTCTAAACAAGTTTCCTACCTTACATGTAGCACTGCGGTTTAAGTGAAGGCCATCTGGGCGCAGATCCCTGTCTCCTACCCACCCATTAGGATCTAGAAATCTCACTCCCAGTTTCCCACATACCCACTCCGTTGTCTCATTTAAATCCCCAATCACCTTCCATTCAGTATCCCTCCTACACAGTATTCCACTGATAACATTCTCCGCTTCCTTTAACTCCATCCGTGCTGCATTTACCAGATCCCACATATCCCCAACAATGTTGGTACTTATACCTGCTTGCCTTACGTTGTTGGTACCAACGTGAAACACTACCAACTTCTCCTTTCTCTCTTCCTTCTCTTCTGCTTTTGTCAACATCTGCCTCAACCTAATTCCTGGATAACACTCTACCCTGGTTCCCTTTCCTCCACACACTTTCCCCACATGTCTAACGAATCCCCCATGACCAGAGCCTCAACCCTACCCACCTCATTTGATCCCCTCCCCTCCTTGTCAGCCCTATCTTCTCTCACTACTGCAGAAGCTACTTCCTCCTCCCTTTTCTCCATCCCATGACCCTGTTCCACCTGTCTTTTCCTTTCCACTACACTACATTTCCCTTTCCTACCTTTTCCCTTCCTCCTACTTCCACACATATCAGCAACAGTTTCCTGTTCTTCATCTTCCCTCGGTTGTTCTAACTGCAGTGACTCGCACCGATTTCGCACAGACACCTGTCCTGAATTCTGATCATGAACAGAGCCCTTAGCCTGCAATCTCCTTCCCCTTAAACATTAGACCACCTGTCTTCTACAATTCCCCCATTTCCTTCCCATCCCTCCTTTACACCTACTGCATCCTGTACATTATTTGAGGGAGGCCTACTCTCCTTCCTGTCCTCTGAGAGAATCCTAATTATCTCTCTCATACTCTCCAACTCCTCCCTCATACTCCTTAATGCCTGGCCACACCCGCAGTTCCTAGAGTTGCACTGCTTAGCCATTATTTACGGAATAATGGGAAGAAAAGGAAAAATAAAATAACTTATTCTGTGCAAATAAAAATGAAAGAAAGGAATATTGCCTATAAAAATGAAAGGAAAGAAATGTTGTCTAGGATAGTTTACAAAAATCACACAACAACAAGGTAATTAATATAAGCTACTACTACACTACAATACTACTTAGTTGTACGAATGTTTTTCTACAACATCCTAACAAAAGGAAAATTGCTGTTAATTACTGAAAACCGAAAGTAATACACAAGACGTAGGTCTACACAATTCTAAACAGCAGTTAAGTCTGCCCTAATTACTGTAACAGAATTCTAGTAAGAGAGTTAATACAGATACCACAGATACTATAGATACTACAGATACTATACTACACGAATATTTCACAGCAATAGAATAGAAACACTAATCTATAATAATATACTAGCATGATTTTAAACTACGTTCAGACGTATCCTAAGGATAATGCAACAGGTTATTACTAACCACAAACTGAAATGGAAATTACAATTAAAGTGTGAAATTCGCAAGACTACTCAAAATAATAGAATAAACACCCTAAATCCTAATAAGTCACTACAATACACTACAACAATATTTAAACTACGTTCAGACGTATCCTAATTACAATAGGTTATTATTAAGCACAAATAGAAATGAAAATTGCAATTAGGGCTAAAATTTGAAATTCGCAAGAACTACCGTACTCAAGGATTACCAACAAAGTTAAACGCGTAGACAGAAGATTATTCCTTTAATGTTACTTTATCCTTATCCTTTATTTTATCGTCGGATACCAATCCACTGAAAGTTTAAAGTTTACAAGACTGTTGCTCTCTCAGTCCCTTTGCATGGCTCTGAATGGTGGCCAGCACCAGTCAAGCTCGAGGAAGCATTTCATGTCATGGAAATGTGCATGCTTCGCTTGTCACTTGGACTGACCCGGCTACATCATGTCACCAACCTAGAAATGGGAGTTGCCCCGATCGTAGACAAGATGCGTGGGACCCGACTTTGGTGGTATGGTCACGTAATGTGTAGATACAGACGACACTTCGCATCACACCATCTGAAAACAGGCAACATGGTCGTCACAAGAAATGCTGCCTTGATCGCCTTCAAGAAGACATGCGCTATGTTCATCTTGTTTCAAATAGTGCCCTTAATGAAACCAGGTGGAGATTGGCTTGCAAAACAGCAGACCCTACACCACTGCTAAGAAGATGATGATAATGGTCTAAAAAAAAATTGTGACTTATTCGTGTTGATATATACATTATGAAACAAATATCGAACGTAGTTTAAGAACCTATAAAATTATCCCACTTTTGGGTGTAAATACCATCCTGTTCACTAAACCACACACAGTATGTGGCTACTTTATTTTTTATAAATACAGGCGAAACCTTTTATTACAACGTCGCTTTTAATGACATATTGGATATAATGGCGAAATCTAACGGTCCCATCCAAATTCTCTATAAACACTTTACTTGAAAACAGGCTTTGTACGACGTCGCTTATTACGATAAATCATATAAAACGATGTACTTTGATCACATTTTCGGAGAAAGGTATCGACTATAACGTCCAGTGTTAATTTCTTTGTTACGTATTTGGGGATTGCAGACAACAATGTAACGCTTATTATTATCGATTTCAAATCACTCTCTTTGTAAAATAGTCACGGCAAGCATTCCTGTGAACGCGTCGCAAAGTAAAGGGAAAGAGTTTAAAATTATAAAAAAGTCACACATAATATTTCGATTAGAAAACTGGGAAACAAACGTCAGAATCGCGAAGAATTTGTGCGTATCATAATGGTTTCTACAATTTCGAAGGTCAGAGAGAAAATTCAGTCTCTCTTCGAAGAAATTTATTTAAAAATTAAGCTTGATAGAAAATGTGAGCGCAAAAATATTGAAGAAACTTAACTTAGATGGTTTAAAGCAGCCAGGAACTAATAATGTGCTGATCAATGGGCCTACTCTTCAAGTGAGGTAAGGTAAGGTTGTATTCTGCCCGAAGGCAGGTCCGAACCTCCGCAGAGGTGTGCCTGGGCCGGAGTTTACGTGCGGTAGGTTGGCCAGTTCCTTTCCGTTCCTCCATTCCCTTACCCCCCACCAACAGCGCGTGGCAACCCATCCAACTCTTGACCATGCCCAATGTTGCTTAACTTCGGAGATCTCACGGGATCCGGTGTTTCAACACTGCTACGGCCGTTGGCTCTTCAAGTGAAAGCCAATGAAATTCTTCGCAGTCCTACTTCACAAATACGCACTGTAAATAATGTAGATTCAGTTACATTTTTAATATTTAACTTAATTCTCTTAATTAACCATCTAAGTGCACAGCCTAAAACTTAAAGATACGACATTTTAAGCAAAAAATCCGGTTTCTCCGACAGTCGGCTAGAACGACATTCTGTGTCCCTATAACCGATTTCGACTGTAACTATCCAATAGACCTCAATTTGGCTCGGCGTCTCCGAAAACCGTAAAAGAGTAGTTAGTGGGACGAAAAACAATTAACGTTATTATCAATTTGGCTCAAAAGCCGCAAGATGAAGGTATCGTAATGTCGTCTTTTCTAGGGATATCCACTTCTAAATTTCGCATTTAAATAACAAAACATAACACCGTAATCATAAATGCTTGAAAAACTCTTTGGAATAAGCTACCGTCACAGAACTTGCACTCATCACGTAAGGAATCCTGGTACGTACTTAGATGTTAACATAAGGAAAGATCTTCACTGCGATAATCACATAAATGGGATTGTAAATAAAGGATACAGATCTCTGCACATGGTTATGAGGGTGTTTAGGAGTTGAAGTAACGACCTAAAAGAGAGGGCATATAAGTCACTGGTAAGACCCCAACTAGAGTATGGTTTTAATTTATGGGACCATCACCAGGTTTACTTGATTCGAGAATTGGAAATAATCCAAAGAAAACCAGATAAATTTGTTATGGGTAATTTCCAACAAAAAAGTAGCGTTGCAAAGTTTGAGCTAGGAAGACTTGGGAGAAAGGAGACGATCTGCTCGACTAGGCGGTATGTTCCGTGCTGTCTATGGAGAGAAGAATAAATTAAAGTCGTGTCTTTAAAAGTAGGAAATTCAACATGAGGAAACGTCGGAGTTTAAAAGGACAAACTGAGGCAAATATTCCTTTATAAGAATAGGAGTAAGAGGAATCTTGGACTCACTTGTTATGCCACAGTGCGTTGATGGATGGATGGATGGATGGATGGATGGATGGATGGATGGATGGATGGATGGATGGATGGATGGATGGATGGATGGATGGATGGATGGATGGATGGATGGATGGATGGATGGATGGATGGATGGATGCCTGCCTGCCTGCCTGCCTGCCTGCCTGCCTGCCTGCCTGCCTGCCTGCCTGCCTGCCTGCCTAATATTAAACAAAATCCTCAATTGTGCCTAAAGTTGAAAGGTTAAAGGACGCAGAAGTGTTTCAAATTGTGAGTGCTTGATAGCTCTATGAAACAAAAAAAAATTCGAAAATCACATCCGCTCTAAATGAAGTTCCGGAAAAACTGCCTAAAATCGCTTACTTCTTTACACGTGTTCTTTTTCTTTTTCTTTTTTATTCAAATCTTAGACAAATTAACTTATTTACATAATTCATTCCGTAATTTGTTCCTGGGTTCAATACCCTCAGGCGATTCTTGATTTTTGAAAAATGTCCACACAGAATGTAGTTATAAGGGCTTACGTGAAACTCTGTATTGACTCACATCAGCGCTCGTTGTGGTAGAGAAATGCAAACTGCTAATCTAATCGACCGGATAACACTGATTAACGAAATGATTGTATTTTTTAAGAATAAATAAGGAATACATGTTCATACTTTATTTCGTTTTACTTACCTAAAAATCATAGCTGATATCCCTAGGATGTTTTCAATATTGAGTTGCTTGCCTGAAGGGTAAGAACTGTGGGGTCTGCTGGGCCCCTTAAAGTCCCTTAAAACCCTGCAGGCCCTAAGGTTGCGCCCTTGGCAGCCCTCTAGTTTCTTCTTCTTCCTCTTCGGAAGGGCATGATAGCCAAGTTATATATTCACCAGTTTCCCACCAAGGCGGCTGTAACTCTAATCCTGGGCAATGCACTTAGGATTTTAGAAACGTGACGTCCCTGTGATTCAGATAATTAGAGTTCTCGTGGCTATGGTCACGATGTCATCAGTCACGTAAAACTACAGGCTTATTTACTTACCTTCGTATTCCCTTTTTTTCTGATACTTTCTTCTCACACGAGATTGGCAAGTACCATGCACTCTTCATATTAGGGATGCAGTGTCGTGGATATCGAATTTCGCACCAAGGATTGTCTTCTCCGCCCACGTCCAAGTTTTCCTTCTACGTTCAGTTTCATTCAGCTGTATTTGTCTTTACGAAATATATGACCAAATTAGGATACTCTTCTGGGTTTTACAAAGGTTAGAACTTCATATGATTCCCCATCCCGACGGAATAGTTATCAATAATGATTCTACTGTACGGCATGAGTTTCCATATGGAAGCATTTCCCATTGATACGAGTGAACACTTCAGTGAATGCATAAAGACCAAATAAATCTTGATTGTATTATGGAGAACTGATTATTTGTCAGGCAACGTTAGTCCAAAAGAAAGTTATTGCTTGCTATATTATAACGCCATCATAACATTGAACATTACTAAACCAAAGCGCCGTACACAAACCTGGAATTTGCCCGCCCTAATCAATAAAACCAGGGGCCACTAATCAAGAATCCTGAGCCCAAGTTTCTTCACCGCAGGGTGGATAACTTCTTTCTCCTCCTCCTATAACCACCTGAGACTGGTTACCTATCCAAATGCTGACTACGTCCAATATTGCCTAACTCGAAAATCTCACGTCATCGGGTGTTTCAACAAGACTCCACCGTTGAAATTCAAATGAGTACACTTGATCTAATGAAGTCAATATTAACAATATTAACACTGTTTTACAAGTGTCCTATTTCTGCAATGAAAATATGTAATTCTAAAACGAATTTGTATTGCTAAATTCAAAGCTGAATTCATAATTGCGCTATCAGTGATAGTTTTCCATTAATCCGAACATTAATATCATATTTGGTTATCACATTTTGCGGCAAATATGGTACTTTATAAAAAGAAATTAAATAGCTGGCAACATTAAATTTACTACTTCTGATTTTTTTCAGACATTGGTATTCTAGTTCAGATTAATATATCACCTAATAGATACTGTCAGTATCTGTAGTACTCGTTGTAGATGGTTTATTGTTCGTACAATTGGCAGGATCTTATTTTATTATTAGACTTGTGTGGTTACCCCCGGAGATGAGAGTAGGCGGTGAGTGTGGTCGGACCATGCAGGTTGCGGTGTGTCAGGGACAGAGCAAAACACGGTAATTTACTATAGATGACCGGCAGACATGAAGATGCACGTCTGGAGCTAATGCTAGAGACAACTTCTATCTCGATCTTCTTGGTTCGTGTAATTATAAAGGCCACTCAGAAAACATCATTTCCCTCGCAGCTTTATTCATTGAAAAAAGTTGCTGCTGTGGGATCTCACGAATTCGGTCGAAAGCACCCATCCATATCATACATGAAATCGCCCCAGATATTTGCATGGCATTTCCATTTTCAAACATAAATTCGTCCCCAGTCGCCTACGTCGAAGCATTTTCCTTTTTATTTCAAACAAACTTGGGCTGTCAGCAATAATACACGTGATATAGTTAAGAATTTTTGGTGCCATGACGTACCAAGTGTTCTGATGTGTTTTTGAAGAGGAATAAAAAAGAATTTAAAAAATGTACTTCGTCCAGTGAGTTAATTGGAAAGGTACGCCTATATTTTAAAAAAATTTATAAGAAAAAGAATTCATAAATAAGCATTAAAAATAACATCTAAGACAGGGAAGCTTTGAGGCATAGGCTATGCGCTAAAGCACCATCTGAAATAGTTGCAGCAGTGCATCTTCGTCCCAGGAGAACTTTAAAAGTTACGCTTCTAAGTCATATCCTGTTTTCGGAAATAATTTATATTCCGTAATATTAAATGCATTCTTTTTGTGGATTATATTAGTTGCTTCTTACTGTTCAACCTATTCAGGATGTATGCATCGTACTGGTCGTTCCTTAAATCAATTAGTTTAAATATTTGTGGATGGGAGGGATTGTTATGCGTTCAGCTTATTTGTGGTCCGGGCGGAGCTTGCTGTATAATTTTTCCACAGTTATGGTGGCAACGAGTTCATATATCCTCAAACAGGAAAATAAATTCGTCACGGGGAGAATTTTATTCTTACAAGTTTTCTCGCTTACCACACTTCAGCTCGAACTACTGTAATTCGTAGGTTGAAATTCGAAAGCGGCAGCATTCAATAATTATATCAGTCAGGGTTGGCTCTATATGAACATCTATTAGGACGTAAAATGTTCAAAATTAAATTTAAGGGAAGAAGTCTGGTTAAAAATATCTCTAAATAAAGCTGACCGTTTTCATAATATCAACAAGAAACCAATTCAAAAGACATTTACTACCCCTGAAAATGCCTTTTGGACAGTATCACCGAAATAAGCAATAATAATTTTATTATTGGTTCTACGTTCTGCTAAATACACTTACGGTTTTTGGAGACACCGAGGTACAGAAATTTTGTACCACAGGTTTCTTTTATGTACATTTAAATCTACCGACATGAGGCTGACGTATTTTGAGCACCATCAAATACCAACGGACCGAGCCGGAAACAAACCCCGCCAACGTGAGCTCATTAGGATTACGCTGTCCGGCTCCTAGGCTGAATGGTCAGCTTAGTTCCCTTCACTTCAGAGGACTCCGCGTTCGATTCGCGGCCGGATAGGGGATTTAAACCTTAAATGGTTAATTCCGTTGGTACGGAGACTGGGTGTTTGTACTGTCCCCCACACCCCTGCAAGTCACACACCACAGAAAATACTATCCTCCACTATAATAGCATGCAGTTTCCTATACACGGCAGATGTCACACACCCTCGTCTGAGGGTCAGGCCGACTCGTTGGCTGAACGGTCAGCGTACTGGCCTTCGGTCCAGAGGGTCCCGGGTTCGATTCCCGGCCGGGTCGGGGATTTTAACCTTAATTGGTTAATTCCAATGGCACGGTGGCTGGGTTTATGTGTTGTCTTCATCATCATTTCATCCTCATCACGACGCAAAGGTCGCCTACGGTCGTCAAATAGAAAGACCTGCACCTGGCGAGCCAAACCCGTCCTGGGATATCCCGGTACTAAAAGCCATACGACATTTCATTTCTTTTGTCTGAAGGTCTACCTTACACGGGTGCTCCAGGCTAGAAATAGCCACACCGGGCGAGTTGGCCTTGCGGTTAGGGGAGCGCGTGAGTTTGCATCCGGGAGATAGTAGGTTCGAACCCCACTGTCGGTAGCCCTGAAGATGCTTCTCCGTTGTTTCCAAATTTCACACCACGCAAATGCTGCGGCTGTACATTAATTAAGGCTACCGCCGCTTCCTTCCCACTCCTAGGCTTTTCCTATCCCATCGTCGCCATAAGACCTATCTGTGTCGGTGCTACGTGAAGCAAATAGCAATAAAAAAAGAAATAGCCACAAGAAATTATTATTAGTATTATTAGGCCGGCGCTCTAACGTCTAAGCTACTCAGCCCGAGGATTGAAATAAGCAAGTAGTTTGGCGTTAAATTAAATATTTAGAAAATGAAATTGAAGGAAATCAGTATGCAGAACCAGTTCTGTAATACGTTCCTGGACGGAATATATTTCAGCAATTAAGACACTGGTTTACACAATGATGGGAACGGGATGTAGATATTGAAACCAGAGCCGGCATTACAAGAATTCTTAAGGTAAATCGTCTTATCTGCGACCATGAACGATTCGAAATTCGTTGCTGTGAAGTTTTTCCAACTCCATGGCTAAACGGTGATCCAAGGGGACTCGGCTTCGATTCCAGACCGACTCCGGGATTGTAACCGTAGTAATTATTCTGACTCGAAATATGGTGTGTATGTGCCAAATTCAGCATTAGAATTATGATGAATAGGGTCCTTTCGTCACAGACGCGTAAGTCTTCTAAAGGAGAAAATTCGAAAGACCTGCTCAGGCCTCCTCGGAGACTATATGCCATTAAGGTAAGGGTGTTTTTTGCCCGAGGGCAGGTCCAAATCGCCTCAGAGGTGTGCCTGGGTCGGAGTTTACGTGCGGTAGGGTGGCCAGTTCCTTTCCGCTCTTCCATTCCCTTACCCTCACCAACAGCGCGTGGCAATCCATCCAAATCTTGACCACGCCCAATGTTGCTTAACTTCAGAGAACTGACGGGATCCGATATTAGTATAATATTAAATTGATGGTAGTATATTGAAGTAAGGCGGCGTAATGAACGTTATACTCGTTAGGATAGAGAGTAATCATCCTTTCATGGCCTGTAATTGTAGACAAAAAAATAATTTTGAGGGTTTTTAACGCGTCAAGAAAACTCGGGTCCGCCTCTGTGGTGTAGTGGTTAGCGTGATTAGCTGCCACCCCCGGAGGTCCGGGTTCGATTCCCGGCTCTGCCACGAAATTTGAAAAGTGGTACGAGGGCTGGAACGGGGTCCACTCAGCCCCGGGAGGTCAACTGAGTAGAGGTGGGTTCGATTCCCACTTCAGCCATCCTGGAAGTGGTTTTCCGTGGTTTCCTACTTCTCCTCCAGGCGAATGCCGGGATGGTACCTAACTTAAGGCCACGGCCGCTTCCTTCCCTCTTCCTTGTCTATGCCTTCCAATCTTCCCCATCCCCCAGCAAGGTCCCTGTTCAGCATAGCAGGTGAGGCCGCCTGGGCGAGGTACTGGTCATTCTCCCCAGTTGTATCCACGACCAAGAGTCTGAAGCTCCAGGACACTGCCTTCGAGGCGGTATAGGTGGGATCCCTCGCTGAGTCCGAGGGAAAAACCGAACCTGGAGGGTAAACAGATAAAGAAGAAGAAGAAAACTCGGTGAAATTCTTTAAGTTTCACAGGGGACTTTGCTCCGCATCTTCAGAAGAAAATCTCGACTCTTCACGAGGAAGACGTCTATAATAATGAAGGTCTGAATTAAAGAATGCTTTACAGTGTGTCTATAGTAAGTGATACTCTCGTTCGTCACCAGATTGCTCACCGTAAGCAAGCATCCCAATAATAATAATAACAATAATAATAATAATAATAATAATAATAATAATAATAATAATAATAATAATAATAATAATAATAATAATAATAATAATAATACCAAGCTCGATAGGTGCAGTCGCTTAAGTGCGGCCAGTATCCAGTATTCGGGAGATAGTGGGTTCGAACCCCACTGTCGGCACCCCTGAATATGGTTTTCCGTGGTTTCTTATTTTCACACCAGACAAATGCTGGGGCTGTACCTTAATTAAGGCCACAGCCACTTTCTTCCCATTCCTAGCCCTTTCCTGTCCCATCATCGCCGTAAGACCTATCTGTGTCGGTGCAACGCAAAGCCAATAGCAAAAAAGAATATAATAATAATAATAATAATAATAATAATAATAATAATAATAATAATAATAATATCGCTTCTACGGTCACATACGAAGGATGATAGGCTCATGATGGATGAAACGTGTCTTCAGTATTTGCCTGAAAACCAAAAATGTCAATGCCATGGTACGTTAATGTCAAGGAAGATCTTAAAGTTCTGGGCATACAAGCAGAAGATGCACAAGACCGAAATCTTCTCAGGGCAGCCATCAAGATTTTTTGGACTTTCCGGGACGAAAAACGGGCAACTGGTGCGAAATGGACAGAAGAACGTCGTGCTAAACACAGCGAGCTAATGAAGACGATGTGGATCAAGCGAAAAATGGGCAAATGCCGGAATGTAAAGTGAGGCTTATCGTGCTCCCTAGTTGGCCGATTAGCGAAGTTGAAAAAAATATAATAATAATAATAATAATAATAATAATAATAATAATAATAATAATAATAATAATAACTGCTTTACGTCCCACTAAGTATTTTTACGGGTTTTGGAGACGCTGAAGTGCCTGATTTTGTCCTGCAGGAATTCTTTTGCGTGCCAGTAAATCTACCCACACGAGGCTGACATATTTGAGCACCTTCAAACATCACCGGACTGAGCCAGGATCGAACCTGTCAAGTTGGGCTCAGGACGTCAGCACCTCAACCGTCTGAGCCACTCAGCCCGGCGCTAGCATTTCAAGTGGGAGCTGGCGACACCATCTGAACTCCAATTAAGATGTTTCTTGTTACACAGCATACGCGTTGCAAAGTAACAGCAAGGTCATCACACGAATCAGGTACGAATGTGGTAGATGAAGCAGAAATAAAGTAAAGTGCACGAAAGACTCGCAGGGTAGAAGAACACAACAGAGCTGAAGAATGAAAAGGACGTGTGTAGAAAAAAAAAAGTATAACGGGTGTGAGTCGGTCGTGGAGGGAAAAGGTGTGGGTGAGGCGTGTGCATAACAGTTGTACAACGTACCTTTCTCATCAGCAGATGGACCATTCCAGGTTATGTGGTAAGTGTCATACATTCATAACGTCAGTGCACCCCGCCGGCTCACTTTCAATACTGTTTTCATTTTTTTCTTCTGCGTACTTTCTTTCCATTCTTCAACTCTGTTCTATCCTGTGAGTCTTTCGTGCACTTTATTTTCTTTTATTTTTATGTTTCACTACAACATTCGTCCCTGATTCGTCTAATGACCTTGCTGTTAACGCTCATACGATGTATCAGCCACATCTTAATTGGAGTGGTGTCGTCAGCTCCCACTTGCAACGCTAGCTCATAGTGAGCCATCTGGTGGCAAATGAGAGAACCACTTATTATGACCAAGCGTAAAGCATTCTTAAATTCAAACCTTTATTTCTGAAGAAGTCTTCCTCATGAACAGTCGATACTTTCTTCTGAAGACGCGGAGCAAAATTCTCTGCGAAACGTAAATAATTTCACCTTGTTTTCTACATTTTTTTGACGGCCTGCTTTTGCGTTCGGCACTAATGTGGATTAGACAAGTTATAGACCCAGATATCCTCCCTGGGTGGCAGCAGTTCTGCATTCAGCAGACGGAGAGGGGATTCTGCCCACCATCGGCTGTCCTGAGAATGGTTTTCCTTGGTTTTCCATTCTTCTGCACTAAGGCGAATGACGGGACAGTTCCTTGTATAGACCACGGCCTCCAACCCACTCACCTTCCCCGAACATCTCCCTGGCCTGAGATACGGCCTTTACTGTATAGGGGGCCCGCCGTCCCCTTCAGGGACGAAATGAAAACATTTTAGTAATAGTATCGTAGTAGTAGTGTACGTCTTCCTGTCGCTAACCCTATGTGGAGGGACATAAATTGGGATGTTTTTTAGACTGTGGTTCTAAATTGGCATGTGATACTGAGCATTTAAAAACAGAGTTAATGTTTCTAGGTGCAATATTTCAGATGGTACCGTATTAATTGTTGACTGTTGCTGTTAAGAAAACTGGACCGGTATTTACAAAAAAAAAAAGCAATTAAGTTTACACCATTCAATAATTTTCTTACCAATTGTACACAGTTCTCATGAACTTGAGTGCCAAAGACACAAACTGCTGCATAACTTAGTTTGTTAAGAACAATTTATAGCGCAAAAAGTCAAAACACAGAAATGCAAATTTTCACCCCCAGACACTCCTATTCATATCTGCTGTAAAATGTCCATTGCTGATTTTCGGTTCTTTCTGTGCAACGGGTCACTCACTACTGTAAAGTTGTGTGGTGATAATTAGTGTGATATGGTGTGTGTAAATAAATATGTATATGAAGGGAATCACAAAGATACAGTGCCTGAGCTACAGGAATTAACCAGGCAGGGTTAAAATCCACGGCTCTGCCGGGAATCCAATCCGGGGCCCTCTCGACCGCAGGCCACTACGCTGACAATTCATCCAAGTAGTTGGACTATAGAGAGTATTCCTACTGAAAATAAGAATTAATTTACTGAAAAATTATTCCTGTCAACCACTCTTCAATTTATAACCTAATAGATTCTTCGTTGTGGCTGGATCACAACTTAGGAATTCGCTTCCAACTGATGTCAGCTCAGTATCAAAATTTAAGACTGCGTATAGAGATTACTAACTGAATACTGCTGATTGTTTCGTGTGAGTGATAAGATTGTGTGTGATTGTGGTAGGTACGCCATTGTCCTGTACAACTGAAGAACACTGTTGTTGTTGTTTCTTTTAATTAACATTAGGTTATTGTTATACTGTAAATGTACGTAATGTTTAACTTTTAACTCATGCACACAGATCACTGTTTATGGTCATACCTGTATTTCCATTACTTTATTATATAATGTGTTCTGTTTATGCATTGCTTATATTTCTTAGTTTGAATGTTACTTTTTCCATTATAATTTTACTCTTTCTTGATTACTATTATGCTCCAGATTTCTCTTTTATATTTTATTTGTTGAGCTATCTTTCTTCATTATATGTTCTACAAAATTCTAGTCTAGCTTAGTTATCTTTAATTTTATAGTACACACTACAAAAATTAGGGGAACATGTTTTTGAACATATGCCATGCCCCACAAAACTATACCTCACACCCAGGTATATTACCAACTAAACCTTTATTCTTTACCGTTGAAGTATACGAAAGAACATCGATGGATTCGCGTTCATTTTCAGAACACGACCGGAAATGTCCAAATAGGGGCGAAACCAAAGTGATAACAGTCCTCCAGGGTGGATTTTTATCACAGTTGGAGAGCTTCAGTGTGGTGTATATCCTCCACGAGCATTTATCACAGCTTGGCACCTACGAGGCATGCTCCGTATAAGTCGACGGAGGTCACGATGCGGTATCAGGTTCTATTCTTCAATGAGAGCCTCTTCGAGGTCTTGGAGAGTCTGTGGTGGAATAGGACACCCACAAACACTTCTGTCAAGCCTATCCCACACCTGCTCGATGGGATTAAGGTCGGGACTCACTGCTGGCCATTTCATCTCTTGAATATCCAGTTGTCGCAAGACAGCTCTGGTGATGCGCGCTACATGAGCCGTGGCATTGTCGTGCATGAATACGAATTCAGGACCAACACCGTATGCAACAACCAACACATGCTGTAGCGTATCTGTTCGATGTACCCCGCAGTGGTAAGATCCGTACGGCCATCAATACTGATGCCACCTCACATCATCACAGAACCTTGTCCGAATCGGTCGCCGTCCTGGACAACATTTGGCATGTACTGCTCACCACGGCGTCTCCATACACGTTGACGTGTCAGGGGAAATCTGGACTCGTCTGTGAACAACACAGGTCTCCACTGACGAAGTTGCCAGTTGACGTGGGTACGGGCAAACAGCAGGAAAGCTGCGCGATGTTGCTGCGTTAAACGGGGCACTCGAAGAGGACGTCTGGATCGTAAGGATACTTCACTTAACCTATTCCTTACTGTCTGGTCAGACACCGTGACTCCAGTGACCCTCCTGAGGTCTTGTTGCAGTCTCTGGCAGTTGCTGAACGATGGCGCAACGCACAGATGGTCAGATATCGATCAACCTGTGGGGTTGTCATGCATCGACGACCTTGTCCAACCCTCCTTGTAGCGATTCCACAAGCGGTGAATAACTGACGGAGAGACATTGAGATCCACAGCTACACGACGAAAAGTCCGCCCTTCCTGGATCAAAATGACGGCCCTTGCGACTTGAACCTCGTTAAGATGTCTCATGGGATGTGCTGGTTAACGTGCATGGCTACGCCTACAGATGGAGTACAAGTTCGATTTGACATACCCTGAGTAAGTAAGGCCCCTTTATTTAATTTTAATTTTTTTTTTCTATTTGCTTTAAGTCGCACTGACACAGATATGTCTTATGGCGACGATGGAACAGGAAAGGCCTAGGAATGGAAAGGAATCGGCCGTGGCCTTAAGTAAGGTACAGCCCCAGCATTTGCCTGGCGTGAAAATGGGAAACCACGGAAAACCATTTTCAGGGCTGCCGACAGTGGGGTTCGAACCCACTATCTCCCGATTAGTGGATACTGGCCGCACTTAAGCTACTGCAGCTATCGAGCTCGGTATCTAAGGTCTCAATGTTTGCTGTACGACCATTGGAAAACCATCCACCAAATTAACGTTCACATACCAGACGTTACAAAACATCTTCCCCTAATTTTTTTGAACTGTGTAGAATAGTGCATCTCTTTTATATATGTATTATCTTGTAATTTACGTGGTTAAGAGTAAGATAGGACAACGAGCCCTACAGTAACTTCGCCACTGCTAAAGTCAAATAAATAAATAAATAAATGAATAAATAAATAAATAAATAAATAAATAAATAAATAAATAAATAAATAAATAAATAAATAAATAAATAAATAAATAAATAAATAAAATATGTAAATAAATAAAAATTAAATAAAAATAGATATTGGGGTATAAGAACTGTCCTGCACTTACTCGAGGCTGTAGCAGTATTACCTATCTTTGATATTTCAATTTTTTTTTTTTTTTTTTTTGCCATTCGCTTTACGTTGCTCCGACACAAGATATGTCTTATAGCGACGATGGGATTGGAAAGACCTAGGAATAGGAAGGAAGCAGCCGTGGCCTTAATTAAGGTACAGCCCCAGCATTTTCCTGGTGTGAAAATAGGAAGCCACGGAAAACCATCTTCAGGGCTGCCGACAGTGGGGTTCGAACCCAGGGCTATAGCAGAAGCGTTCAGGTGGGAAAGGATAGTAGGCTAGTATTGCAGGTGTAGCTACCACCAGCAGATGATCGGCACTACTTCCTTCAGCCTCCTTTGTGGGTATCTGACAATCCACCCTTGAAATCGGCCATGATTAACGGGGTTGGTACAGATCAACATTTTTTATAGTTTCATTTTTTAAAGTATTTTCAAGTTCCCCGGAATCCAGAACTTCGTCCACCGCGTAGTCAATGTTTTTGGAAACGCCATATATCCCAATCCTTTCCACCTGAGGGTCCTTTTAGAACAATATGAGGTAGTTCCGTTTATTACCAGTAATTCGGAGTCGCGTTTTAATTTTATGATTGCAGGTACTTAATATTACGTTGTGTACCGGTACTTACAGTGGAACGTCAAGTCCAGGTGCTTCTGCCTACAAATCTACTGTTGTGCTCGCGCGAGAAGCCCCTCTTTGAGCAATAGCAACTAATTGTATTTTTATCAGCTGAACCACCATATGCCACTCAAAATGGAAATCGTAACACTATGAATGGGTGGATACAAATCAGTATAGGGTTATTTACTTACTTCGTATGGCAGAAGACTACACGTTTACACACAACGATAACAAAATTACAACTACGAGTATATACATATTTGAGTGGACTTAAATAGCCTTAAACATACAGAATGAGACTTAGATCACATGATGTAGTAGTGTTAGAGTTGAATGTTGAACATGCTTAACGAGTTTACAGCTTGGTCAGTGGCCTCATGGATGTCATTTGAATGTCCGTTGGATGCCCGTTGTACTTCCGGAGTGGGCAATCCATAACGATATGTTGGAGAGTCTGAGGCACGCCTGCACATTCAGAATAAGGGTTCTCAGTTGCCTTCCACGTGTACTTCCAGTATTGACATCAGCCATGTTGGGTTTTTAATGACGTCCAGATTCTTCTGGGCAGATTGAAACCAGGAGGACAGTTAACTGTATCCAGGATTAAGCCTGGTTTGTCTGGATTTGAAGAGAACCACATACTGCGCCATGATTGATTCACGTTAGATTATTTTGGAATCAGTCTCTCACCTAGTACCCATGATGTTTCCTCAGGTATTGATGTGATCAGTCCTGTTGTATTGGCAGAAGATAATTTTCACCGAATTTAAGCCATTCTTTTTTCAATGTCATTTGTCTCATTCTAACACGAGGAGGAGGAATGTTAAAGTACTGGTAGCCATTCCAAAGGCGTAGACTGGATGGTTCTTGATATAAACCTCTTTGTGTCATTCAACCAAATGTCGATTTTCTTTGTGTGAGCACTATTAAGCCATAGTGGACTGAAATAATCAGCTGCTGGGTAAACTAAAGCAAAAGCTGTTGTTCTTAAGCCATTTGTGTCCAACAGGCACTTCATGCCTCTTTGAAATTTAATTATGTTCAACGATGTTTTAAATATATCTGGGCATTGCCAGCGGGTAATAGACACAGCAATGAGAATGTATACGTGTGTGCCTATCAACTATTGCGTTTGATCACTTATTGACAATTACAAAGAAGGAAGGAAGGATGTTTGGAATTCAATCACAAGCTCCAAAGAAGAGGTAAGCCTCATACACACTATCATCTGTGTAACTGAATTGTTAGCCGAGAAGTAACATAGGCCTACAAAGATGTGCAATGATGTCATTGTCACTAGCTTGTCCTCATGTGCACTTAGTGTGATTCTATGACACGAAAAACTTAAGGTGGCATGAAGTTGCCCGTTGGACACGAGTTCCACAAACATGTTCGTAATCTATTAGGTACTTTCTACCAAAGTAATTGTAATATTTCTACCACATAATGCTTGAAGATACGATTTTATATCAATTATATAAACACTGATACAAAATTATTCAAGAAAATATCCAAATATAAAAATCAGATTAAAATATATTTTTATATCCTTGTAATGTTTGCTATTTCTGTCCTGTTTCAAAGGATAACTAGTCTGTTTATGAAGCACCCTTGGTCTTGTTTCTGTTGCGTTTGCGCACAGAATATCGCCGTTAAATCTCAACATCCTTCTTTCGGCACATAGCATTTATTGTGGCAGAGATAATTGAGAAGCTTCAGACTCTAGATTCGCCAGATGTTCTTGGGCCCGCTGTTTATATTGGCCCCCCGAAGGAGTAACTCATTTCAAGATTTAGGCTACATTTCTCCAGAAGTATGACAGGCCTCCGAAGACACTAGGACCAATGCTATATCCTGACACGATAAGCAAACCCGCTCGTGAGACTCGTGGATGTTATCTCATCAAAAAAGGTGCAAGGTAAAAGATGCCGCCCTCTGTCGCAAGGTGAAGATGGTAATGGCGTGTGAGAGGTGCCAAGTTCCACTTTACAGATATTAATTTGCTGAATATCACAAAGGGAAAACTCTTGTGTCATACATTCTAAATGAATATGGTGAAAAAATCAGATTTTTTAGCTTTGCGACTATATTCAAACGTTGCTTAATGTAGGTTATTTAAAAATATTTGTAAAATAGTGTCTGTAGTGAAATAAAATAATTTAAATCCCGTATTGCGCGGAGAAAACTATATTTGCGAAAATTACTCTAAATATAGTCAATATATCTAATTTTGACTGAATATAATGATTTTCATTTTAAAAACAGAAATTAGTTCCTGGCATAAATGGGTTGAAGTAGATGCACTTTTGTAACCTAGCCTGTTCCTGAGAGTTTGTGTAGGATGCCGTTGCTTCACGTCCCTAGGTTTAACCTTAAAGTACCCTATATATAATCTCCGGGTGGTGCTAAGAAAGCAACGACCGGGCGAGTTGGCCGTGCGCATAGAGGCGCGCGGCTGTGAGCTTGCATCCGGGAGATAGTAGGTTCGAATCGCACTATCGGCAGCCCTGAAAATGGTTTTCCGTGGTTTCCCATTTTCACACCAGGCAAATGCTGGGGCTGTACCTTAATTAAGGCCACGGCCGCTTCCTTCCAACTCCTAGGCCTTTCCTATCCCATCGTCGCCATAAGACCTATCTGTGTCGGCGCGACGTAAAGCTCCTAGCAAAAAAAAAAAAGAAAGCAACGACATTGGCTGCTGAGCTCTGCTTTTGGATATCGCAGCAATTAGAGCATACACTACTATGAGTATATGTGTAATCACCTTACTGCTAAATATCGATGAATTTTTCTGAGGATATTCAATAAGAGTATCGATTCCTTCCTATGGAATTTCAGTCTTGATCCACTTCGAGGATGAAATGTTTCACGGTTGGGAGTGTTAAGGGGAGTCTTTTTAGGTACAGATCAACCCCACATGGCTGTCATTGTCACGCTCCATATTCCTCTACCCAAACGGTATCGCACGGTCGTGTCTCCTCCGGTTTCTCTCCTCTTTCAGCCACATCTTTGTTACGTCAAAATCTGTTGTCTTCTAAACTGGAATCTGCTCCTGAGATTAAATTTTGACTGAAGGAAATCATTTTACCCTTAGAAATGATCCTTCTCTGATAATTTTTGCTCACTCTACTAGAATAGCGGATGTGATCTTAGTGACATATGTGCGTTTGACCAAGTTTGACTAGAGCTCAACGTCAAGGAATGTACCAAACTCAAAGAATTAAGTCTTTCGTAGTGGTTGGCAGTATGATATGTTGTGTGGAAGTGAAGATGAGTGCATTAAGACAAACAGAAATACCCAGTCCCCGACCAAGTGAAATAAGTAGACGTAGCTAACATCTCCACTTCCACCAGGAATCAAAGCCATGGCCCTCCTAAACAAACGCCCGTAAGCCGATCATTCAACCAAGGAGCCAAACATTCATTGAGAATACATCGTTTGATTCGTTATACCCAACTAAGTAGGTTAGAACTTATTAGCACTTTCTTGTGTTTTATTTTTCTCTTCCCAATCTCTTCATCTCTGTGTTCCTTTCTACGTTTTTCAGTCCAACTTGTATTTAGTCGGGTGGGATTTACAGAAAATTTGTGTTTGTGAATTAAGGTTCTAGATTTTATTCTAACCTGAATGACTTCTTCATTAACGCCGATTTCATTTAGGTGTCCTCCTTTAGCCAGTTGTTGTGATTTTTAATTGATAAGGTTAAGTTCAAATTTATTTTGATTTATTTTGTGAGCCTGTTTTATCCATTCTATATAAGTCACTGTTGTGTGTGTCCTCCGCGCTCAAGCTCCGCGCCTACAAGCTCCGCAACCCGCCGCATCCCCGATGTTTCCAGAGCCTACGAGAGGACTGCACTGCGCCTGGCATGCTCGTCGGTGACGTCAGCCAGCGCTATATAAGGAGCGACGTTCCTCGCCTTACCGAGGACTACCCCAGTGTCCAACAGCCAGCCCACACCGCAAGTCAAACACGGAGGCATTCCTCTTAAAAATGTGTCTTGAACAGGTGGGCAGATTGCTGGTTGTGAGGTCTCACCTCCGGACATTGCCTCATCTTTTCTGATTCCCGTAGCCACGTCGAGCCCCGAGTCAAGCATTCTGCTACACTCTCAAGTCCTCACCAGTGCTCTGACGACTATCTTAGCATTCTGCGAATTAATATATTTATGCAAGTTCCTTGCAAGTCTAAGTCCAATACTAGCATTATACTAACGCGATTCTCTCTACAAGTTACACTTGTTAGCCCACAGCAGATAGTTTTCTACTATCTAAGGGCATTTCCCAGTGAAATAAACTATCTCCTCAAGATAGGTGTAAATGTGTACATAGGACTCTCTCTCTCTCTGTAAATATATATTTGTGCCACAGACTTGCAGTGTATCATTTAATAACAGCATTAACTGCGTGCAATCAATCAAGCTTCAAGACAAGTTTCATTTTATTTCTTGTAAATACTGTTTAAAACGATTGAAGAAATAAACTTTATGTTGTGTTACTGTATACCAAGTTCCATGTATACAACAGTCACCATAAAATTTTAATACAAATTAAATAGCTTAGTGAAACACCAGACATGAAACTGTTACGAACACAGTAAAATATCACTCTCATAAAACACTTATATGAGGATATGTTATGAGCGTTAATTCAGGCGTGAAACAACGACAGCACTATAAAATGAAAGGGTAAGGCCAGATTTCAATCTATCCTGATACTTTTGCGTACACGTTTCATTGAAATTTAGCCATTATAACCTTTAAGTTTTGCAGTTCATCCAACACAAGACAAAATTTGAAAAATACTTGCACACTTGTGAAAATAAAAACAGATTACATACATACATACATACATTATCATTATAGACTGTTATGCCTTTCAGCGTTCAGTCTGCAAGCCTCTGAGAATTTACTAAACGTCGCCACAATCCTCGATTTGCAACTAGTGCTGTGGCCTCATTCAGTTCTATCGTTCGCCAAGTTGTTTCCAAGGAGTCCCTCGCCGGTCAAATGGGAGTGGGACTCCGTTACTCCCATAGGTCCGAGGCTTGCTTAAAATGTTCTGAGCTCGGTAAATTCATGAAGCAGGATGCTGCCCTACTTGCACATAGTCCAAGTGAGGATCTCTCCTCTAACGGGTTATAGACCACCGGTGAATTGTGTAATCCTAGCCGCCTGAGCACAAGGAGGGCTACGACTCAGAATATGTCCGAGATGCCCACTCCCATTCCATAGCAACTGGTATCCCGACTCTCAGGACCACTTACTAGGCCACTCAGCCGTTGCCCATGGTTCACGAACTAGGACGTGACTACAGTAACCCACAAACATGAACCATTAAAAACAGATTTTAAAACTATTTGTAAAATATTTTCAAGTATGTACTAATTTATTCATTTTTCTCTTTACATTTTTCAGGTACACACTAGTAATTCATAAATTTATATTTTTGTTTGGCATACTGAAAACTTAAAGCTGATACAGTATTAACCAAGTTGAGAATGAAAATCATGGCTTCCATATTAAGGAAAAAATAGTGACCATTAATGCCAATGGAGGTGTGGAGCTCGGTACTAAGTATTATGGACTGATTAGCTCTATTTGCTGCCAGGAATTAAACATGTACGATTCTTTTGCGTGGGATAAATGAACATCAGCGTCATATCCCCCTTCAAGTCTCATTTCTAAATTGTTCGACATCCTGTGAGAGAATCGTGCCCACTTCTTTCCAAGTGAACCAAATACGCCTTTATGACCTCGGCCAGGCAACCCGTCAAGTAAGCTGTACTCTAGACCAGGGATGGCGAACCTATGACACGCGTGCCATTAGGAAACATGCAAACACGACTTCTGCGATACAACAGACAACATACTAACATATTTGATTGTTTTTAAAATAGGTGGAATAATCTAGCAACATAGCATCTTTTAACAATAAGCTTTAATAAAGAAGTATGTCTCAGTTAATTAAATGGCCATTGTCTTACACTCTTTTTAGATTAAAGAAAGAATTTATTGCAGCCGAATGGCCAAATTGGTACATACATGACATATATTACATTTCCTTAGGAGCTTATTCTGTATAATAGTATCTAATTATAATATTCAATATATAGTATTCAAACAGTTTTATCCGTCCTCATTTCTCCCTATTATGTTCATTTAACTGTGTGGTTCCTTTTATGTGTGCTATACTCAACAACAGACCTTTGCCGCTTATTACACATGGTTAAGTGGTACCTGTCACAGAGTTGGTTACACAGTGCGCATACACAGTTTTTTGATGGTTCGTGGTATTTCTTGTTCTGGCAGATTTTGTGGTGAAATCCATGGATTGCCAGTCTGTTGAGTACGTTCCTTACTTTCTGGTATTCGTTCACCCATCTCCTGTCTATCATAAAGTCTGTTGCGTTTCTTCTCTCTAATCTCGATAAGTGTCTTCGCTGGCTTGGTGTATGGCAGGAATAACTGGAGTCGTAGGTCCTCTACATAGAATGTCTCTTTTGCTAGTTCGTAAACAAGTCTGGATGGGGCCATTTTCGCTACTCCTAATGCTCTTTTTAAATATCGGGCTTTCACTTTCTCTATGGTCTTTAAGTCTGTCAGGGATAATTTTTCCCATATTACTTCCAGACGGTATGTTAGGACTGGGCTTATTTTCGCGTGGAAAAGGGTTGTGGCTGTTTGTAGTGATAGGGAGGTAATATTCTTTACGTTGTAGATTCCCCTGACTGCGGCAGTTGCTCTTTTTTTTTACGTGTTTCCTGAATGAGTTGCATGTTGTCTGTAGGGTGATTCCAATGTATTTGTACGAGTTTACTAGCTCTATTTCTTCCCCGTCCAGTGTCATTCTATCTGTGACTGCAGCTTTTCCTCCTTTTCTGAATACCATGTATACCGTCTTTTTCTGGTTAATTTTGAGTTATTTTTCCTTCGCTCAAGTATGTACGTTGTTCAGCGTTTCCTGTAGTTCGACCTTGTTTGGTGAGTTTATGCCCATATCATCTGAATATAAGTACAGTGAGACCGAGATGGTTTTCCCTAATATTTTCGTGATGTCTGCCGTGGCAATATTGAATAAGATGGGGCTCAACGGGTCTCCCTGTAGTACTCCGTTTATTTGCATTATTTCTCTTGATGTTGAGACTCCATTCTGGATTTCTGTTCTGTTGTAGGCCAGAATGTTGTTACTCGTTTCAGTGATGACATGGTTTTCTCCCATCATGTTTTCTAACTTTTGTAGCAGCTTCGCCCTGCTTAGTAAGTCGAAGGCTTTGGTGTAGTCAATGAAGATGGTATGATGTTTACCTTTGGGGTGTCTTAGTGTTTCATGGATATCACTTAGCAGGTTGTTTATGGCGTGTAATGTCGACCTTCCTTCTCTGAATCCGAACTGCTGGTCGGGAATTAGTGAGTCTACCGATGCAGTGAGTCTTCTGGTGAGTATGGAGTATACTTCGAATATATTACTTTCCAAGGCTATTCCTCTATATGAATTTGGATCGTTTTCTTCTCCTTTCCCCTTATATCTGACCTTGATCGATGATTTTCTCCAGTCATCTGGTATTTCAGCAAGAGCCATACATTTATTAAAGAGATCAATCCATACGTCTATTAGTATTTCCACCGAGTCTTTCAGCATTTCATAGTAGATTCCGTTGAGTCCAGCTGCCTTACTGTTTTTTGTAGAGTTTATTACAGATTCCATCTCTGTTTTAGTGAATGGGGTGGTATTTTCCTCATTACAGGGTGGTCTGATATCATGTGATAAGTTCAAGTTTGACATGTTTAATATCCGGGAGAAATGACTTTCCCAGGTCTCCATAGGAACTTCTCCAGGGGTTCTGTTGGATTTTCTTTTACGTGTTATGTGAGGGTTCTTGTGTGCTTCTTCAGCTTCCAGTAGTGCCCGTTTTTCTACCCATTGTGCCTTCTTGTCCTTCAGGAGTAGTATGTAGGCTTTCCTTTCTCCCGCGTATTCGTCTAGTCGCTCTCTGTTATTACTGAGTCTTGTTTGAGAGCAGCTAGTGACCGTTTTCGCTGCTGGTAACACTCAGCATCAAACCATGGTTTCGCCTTTCTTGGTTTAATTGGGATCGTCGCTGCTGCTATAGCGCTGTGAATGGTAGACATTGCAAGGTTGATATTATTTTCTTGTAAGTGTCTTTTTGTGTCTTTGAGGGCTGGCGTGTTGTTGGTTAGTGTTTGTATGTTCTTTTTCCGTGAGGTGGTTTGCATTTTCGTGTTTGATGTAGCTTTGTTGTTTCTTACCAGTAGAAGTTTAGTATGGATAGCGATGTGCTAGTCAACGGCATGTTGGATGTTTGCCATAGGCCTTGCTGACTTTTGATGGCGATGTCCTCTCCTCGGTAGAAAACTAGATCTATCGTGCTTGTGCCATTATAGGCGACGTAGGGTTTTTCGTGTCGCTTATTAATAAGGCAGAATCCTTCTTCTCGTAACATGTTTAGCATCACATTTGTTTTGTAGTTGAGTTTGTCCAGTCTGCAGTTGAAGTCCCCTGCTAGTATTACCTTTCAATCTGAACTAACTTGCGCTATTGCCTCTGACAGTTGTTCTGCTGTATCATCTATGGATGTGCCATATGCAATGTACATCCCGATTATGGATAGGTTTGTAGCTTTTACAATCGCTTTGTTTTCTTCTTTCAATATTTCTTTGATTGACCCTAGGGTTGGAGTAAACATGACGGGGACGCCCCCTTTAATTTTGTTGGATTAAAGCAGTAATATAACTTATTAATAAAATTTACCCGTTTTAAAAATTGTAATTATCAAGTGATGTTTGCAAAATAAAATCATGAAACAATTAGTCGAATGAGGGGTTTGATGATGATTTTACAGGTACATAACTGGTGACACACCAGACAGTAAAAATAATAAACAAGACCATAATTGACAGGCTAGTTGGAAAAGGTTTGCATCCCTGCTCTAGATCATATAGACTACACTTTAGGTGGTTCGTGTTAGTCTGAGTACGAGTGGAGTGCCACATAAACACTCTTACTGAATCGGTTATTTGCCAAAGCACACATGTCCACTACTACTAGTTTTGGGAAAAGTGGAAAAGAAACTGTCTACAGCTTCTAATGTTTGAAAATTGTGTGTGGTTCTTACACCAATTATTTGTCTCAACTTTTGTAACAATTTCCAATGGCCGTATCAGTCTTGAAACACCGGATCGCGTGAGATTTCCGAAGTTAAGCAACGGTGGTCGTGGTCAAGATTTGAATGGATTGCCATGCTCTTTTGGTGAGGGGTAAAGGAATGGAGGAGAGGAAAGGAACTGGCCACTCTACCGTACGTAAAATCCGCCTCAGCCGCACCTCTGGGGAGGTTCGGACCTGCCTTCGGGCAGACTACACCCTTACCTTACCTTGTAATAATTCTGACCATTTTTGAAAACATACCTTTTCAAAAAATGTGGTATAGGGACTAAAAGGTACTGGACATGTGTGATTTCTCAAATAAATAAACTATTACTAGCAATTAATAATCTTGACCATAGTGGCCGGTATTTCATCCGTATAGCAATTCATAATCTTGACCATAGTGGCCGGTATTTCATCCGTATTGACTTGATCTCAACAAATATGTAGATGGGCCTAGTCAATACTAAATATTAATTATATTTATTTACATAAGTCTAGTACATGTTAATTCCATGCATCCACACTTTGATTTTTAAAATGTTAAATTGTATAGGCAATAGTTTTGGATTTCTTAATGCCCACCCCCCTTTTTATTAGGTCTTTTTGTGTACAGGAATTTTAATTTTAAATTGACTAGCTGATGAAGGGAATGTATATAGATTCCCGAAACATGTACTAGACTTATGTAAATAAATATAAATAATTAATATTTAGTATTGACTAGGCGGACCATCCACCTACATATTTGTCTTGCTAGCAAGACATAACAAAATGCTTACAAACAATTAATTAGGCTACACTTTACTTATCTCTAAATTTCCCTTCATACAACAACGTTCAAACCAAAATTCAAAACATTTTCCAACATTGTTCGTCTTAACAATGTCACTTATTTCAGTTACTCAGAGAGATCCTCCCTGTTAACAATAACGCCAAGACAATGTCTTGTCATGACTGTTATTCAACTTCCTCAGTTCCTATTAACAGTAGGCTAGGAGAACATTTTCAAGGTGGACAATGATTGACAATGATGTGGACATGTATGTTTTCACTGCGAAACACCAGAAATACATATAATTTTAATATATACGCACAAAATCTATTTATTTTGATGAAAATGAACACATGTGGTTTCTCAAATAAAGATTCAGTTGACTAGAAATCGGTGAACCTTCAAGGTACCACTTCTTACCTAAAATGAAATGCAAAAAAAATATTTCTCAACCCACAATTGCGTGGTATATAACAGAGAAAGGACGAAGAGAGATTTCAGATATCGTTCAAACTTCAGCCTTAAATAATAAAAATAATAATAATAATAATAATAATAATAATAATAAAAATAATAATAATAATAACAATAGCGAAAGTTGTGTGTTGAATTGAGGGACCTGGTTTGCATGCTGTCATTATAGGTGTATTAATAAAAATCAAATATGAAGATTTATTTCACCCATTAACATTTCTTTAAGCGTTAGAGGAGAAGAAGTATAGAAAGAATTAATTTGTGACTGTGAATACGAGTCAAATTTAGGTTTAAGAAAGAGCAGAGCGGAGCATAAGACAGTGTAATTTAAAAGTTCAAATTCCTTTTCTCTCTTTGTACAATTTTCACACGAAGGTTGAATAAAAGTGATGTGTTTTGAGCACGGAATCGCTTCAGAAGAACAGGTAGTACTCGTGAATTAGATCGTATGGAGCGTCCACGTTCTCAGCTGCAGCCGATGACCACTCTATCTAACTGTTGACTCGCAGGGTGTACAACCTCAAGTCCTCCATCGTACAGTGGTGACATTCTCCAACCAACAATAGAAATGTATCGCTAGCGAATTCAAGAAGACTCCAACACAACAGGAGATAACTCGCATAGGTGCCGTGCAGTTGCTATTAACACCTTCCGACATGCGTCACCAGAGCTCGACTAAAAGTGTAGATATCTCATCGTTCAAAGAAAAGGGGAAAATAAAAGCTTCTTTAGAACACATTAATCCGATATCATTAGATTCGAATGAGAATAAGTGTTGACCAACGGAAGCAGAGCGGGAAATCTGACAGAGTGATGACGTCAAAATAATAATAATAGTTACGGAAGTGTCCGTGGCTCACAGGGAAATAAAATGCACCTGGGTTGAATGACTGAAAAGGAATAAACTAGAGGAGAACTTAATATAACAAATTTGGAAATTTTATTTCTTTCCTTTTCTAAAATTGTGAGATTTAGAATTTGAATGAATAACAAACAATATTTGTGAGCTCGTCGGCTCAAACACTATCGGGGACTTAGAAATCCGAACATCAGGTACAAAACTTGCGATAATTACAAGGTAGGTAATTTCATGTAGATAAGAGCGTAATTTTTCCAGTTAAATTACACCGTAGTCTGATCTCCAGAATACCCTGGTCTAGCCACACAGAGGAACTCAGTTTCAATAAATGTACTGCAATTACACTAAGCAACCAATCGGGTGACCCCACTTTAAAGTGTACATCAATTGCTCCACAATAACAATTACTTTAAGCACTGTCCCAAAGGAAACAAAATCGTAGAAACAGTTACAGAATAAACAGGGGCATAAATGCCCATACTACATAGCTTTAATAGTAAAAAGGAAAGGTTTGCACATAATCGGCCATGAACAAAAGGCGAGGAGGCAAAACACCTGCACTCCTTCTAGAAAGTGGTAAGGCTCTGAGTGGGCTTATGGTCAAGTGATCGAGAGGCTAATCCTATACTAGAAGGTGTGACTAAAAGAGAAACATTTAACGGCGAGAAAAGATTTACAAAATTTTGAGATTGAAAACTTTAGTCACCCAGTGCAATGTTGAATGGGAAACAGCTGGGGGTCATCAATCTAGTTGCCTTACATTACGTATTTCCGAGAAGGGAATAGAAATAGAGTCCACAGACTTCGCCGATTATCCTACATTAAAACCAGCAGTTTATAAAATTATATGAAAATAAAAAAGTTTGAAACCTTCCCCTTATACTACCCGCAGGGGCTATCACATGTCTGTAAATTCTGCCATTAACTTGTGTCTCTGGATCTTCCTCAAGCAGGCCTCGCCCCTGCCTCCTGGGCTCGTGTCAAGTCGCACTCCCAGCCGCTGGAGCAATTCAGACAAGATGGCCCTAAAGTACCCTGTTTTTACAGTTCCATAAGGGGAAGCTTCCAGAACACTTAGCTGATAGGCTGGATTCCTGTACACACACCCGGATTTGATAGGCTAGAGAACCTATTTACAAGCATCTGATAGGTAGATTATAATAGAGGAAGGACCAGCTGAAGTATTGACAACTTCCGTACATTGAAAAAACAATCCTAATAAAAAGGTTTACCAATAACAAAATGAAATTTCCTAAACTTAGGTAATTTTTATTCCGTGAGAGTGCACTAATAAATGTATGGTACAGCCATCTAACAGTAGAATATGAAATTTCTTGGGAGTTTACAAGTTCAAGTAAGTTGGAATAGATGGAGGTAGAGAAGGCGCATGGTTTAAGTAGCCGGCGAAGGTGTATCCCTGGTACAATAATAATAATGATAATAATAATATTAATAATAACCATACAATTTTACTGAAAAATTCACGGATGTAGCCAGGTGGCTGACTTTCCACGGACATGGCATGAGGATGAAACCAACTAGGATGATCTACCGGCTTCTTAACTACCATAGTGGAAGAACAGGAATATAGGAACACCATGGATAACAGAAGTGAAGAACTGATAACGACATCAGAAACCGAGCACCTCTCAAAAGAAATAAAATCAAACAAAATATATTTCAGGACAGATTAACATGTAAGAAAACAGGCGCCCTATGGACAAAGGAAGGAAGCTAGAAACATAGCTAGAGAGTGCATGAGTACTGGGCAAACATTCAGTCCCTCTCTAAGCGGAAATTTGAACAGTGTGGTCTTCAGGTGGCCCATTTGAAAGAAAAAATATTTATATAATTATCTATTTATTTATTCATTTAATTAATTAATTATGTTAATCGAATAACACTTGTATAGAGAACGTTAAATCAATACTTCAGTTCTTGCTATGTTCCTTCTTCCTCTCCGCCCACATATGTCTCCTTCGTTCTGATCTCAATTTCTGGAGCTGTTCTATGTTATGTGGCTACTTTCTTTTTCTTTATTGTTCATCCCTGAGGATCACTTTTTGAATTTTGTCCCCAAAAATTTTCCTATTATGTGTATCCTTAAATGTCAATGTTTGCTTCTTTGAGATCATTTAATGTCTGTGCAAACCATGATAACTTTTCAAAAATTATTTAGTCAGTCCGTCATTATTTATTCTGTTCAAATGTCCGAGAAACGACATTAATAATAACCTCAGTGTTGAAATGCAAGTCCTTTCATTCAATGCCAGCAAGGTGACTTGCACATCGGTTTCGATGTTCCATTCCGGATGATAGGTTACATCAATTCTTCTTCTTATAATTCTCCTTTTTCTTCTACCGTTTTTTCCCCACATCTATGAGGTCGAAGATGCGAACTGTGTTTCACATGTGGATTTGTTCCTGTTTTATGGAGGGATGCCCTTCCTGACGCGAACACTGTGCGTTGAGGGGTGTAATCACTATTACGCGTCCGACTCGTTGGCTGAACGGTCAGCGTACTGGCCTTCGGTTCAGAGGGTCCCGGGTTCGATTCCCGGCCGGGTCGGGGATTTTAACCTTAATTGGTTAATTACAATGGCACGGGGGCTGGGTGTATGTGTTGTCTTCATCATCATTTCACCCTCATCATGGCGCGCAGGTCGCCTACGGTAGTCAATTTGAAAGACCTGCACCTGGCGAGCCGAACCCGTCTTGGGATATCCCGGCACTAAAAGCCATACGCCATTTCATTTCACTATTATGCCTTTCTTTGATGGCTGTTGGTGTGGCATGTTGTCTGAATATGAAGAGGAGAGTGTTGGGACAAACAAAAACACCCAGTCACCGAGCCAGAAAGAATGTTCATACAAGTTTAAAATCTCCGACCCGGCCGGGAACCGAACGCCTCAACGCTGACCGTTCAGCGAAGGAGTCGAACAGGTCACAGAAATGTATTTAACTAAAATAAATGTTACTTTTAGTAGTATGTAGTTCAGTAAATGTCGTGTACAAATTGTCCAACGAACATTTCATGGAGGTCAAGTTTGTTTTAGGAGCTGCCTGGCCGAGGCGGTAAAGGCGTGCTCGGCTCGCCTGGATGGACGTGGGTTCGAATCCCCGTCAGGAAGTCGTAAAATTTAAGAAACGAGATTTCCACTTCCGGAGGTGCATATGGCTCTGAGGTTCACTCAACCTACACCAAAAATGAGTACCAGGTTAATTCCTGGGGGCAAAGGTGGCCGGGCGTAGAGCTAACCACTCTATCCCATCACGTGCCGCGGTTAACAATGGTGGAAGCCTTTACCTTCCACTCCTCCAAGGGCCTTCATGGCCTGTACGGAGGTGACTTTGTCTTGTCTTTGTCAAGTTTGTTTTATTTGCTTTCACATGTTTAGAAAACCCACTGACCTGGAGGGCGATCTAATCAAATCCAAAAAAAAAAAGTGCCAGTACCACTACTCAGTCCCAGATGGTGCCACTGTCGTGTATGTCTGGTACAAAAAGCGGGAAACAATGACAGACTCATCTCAGCTTTCATGGTCTCCATACAGCCTTCGAAGTCTGTGGTAGGCCTATAAGAATCCTATCCCAGACTTAATTTGCAATCAAGGAAGTTCGAATGACGAAGCATTGCAAGTACCTTTAACTTGAGGCACGACAGTAGCTGTGGTCAGTAGCAGTTGTGTGGGGGCGGGAAGTTCCCACGCACGACGCTAGCCGCCGTGCAGTCACGTGTCGCCGCTACCAGCAATTACCGCATCGCCCGTGACATCGGCGTGTACTCCGCCTCGGCTTCTGTCCCGTCCTCCTGGGCCAGTCTTCCGCTTTCGCCTCACACGACCAGGCAGTGCTCCACTACTAATGAAATCAAAGACAACTTCATAGACATGTATCAACTTAAATTTATCATTTAGAGGAAATATCAACTTTACCGGGACCTGTCACAGTAAACAGTTGAGAGTTAAATGAAGAACGGTATATTGGATTCTCTGGAATATTTCAGCTGAGGTTCTGGTTTTCCGGTAGTAGTCACCCACTCCACTTTTTAAAGAAGACCTTACATTTCAGCCATCTGAAACTAGAAATTATAGGGATTTAAAAAAATAGCAATTTTTACAAGCCCTGTTGTTATCAACTCTCCCATTATTTTCTTTAAATATAAATAAAATGTTTAGCGGAAAGACGCAAAAAATATAGTTCGTCACGGCTAACCGATGTACCCACAGCAAGTAGTGGAGACTTTGTATGTGCTGTGAGGAAGGGTAGCAGAGGTATATATTTTTTTAACAAGTTCATGGACCCTGAGGTAAAATTCACGCGCTTACCGCGAGCACTCGACGGTGTGGCAGTCTTTTTAATGTCTTAGTTTCTTGGTATGTAGTCAAATATTACGAAGGCGGTTTGAAAAGTCCGTGCAAAGTCCGAGAGATGGCACCACCGTTGCGTATCGAGGTCATGTTTAGTTAGTAGCATCTCTTGAATGAACGCACACCAAGTTTCAGTCATATTGGTCTACTTGTTTGTGTTTGGCATTCGTGTCAATCAAGGAAGTCGAGTGATTTTCAAGAAAAGTGCGAAAAAGAATTCCGTGTGGTGATTAAACATTACTTTATGAAAGGCAAAACGCCTCAGGAGACTAAAGAGAAGCTTTATAAACATTATGGTGACTCTGCACCCTCGATTAGAACAGTTTATAAGTGGTTTCAAAATTTTCGGACTGGCCATATGGGCACCTGAACGTTCTGGACGGCCTGTGGAGGTTACGAATCCAGAAATCATTGATCAAATCCATAATATGGTGACGGATGACAGAAGAGTTAAGGTGCCTGAGATTGCTAGTGCTGTGGGCATCTCGACTGAACGGGTACATAATATTTTGCATAAATATTTGGACAAGAGGAAGCTATCCGCAAGATGGGTGCCGCGATTGCTCACGCTTGACCAAAAACGGAATCGTGTGAAGTGTTTCAAGGATGGTTTGCAGCTGTTCCAGAAGAATCCGGAGGACTTTAAGCGTCGTAAATGACTTTTAATTGGCTAATTACGCCGTACTTCTATTTAATTGCAATTATTGTGTAATATTTTTCCTTTGGTGAAAGGTCTATTGTATAATGTAGCCACAAAGACGCACATACGAAATGCTGTCAGTTGTGTACATTATTTACAAGTTATTGACACCTGCCATCATAAACAAAACACTACTACTAAGAACAGGACTGCAACAGATGCGTGTCAACTACCAACCGAAAAAAATTCACATACTTGATTTCAAACACTCGGCCAACACGACTTCACTACTTCCACACAAGTCTCATTAAAACAACTCCACTCTACTCCCAAGATTGCCTCTTTATATACGTTGCCTGGCCAGGCTTTTAGAAGAATACGACATAACATGTTTTATCATAAATTCGAGAGTCTCCGGTAGCTTATTTACGATGTAAGGAAGTTTCTACACAAT
The DNA here is from genome assembly GCF_040414725.1 of Anabrus simplex. Taxonomy (NCBI): domain Eukaryota; kingdom Metazoa; phylum Arthropoda; class Insecta; order Orthoptera; family Tettigoniidae; genus Anabrus; species Anabrus simplex. Next base: position 1,729,240,811 of record NC_090265.1, on the reverse strand, counting down.
TCGAGTCGCACATTGCGTTTTTCTAGACTATTACAGTGTGTTGCATAATATTTCAGTCGATTATACATCATATATACAGGTAATAATAAATTATATACTATTAATTACGTGTTCTTACATTAAACAAACTCATAATAATAGATATACAGCAGATGTTTCATGACGTAACCTCACAAATAATACGATCGTCCGTACATAGCTATATAAATAATAATAATAATAATAATAATAATAATAATAATACGAATACAACTTCATAGCCACACCTCAGAAGTAATAATAACAATAATAAGAATAATAATACATTTCCATTATTTACCCATGGGTTTGAGAATATTGTTTCAAAGTTATACTAGTCTATACACATGCGTCAATAGTAATGAATCAAGTATCTAGTATTGCAGCACTTAAGTTGGTAGAATACCAACCTTCACCTCCCTGTCAAAATTCCCTTAGATAGCAACAAAAACATACCATTCTGCAGTTTTTTCTTTCAGTTATGTGTATCCCCCCTCCTCTACCTGCTATATGTTGTCTGAAAATTTTTTACCCCACAACATCTAATTCCCAATCACCGCTGCTGTTTTTCCGGCAAATTAAGGAACGAGACTTATTTCTGTTTATATTGACTCGTTGTTCACTCAGTCTACACTACAAATCACTAGCAGGCCAATTCCACGGGGCAAATAAAAGTAAAATGTTCTACTCATCAAAGTGCCAAATTTATGAATAGTTAAAGCCTTTCTTTCTCCTTTTCTTGAGTTGTATAATAGGATGGTATTTTTGTACCTTGCTTTGCTTCTCCTTGGAATGTTAGTTGAAACGAATTCTGAGCTCAGAAATGAAAACCTCTTTTGTCCAAGCATGCACAAGACTACATATCTACAAAATAATAACCGGATTATCCATGGATATTGTCACCGTTCACGGTACTGTAGATAGCATATAGTGACACCCTGTAATTATAATATGCCGTTTTCCGCGTCATTCTATGATGATTAGTCGCCTAAATAGCAGACTCTAGCGCTACATGGGACACGAACGACGCGCTACTGCTTTGGAGGACGAAAGTCTCTGCGTGTAATGACGAAAGCGAGTCATACGCTAGCCAGCAATTAGAATGTCTCTCTCTCTCTTGTGGGAGTGAGTTAGAAGAGGCAAAAATCATATGACAACCAGTGGGCTGTACTTAATAAGTCAGGTTAACCTAGGGAGACGTAATTCCCTAAATATTTCTTGGTGTATTCAGTGATACCAGCCAACAACCTTCACTTGTTTTAAAATTTTCGACGGAAAGAATGATAATATTAATCACGTGACTTTTGACATACGCATCCAATATTCATAAATAAGAGCTTGTCATAATTAGATACTTTTTTAGTTAATTATGACAGCAAAACAGATTCCAATTACTCAACCTATCATTCATTACGTGATCTGGATCGGGCGAAGAATTACGGAACGTCGTCATGAGTCTGGCAAGGCGAGCCTATGTGAAATTTTGCCCAGACGTAAAGTCAACCATTGCACAAGTGCTAGGTGACGCTTTGATTATTATGATCAAACCTCCGATCCTACGAGAATAAGATTCGATCAGTAAAATATAGAAAGTTAGAGCTATCTTTTGATGTGCAAATTAACACCGACAAATGGTTATTACGGGAGCGATTTCCGACAAGTAGGCGTGGTTAACTCCCACCCTCGATTTTATCGCTCTTCAGCATAAAAGAAGTTCGCTTGACGACTATTTTATAATTACCTACTGTGCTCTCGGACTATTCTGACGTGTCGTTGTTCGCACGGACAGCGAAGTGGTGCAACATTTTCATGTGTGGCGTAGTGCCACGTTTGTAAGATATAAGTGGTAATAATGAAGGCGCATGGCCTCCGGAGAGGTTTGGTGCAGGTCTTTTTCTAGTAGACGGCCTATTAGGCGACCTGCATGTCTGTGAAGATGAGGGCACTACCTAGGATGATTTCTAATGTTGAATACGCCACACACACCCAGCCCCCGAGCCATTGGAATTAACCAATTAAGGTCAAAATCCCCGAACTGGCCGGGAATCGAACCCGGGACGCTCTGAACCGAATGCCAGTACGCTAACCATTCAGACAACGTGTCGGACTATATAAGTGGTGGAAATACTGTGTAAATTGTTATTTGAGCGCGTTAATTATTGACAGATTGTGAAGAATTCGGGTATTTACGATATTCTGTACTATGGTGTTGAAATTACGACTATAGAGTTGAAAAGTGAATTTATGAAGAAAAATAGTGATTCACATACAATAATAATAATAATAATAATAATAATAATAATAATAATAATAATAATAATAATAATAATAATAATAATAATAATAAATGGGCAACGTCTGTCGAACATATAAACGCGATGATTGAGTTGTCTTACATTGTGAGGGGTTGTGAATTAGGCAAACTTCTGATCCTTAACATCAAGTTACGGTGCTAGTGAGTGTACGTGATATTTCAACAACATTTGAGTGATAATAACTGTATATGCTGAGTAGAGGATTCGGGTGACCGAATAGCATAACATTTTCGTTACCGTCTTGGCTTACTTAAGTATATGAGTAATTTTAACCATATTTGATTGTAGTGCGTATCACAAAATTGACGCGACTACAGTCACATTGTTTCCTCATTGCATATTTGAACGGGTGATCGTCGACCTTGGGAAAGAATCTACGAGTCGCCTACCTATTCTACATCTTAATGTGTCTGGTGTCTTCAAGACCATTCAACTCCCGGCGAAAATCTACAGTATGGAGGATCTCATCTTAGGGGCGAACCGAAGACATCACGACATCGAAGACGTCGAGATGATGAATGGGCCTTCCCGGAGAAGAATGATCACAACAGATAAGTACATTTCAATGTATTATGTTTGAAAGTCACCGTCGCCCTGTAAATAAGTAAATTTTGCATGTTAATTAGATAAGAATGTAGATGATGGTCGCGGGCTATTTAAAAGGGATTATAGTTTCGTAGTTTAATGTAGTAGAAATTTTTTCACTAGTACAGAAACCAGCATTTAGTTTAAACCGCTTGGAAAGATTAATGCATGTTAATTATAACATTTTAGTATTGATATTTTTTCTTCGTGAAGTATTATAATGAATGGAAGTGGTATCCATTTAGATAATCTCAAGTATTATCATGAAATGAAGCGTAGTGTATCTTGAGAGAGTACGTGGAGTACTTGTACTCCATGCGTAAAACAGAGTATTTGAGAAGTTAAAGATACAATATTTCAGATGTAAGTATGGTCATAATATGTAAATTTTTAGAATGTTCCGAATAATAAGTTCTTATGCAAATATATGTGTGCGTTTGGAGTGTCGAGCTAGGAACTATGGTCGGTTAATATGTCGCCAATTGATAGTTTGAAGCAAGATGGAGATGTGTCAGAGATAATTTATGTAAAGTGTGAGGAATCGTGCCGCACTAATTATGACAAAATCAGGATCGTTTGTTTCTGGCAATATCCGACAAACACTCACACCCAGGGTGGTTAATTGTTATCATTGCAATCGAATTAACACGCTAGGAAACAGTACAATTCCTCCCAATTTTTATTTCATTTATTTGATGCGATCTACAGATTTAAAAACATGCATCCATCTGCAAGAAGACCACGGGTTCGATCCCATCTGAGGGCCACGTGTGTCATCACCGTCATTTTGGTGATGGAAAGACCACTCTTTCCATATACTCCTGTATATATTAGAGGGTGTTATTATATGCGTTTAATTTTAGGTAAGTGTATTATTACATGTGAGATATTGTATTATCGTTAATGTGTCATCTATAAGTTCAGCGTTATTTTGTATTGAATGATTCCATGGTATTATTCTTAAAGAAATATGCCTATGCGAATGAAGTTAGTTAGTAGGGGTTAAAATATGACTTTCAGATATTTCGGGATGTGCTTGTCATAGTCACCACATTGTCTTAATCCCATGATCACGTAATGACGGGATCGCAGGAGATCATGGTACTTCGGACTCCAACTCATAAATAGGAAGTTATGATGATGACATATCATACGATCGTAATTGTGCCTGTTATTGTATATAATTAATTCACCAATCAATTAATGAGTTTTGACAATGTATGAGAATAGTGCAAATAATAATGAGGGAAATGCCTCTTAATCTTGGGATTATTTGGTGCGGAATGCAAATTCTACAGGACAAATGAATAATAATTTCACCCATTTAAATCCCTCATACCTTTGATTAAAGTTATTTTATATAAAATTTTATATTAGTTTTTGGTAAATGTTCTTTTCTCAGTTTATAATAAATTTTAGAAGTGAAACTTTAAAAATATCATTATTCAAATTTAGTAGTGATGCTGTGTTCCTCTTATATTCGAGACCCCCACTTATAAATGATTCACTTAATGCCCATTAATACGGACCCACCATCGACCCGTTTTGCTCTAGAAATCTAGCCGCTGTTACTGTGAAGTAGGGGTTATGGGACTTCGATTCCAGGGTTGTTCGTCGAAGATATCATCATATATTTCCCATTCAGCCGATGCACTTACGAATTATTATTATTATTATTATTATTATTATTATTATTATTATTATTATTATTATTGTTACGGAGTTATCCGTGGTAGTTAGAGGTGAAAGAAGGTGCTGGGATGAATAGGTCTCAATCTACGAAATTAAAGTTAATTTAAAATTTAACAAGGTTATATTTTCTTTTCAAGATCAAGAAATAACAAATATAACAGGTACTTAGTAGCCTAGCAACAAATCGAGAATGTACAATTACAGTAGTTACAGGATTTGGGCTCCGAGAGCCAGACACACAATTCTTGAGCTATAAGCCCAACTTTACCCGTATACCAGATTCAACCAACGGGTAGAAGACCCCAATCATGCTCAAGAGCACTTGCTCCCAATTACATAGTAACAGCCTCCTCAAGGCACACAGAAACAATTTTTTTTTGGGAAGAGCAACCCGCTCTCAAAGTTCCAGCCTATCAAAGGCCACACCAAACTCAACTTTCAAGCTGACCTCCAAACACACGAAAACAGGGGTAAAAATACCCAACCTACTGAGGCCTATTAAGTAAAGAAACAGGTCAATTACATGGCCTCCAAAATACCAACTTGAGAGGAGGCGAAACTGCATTCCATATACGCCTTATTAAAACCTACTTGGCACTAGGCCGCTAATGCAAGGACTAATCCCATACTAAAGAGGTGACTTATATAAGAAAACGATTTACATTACATTAGAAGGGAAGAAATGGTAGTGAAAATAAGTTCACCTCAAAGCAATATGAGTGGGAGCTCGAGAGGGTTAAGCACTCTCTATCCCCATATGTAGTTACAGAGGCAGAATTTAAATCACGAGTCTTTTACATTTTAGAGGAAAGTTACATGGTAGAAGGTTTCGAACCCGCCCCGAGGGTTAAACTGCTGAGCTGGCAAGAAAACAAGTTATAAGACGGCCATTACCTGGTGGTTGAACTGCTGCCCGAAGAAAGAGGCGCTTCCCGCCCCCAGCTACATAATTTACACAATGATTGGTGTTACTGAAGTGGCGCGGAGACCCGAAAATCAGCAGTTTATATACCCTCGCGGAACATTCGAGACCTTTCATGAATGAGAACACCCGCCCACAAGCTTTTTATTGGACGACCAAAAGATTACATGTCAGAATTGAAGAAGAAAACCAGGATTGGTGGAAAATTAATTACAAAAATTACTCATTGGTCGAACTCAAAACTGGCGGAAAGTGAAGGGTTATACAGCCAACCTAAACAATGACTGAAAGAAATTTAACAAAGAACAAACTTATGAACACAAAATTTCTCCAAAAACACAGTTCTTTCACTTCGCACTAGGGTGCATTATTGTAGTCCTTCAGTAGTGCCATCTAGAAGAGAATGTTCACACTTCTTACTACAGGCAAAACAAAAATACATCGAAAACGACACAGTTCAGAACACTTCAAAATTTACAAGTAGTGACATCTTCTGAAAAACGTAAGAATTAACACTGTAGTTAAAGTTCAGGCTTCCTCCAGTAGAGGAGTTTCAACTGGCGCAAAGTTTGAATTAGCGGCGCGGATGTGTACCGCCCGGTACAGACCTCCCCCCCCCCCCCAAATTCCCTCCAAGGGGTAACACAGAAGAACATAAACTTTTGTTTTTAAACAAGGTCCAAGTTATGCTGTTGAAATAGAAATTAATTGCAGAAGTTGTCACATGAGAGATGGACAGGTCAAAACAGAATTTACGAAATAGATTAGATGTGAAAGCCTTAGCATTGCCAGACACAATATATTGACACGGACCAAAAGAAGCAAAGATAGAATTTAAACAAGTAATGGTGGACTGAGCGGTAGCCAGCTTAGTGGCGAATAACCAAGAAAATCTTGTAAAACCATCTACACATACAAGGATGAACTTGTTGGCATTCCCCTTTGACTGGGGGAAGGGTCCTACGTAATCAATATACAGGCGTTCCATTGGGCGCGACGCTTGATGAGAGGACAAAAGGCCTATCTTGGTAGACATGGTGAGTTTACTAAGCAAGCAAGATTTACAAGCCTTTATTTACTACTTCACGAATTTCACCGTCCATACCTTTCCAGATAAACATTTCACGGATTTTTTCCCGGGATTTGAAGATGCCTAAATACCCCCCCAGTGGGGTTTCATGATAGTACTTGAAGATCATTGGCACAAGTATAGCTGGAACTACAACTTTAATTTTTTGATCATGCCTCGACGGGCAACATAAAACACCATTCCTCAGTACATAAGGGACAACATGTTCCCCAGAAGAAAGGGTTTCCATGATCAGAGCCAGGGTCGGATCTTCACGTTGATATTTCTCAAGATCCCTAAAGAGCATGGGAGCATCAGTTAAGATGGCATTAACCTCAGATAGCATGGACTCGGGAGGTGATGAACTATCGACCGATTCATGGGTCGCGACGTCATTGGAAAACATACGGCTGAGTCCGTCTGCGACAACATTTTCAGTGCCTCTGATATGCCAAACGTCAAATTGGAAGGCAGAAATTCGGATGGCCCAACGGGCTATACGACCAATACGACGCGGCCTACCTAAGACCCAGCTTAAGGCTTGACTATCAGTCTCCAGGTCGAATTTGACATGTTCCAGATAGAGACGGAACTTTTCTAGGGCAAATAAGACTGCCAAACCTTCGAGCTCATAGATGGAATACTTGGCTTCTTGAGCCGATAGAGTCCTAGATGCATAGGCGATGGGTCGCCTCCCTAGTTCAGTCTCTTGAAGAAGGACTGCAGCTACCGCCGACGACGACGCGTCGGTTTGGACGATGAATTTTTTCGAGAAATCTGGCATAGCAAGGACAGAGGCATTACAAAGAGCTAATTTCAGGTCTTCAAAAGCGGCTTGCTGCGAAGGCCCCCACACGAATTTGATGCCTTTCCTACGAATAAGATTCCAGGGCACCGCTCTATTAGCGAAATTTGGAATAAATTTTCTGAAGAAATTCACCATACCAATGAACCTAGCAATACCTTTGATGTCCTTGGGAGGCTTGAAATCACGGATGGCCTGTGTTCTAGAGTGATCGACTGCGACACCATCGGGCGAGACAATATGCCCTAGGAATGACACAGAGGGTTTAGCGAAGGCGACCTTGGACAATTTCACAGTTAACCCAGCCTTATGAAGGCGATTGAGAACTTCCTTTAGATGATCTAGATGTTCTTCAAAAGTCTCCAAAAATACGACGGCATCATCAATATAGTGGTACAAGTACTCGAATTTGATGTCGGAGAAGACCCTATCTAGCAGTCTAGTGAGTACAGCGGCTCCCGTGGGGAGCCCGAAAGGCACGCGGTTGTATTCATACAAATTCCAATCCGTGGCGAACGCTGTAAGATGTTTAGACACTTCAGCTAGGGGAATTTGATTATAGGCCTGATGTAGATCCAAGATGGTGAAGAACTTAGCTTTGCGAAACCATGAAAAACAAGAATGAAGGTCAGGAAGGGGCACAGATTGTAATACCACCTTCGGACTGAGAGCCCTATAATCAATGACAGGCTTGAAGCCACCTTGGGGTTTCGGGACTAGAAAAATATGCGAAGAATACGCCGACTTAGAGGGCCTAATAATACCATTCTTTAACATTTGATCGATGATTTCTTTCAATGCCTTCATTTTAGGTGGAGATAGCCTATAAGGTGGAAAACGGACAGGAATCGAATTCGTGACCTCAATTTTGTATTCGATCAGGTCAGTAACACCAAGAGTATCAGAGAACACCTCTGGAAACGACTGACACAACTTACGAATACCGTCAGCCTGCTCCTCAGGTAGATGTCTAAGGTCTAACAACATCTCATCCTGGGTAGGCGAAACAGATGAACATGATACAGAATTACATTTCAATACGGGGATTTTACAATTGGAAGCAAATTTGAATGTGCATGACCTATTCTGAAGATCGAGCACAAGACCAGTATGGGACATGAAGTCGGCTCCCAATATAATGGGGCAAGACAAATGCTTAGCCACAAACAATTTAACTTTCCAAGTGAATTTAGAAATACGAATTTTGACATTTAAAGAGCCTAAAATTTCTAATGGAGATGAATTAGCCGAAACATATTGAACCGAAGACGAACAATAGTTAGGAAGTTTACAAACTGTTTTCAATTTGGAATACCATTCAGCTGAAATAATAGAACACACACTGCCTGAATCTAGTAAAGCTGTTACAGGTTCATTATTTAACTCAATTTTGAGAAAAGGCACAGGTGCGGGGGTATCCGCTGCAATCCTAAGACATTCTTTGGGAGCTTCAAAAGATAACTTTGAAGACAGAGTTTTCCCTGAAATTTCGACATGATTGCTTGGGGCTGAGCCTCGAGAAGAAGGGTTCGCCGACTCAGCCGAAGCCACTAGTCACTTATTATTATTGGCATTGGTGGAAGTTGCACCAGAAGTTGAGAAGGAGGGGGTGCTATTCAAATTTGGGCAATTCTTGGCGATATGTGAGAAAGCGCCACATTTAAAACAGCCTTGTGATCAACCTGCTCCATTATTTGTCCTACTAGATTTGATCAAGGGACATTTATTACGAAGATGGTCAGGCGACCCGCAAGCATAACATTTACGGGGTGTGACTGGTCGGCCAGTGGAGGCCGAGGGTTACTAAAAGAAGGAGGGGGTTCTTTCGCGACACGCAAGGTATCGGCGGATCTAACTCCTTCGGCGGAGACGGCCATAGCCTCTAACTCGGCAAAAGTTTGCGGACGCAACGCAAAACACAAGTATGATCTGTAAGATGGAGAAATGCCTTCCACAATGGCCTGTACAATCTGATCTTCAGGGAAGTGAAGAGCAAACACCCTGGTATAGAATTTAATGTCTTGTATGAAGTCAGCAAGATTTTCATCCAGTCTCTGTACTCGATAATAGTACTTCTGAATCAGAGATGACCTCGCACGAGCAGGAATGAAATTTGCAAGAAGTTGCGCATGAAAATCTTCAATAGATGACTGTTCCGCTATTGCCCTAACAATTTCGTCCGAAAGAACACCAATTGCATAGGGATAAATTGTCTGCAAAATTTGACATGGAGAAAGAGAAAAAACAAGAGCATGGTCCTGAAACTCAACTAAAAACCTTAAGAATGAAATAACTTCACTGGTAGAGTTAACCGAAAACTTAGAAATACCTCTGAGCAACATTGCTAATGGATGAGGTAAGCTGCTGAACCCGGGTGACATAGTAGGTAAAGGTTTAAGTGGCAAGGAAGCTAATTCAGAACGTACATTATTCAATGAGGTACGTCGTTCAGATTCATGGTCTAATGGGGCAGAGGTTTGTTGAACTCCTATAGATTTAGTACTTTCTTCCCCGGTGGGAGAACGGTCCTCGCTGACTACGTTTACCGTAGCGGGTTGGTCGGTTTTGGGAGGAACCTCCCCGGTTAACAATTGGGTAACCTTACTGGACAATTCAGAACGTCCTATGAACGTCATTCAACTTCAGGGACAACAGATCGTTAACTCTATTAGAAAAATGAAATAACCTGGCTTGCACACGTTTAATTTGATTAGGAGAAGGATCATTTTCTTCAAAAAAGGTAATTACGGATGCCAGCTCAGTAGTATTGTCCGTGATCGTGGAGAGAGAGTCGTCAATTTCTTTCTCTCCCAAAGTGGGGATGGAAATGGGCAAATCAAGGGACTCTCTAAGCTTATTTGTGTCTATCGCAACCGTGCCTCCAGATTGAACATTTCTAATTGTTAATTCATAGATTAACTCCTCCTTGCGCAAATAGCTGAGATGGAGGACATCGCGAGGGCCGGGCATGATGACAAAGCAATTTTGAAAAAAAACGGAAAATCAAAAAATTCCAGCAACTGAGAAAATTGCTAGAGTTCGAGAATAAAGCATTGTTTAGCCGCCAAAAGGGGCTAAATTGAGACCCATTCAACCACGCTCTGCTACCACTTGTTACGGAGTTTTCCGTGGTAGTTAGAGGTGAAAGAAGGTGCTGGGATGAATAGGTCTCAATCTACGAAATTAAAGTTAATTTAAAATTTAACAAGGTTATATTTTCTTTTCAAGATCAAGAAACAACAAATATAACAGGTACTTAGTAGCCTAGCAACAAATCGAGAATGTACAATTACAGTAGTTACAGGATTTGGGCTTCGGGAGCCAGACACCCAATTCTTGAGCTATAAGCCCAACTTTACCCGTATACCAGATTCAACCAACGGGTAGAAGACCCCAATCATGCTCAAGAGCACTTGCTCCCAATTACATAGTAACAGCCTCCTCAAGGCACACAGAAACATTTTTTTTTTTGGGAAGAGCAACCCGCTCTCAAAGTTCCAGCCTATCAAAGGCCACACCAAACTCAACTTTCAAGCTGACCTCCAAACACACGAAAACAGGGGTAAAAATACCCAACCTACTGAGGCCTATTAAGTAAAGAAACAGGTCAATTACATGGCCTCCAAAATACCAACTTGAGAGGAGGCGAAACTGCACCCCATATACGCCTTATTAAAACCTACTTGGCACTAGGCTGCTAATGCAAGGGATAATCCCATACTAAAGAGGTGACTTATATAAGAAAACGATTTACATTACATTAGAAGGGAAGAAATGGTAGTGAAAATAAGTTCACCTCAAAGCAATATGAGTGGGAGCTCGAGAGGGTTAAGCACTCTCTATCCCCATATGTAGTTACAGAGGCAGAATTTAAATCACGAGTCTTTTACATTTTAGAGGAAAGTTACATGGTAGAAGGTTTTGAACCCGCCCCGAGGGTTAAACTGCTGAGCTGGCAAGAAAACAAGTTATAAGACGGCCATTACCTGGTGGTTGAACTGCTGCCCGAAGAAAGAGGCGCTTCCCGCCCCCAGCTACATAATTTACACAATGATTGGTGTTACTGAAGTGGCGCGGAGACCCGAAAATCAGCAGTTTATATACCCTCGCGGAACATTCGAGACCTTTCATGAATGAGAACACCCGCCCACAAGCTTTTTATTGGACGACCAAAAGATTACATGTCAGAATTGAAGAAGAAAACCAGGATTGGTGGAAAATTAATTACAAAAATTACTCATTGGTCGAACTCAAAACTGGCGGAAAGTGAAGGGTTATACAGCCAACCTAAACAATGACTGAAAGAAATTTAACAAAGAACAAACTTATGAATACAAAATTTCTCCAAAAACACAGTTCTTTCACTTCGCACTAGGGTGGATAATTATAGTCCTTCAGTAGTGCCATCTAGAAGAGAATGTTCACACTTCTTACTACAGGCAAAACAAAAATACATCGAAAACAACACAGTTCAGAACACTTCAAAATTTACAAGTAGTGACATCTTCTGAAAAACTTGAGAATTAACACTGTAGTTAAAGTTCAGGCTTCCTCCAGTAGAGGAGTTTCAACTGGCGCAAAGTTTGAATTAGCGGCGCGGAGGTGTACCGCCCGGTACAATTATTATTATTATTATTATTATTAATATGCACTGATACCATGGACAGGTGCAATATATAAATGATGCTACGCTCCAGATGTCCACCTCTGAGGATATCCGAGTAGGAAGTTAGCAGACGAAAATTTCAATCTCACCCAGGGTTGGAAGCTAGTATCAGTCTTCAGCACTCCACTAATACATGACAACCTACCATGGATGATGGACAAACAAGAGGGTCTTAATCAACCTCAAAAGAACTTGAGATCCGTCAGCATCACTCGAACTTGTCGTGGAGAACAGTTCTTGAACTTTGTCAACTGCCCTTTCTTGGCTTATCATAGAAACCACAGAGACATTTCGCAACTGAAGACATTTTTTTTGCTAGGGGCTTTACGTCGCTCCCACACAGATAGGTCTTATGGTGACGATGGGATAGGAAAGGCCTAGGAGTTGGAAGGAAGCGGCCGTGGCCTTAATTAAGGTTTCCTTCCCATTCCTAGGCCTTTCCTATCCCATCGTCACCATAAGACCTATCCCTGTCGTTGCGACGTAAAGCCACTAGCAAAAAAAACGATGGGTTTCTTGTATCTTCCACAACGGCGCCACTCCAGTGGTCATAGAAATAACAATACATAACCAAGAAGCAGGGAGAATTTCGCACAACATCGGACCAGGAACTGCATCATACAAGAAACTCTGTGATCTACCCCATTGTTCAACTTCATCGTACTTTACGTTACTGCCACGTTCTTTCGTAGACAAATATCGGTTTGACGTGCTGTATTAAACGTTCGAATACAGGCAAGTAACTTCGCATAAATTCATGAAGTCAACATATAATCCGTTATAAATCCCCGTTCGAAGAACGGGTACAAATGCTATTAGGTTTTGTTCTGTACGGTAAAATATGTCTATTTTAGTTTCAATTAATTCTAGGCTACATGCTAGGGGCATATAGCTGTGTAACATCGTCTTTGGCATCTTAGTAGCCAGCTGCCAGTCATTTCTGAACAATATATCTGGAGTTTTCTTGAACCGAAACGTCACAAACCCGCTCTTCATTTTCCACTTGAAGGTACAAACACCATATCAAATGCAGGATTGTTCATTTGATTACAAATGTTAATGCAATGGGGAGGAAATATTTTTATTAACTTCCACGGAAACATTTCTTATTCTTTGAATACAATTGTCGCTAATAACATGTTTATTGTTCGACTATGATGATTCTGATCTAGTCAAATTTGCTTAATATTTTGCGTGGTTTCATATTGTATGATTAGCCTATATGATAACTATACTATGGAGCATATACTATGATAAATATTAACATAAGAACATGACACTTAAAATGCAAGTAAATGCCGAATAGATTTACATCCGATTTCAATGAAAATCCACCATATTCTGCATTTATTTAAAGTGTTTATTGTTTAGTGGCATATATTTGTTCAGATATAAAAGAAATGTGTGACACACAAAATCAAGAAATCCCTGAAATACATTCTTCTCGGTAAAACATTAACGTCCGAAGTAAATAATATACTTATTATTACCGTGCGGTGTTGTTCATTGTACAGTCCGCACGTTGGTTACATAAGGAGTACGATTCTCAACAACGCATGCCTCTAATGTCATAAGATAATAATGATATTTACTTTACGTCCCACTAACTACTCTTTTACGGTTTTCGGAGACGCCGAGGTGCCGGAATTTAGTTCCGCAGGAGTTCTTCAAATACCACCGGACTGAGCTAGGATCGAACCTGCCACGTTGGGGTCAGAAGGCCAGCGCCTCAACCATCTGAGCCACTCAGCCCGGCAATGTCATAAGAAATAACACACCTACAACGAGTGCTTAGGGTCATACTGTATGTCAACACTTTTCGTCTTCCACATGTCTGAAGTTACATTGTTGCTACAGGTAGTTTTATTTCTTTAACCAACCTCCTTTGATAGCAGGACTGCTGTATCCATCTAACACCATTGGAACGTGTTACCAAGATGGATGTGAAGTTGACTGACGATGGACATCATCAGAAGATTTTGGAGTAGCCAGCTGACCATCAAAAGATTTTGGAGTCCCCATATGATCATCAAAATATTTTGGAGTCGCCAGCCTGCCATCCAAAGGCTTTAGGGTCGCCAGCTTATCATCAGAAGATATTGGAGTAGCCAGTTGACCATAAGAATATGTTGTAGTCATCAGCAGAACGTCAGAAGATATTGCAGACGCCAGCCGATCATCAGAACATTTTGGAGTCGCCAGCTGACCATCAGAAGATTTTGAGGTCGCTAGATGATCACCAGAATACTTTAGACTCGCCAGCCGGGCGTCCAAACATTTTGGAGTCACCAGATTATCCTCAGAAGATTTTGGAGTCGCCATTTGAACATCAGAAGATTTTGGAGTCACCAGCAGATAATCAGAAGATTTTGGAGTAACCAGCAGATAACAAGATTTTGGAGTCACCAGGCGAACATCAGAAGATTATGGATTCACCAGCTAACCTTCAGAAGATGAGAATTAGGCTAAGATGCTTGGTTACGTATGTTTGTGTGGGTGATCGGGTGCGTTTGTGTGTGTGCTTATGGGTGGGTGGGTTTATGTGTGCATGTGCTGGGTTTGAGGAAGTTAAGCGGAGGTAATGTACGAATTTCATACTGCAGGATATTATCGGATAGGGCGAATATTCACAACCATGTCACAATAATTAATCGGTTAGAGAGTCTGGCTGTTGTATGGGTGGTACTGAGTTCAATTACGAGCCCTTTACCGAGTTCTTCTTTGGCTAAGGTGGTGTCGGCTGCGCAGGACCCACACAGCCTGGAATGAAATAAATGAGGCACTACTTGATACAAACAGTACATTCTTCTAAGGGCGAACAGTGTAGAAGGGTTTACCACCAATGGGAGCCATTAGACTAAATTACTTTTCCAGATTGTTTCCAGGAACCATCATCTTTTAATTTTGTGAGGGTAATTAAGCAAAATTTTAATCAATACATTTAAATGGGGCTGATGACCTAGATGTTGGGCTCCTATAAACAATAATCATCATCCCCCTCCTCCAGTATCTAATTGTTGTTATGTTTCTTCGTATGACATTATGGGCAGGCGGAGGCGACACATTACACTGGTTGGTCGCCACGCTTCTGGGAGAGCGGGGTGGGGCTCCCCGAACCACAAAACACTCAAAGGTTTTGTGTGTGCTTTCCTCTCAATTCGTATTTGAATAACATCTGTTGTTATTTTAAAATAGCCCAATCTACTGCTGTACTAAACTATGATGTAACACACGGATATCAGAAAACGTAAAGCAAATGTAATGTTATCTATAAATCTAATGGTGGTTTTACATGTTTTATATTCTGACAATAAAATTGATTTTATAACTGGGCCGATGACCTTCGATGTTAGGCCCCTTAAAACAACAAGCATCATCAAGCAAGCAAGATTTCATAACTTTAACAAAATGAATTTATATTTTGTGCGTAATATATTTGTGTGTATATAATTCTTACATAGAATATCACATTCAGACTTTAAATGAGATGGTTGTTGACATAGAATATAAATGCAAATTGTGATATGTTAAGCGAATATGGATGGCCTAGTTCTATTAACACGTACCTGACGATGCACTTCCTATCCATTATTTTGCTTAAAACTGATCAAGCCTCTCAGTCATATATGGATATGCAGTCTATCAGAGCAAAATTTTTGTTGTGTTCATTTTTCTCTGCACACGTGTAAAGGAAAATGAACCTTACCGTATTGTAAGAATGCATCTTTGCATGCCGTACTTACTCCTACAGTATTTAAGACTACAATTTGTATCTGTTCCTTGCACGGGACATTGCAGCAAAGTGTATTTATTTATTCGCATCAGAAACGTATACTATAACTAACAATAATATCAGGACAATAACAAATCTGGTACTATAACCATTAATCATTTCTTATAATGGCAGATAACGATCTGATTAAGCTCCACATAAATACAGATTTAATTAAATGTGGTGTCACCAATATGCGGCTAATTCTCATGCTGCCTTGGTAGCGTCGTTCACATTCTGGAGAGAGCAAGTAGTTTGACACAAGTTATAAACAAGTACATGGCTCATTGTCTGTTCTTCACCACATTCACATAGAGTGGAGTCACAGAAGAAAACCCACTTTCTCTTGTTGCTCTTTGTTCTTGCAACTCCTGAACGCAACCTGTTGAGCGTTTTTCATGTTGACCAGAGTTTCCTCGTGGCCTGAAGGAATTATTTCGGTAGGCGTCATCCATTATGCAAGGTGGCTGGATCTGGAACGCCATGAATTCACTTTGTAGTTCGATGGTGATTCAGTGGGCTTTCAGTTGTATGGAGAAAGTTTTTTTCTTTTGCTATTTGCTTTACGTCGCACCGACACTGATAGGTCTTATGGCGACGATGGGATAGGAAAGGCCTAGGAAGTGGAAGGAAGAGGCCGTGGCCTTAATTAAGGTACATCCCCGGCATTTGCCTGGTGTGAAAATAGGAAACCACAGAAAACCATCTTCAGGGCTGCCTACAGTGGGGCTCGAACCCACTCTCTTCCGAACACTGGATACTGGCCGCCTTAAGCGACTGCAGCTATCGAGCTCGTTAAAGCTTTCTCTTGACTTGAGCCGTTGACTGTATTCATACGTTGAATGTGACACGTTAAAAGGAACCACGTGGCAGTAACGTGAAATATGATGAAGCTGAAAAATGTCGAGAGAGAATGTGGACGATTTCCGAATTGATTGTATTCCTGATCCGAAGTTATGCGAAATTCTACATGTTTCTCAGGTTGCATATTGTATCTCTGACCACAGGCATGGCGGTCTGACGTCGATGAGTTTCCCTTAATATGTGCCCTACCGAAAATAAAATGACTCTTAAGTTTTCCAATTTTTTCGTAATTATCTGCCTTATTATCCATTGTAATATGAACACGTACCTCGCATAAAAGAAGGGAAAAATAATATTCTTAAACGTTTGTTATATACAGTCTTTCGATTGTATGGGACCCTCACCAGGAAAACTTGATTCAAGAACTAAAAAAAATCCAATGAAAAGCAGCCAGATTTGTTCTGGGTGATTTCCGACAAAAGAGTAGCGTTACAAGATTGTTGCAAAGTTTGGGATGGGAATAACTGGGAGAAAGGAGACGAGCTGCTCGACTAAGTGGTATGTTCCGAGCTGTCAGCGGAGAGATGGCGTAGAATGCCATTAGTAGAAGAATAAGTTTGAGTGGTGTCTTAAAAAGTAGGAAAGATCACAATATGAAGAAGTTGGAATTCAAGAGGACAATTTAGGACAAATATTCATTTATAGGAAGGGGAGTTATGGATTGGAATAACTCACCAAGGGAGATGTTCAATAAGTTTCCAATTTCATTGAAATCATTAAAGAAAAGGCTAGGAAAACAATGGATAGGGAATCTGCCACCTGGGCGACTGCCCTAAATGCAGATCGGTAATATTTTAGAATAATCTTCCTATAAATACCAACTCCATATGATTAGTTGTGGTGGTGGTGATTATTGTTTTAAGAGGAAGTACAACTGGGCAACCATCCTCTATATAACACTAATCAGAAGGAAAAATGGAAGGGATCCGACACTTCGAAAAATGAAGATATCGGCCAAAGTAAGACAAGGGCCAAGAAGGGCGTGAAAATGAAAGACTCCCTAGCCCTCGCAAACCTAATAGCGTCGGGGTCGGAAAAGAACAAGAGTTGACCAAGGGTGGTCGGATAGGATAGATGAAAGTGAGGAGCCTGGCACAAGTAAGTGCAAGCAATGCCAGGACTCAGCTGAGGGCCCCATGGTCGCCAACCCAAGCTCCAAAGTTCAGAGCCCCTGAGGCCCCTTTTAGTCGCCTCTTACGACAGGCAGGGGATACCGTGGGTGTTACTCTACTGCCCCCACCCACAGGGGGGCTCCATGTGATTACCATGACACGATATACACCTGATAACACAGCCCTGAGTGAGTAGTTACATTAGGTGGGGTAATATCATACATTCCCTGATTTTTTCCTGTTATGGATCCTTCAAATAACTGAAAGTCTGCGAGGGTGTCCACCACTCGCTGCAAAAAGTAAAGCCCGTAGAAAACAGTAATTTTCTCCGTCATTTGAAAAGTAAGCGAAATTATGTACATAGCAAAACATTTAAAACGCAGGAGCGTTTCACATATTGTGTACAGACGTTGCATTTCAACAGTTTAAGAGTCCGACTCGTTGGCTGAATGGCTAACGTACTGGCCTTCGGATCAGAGGATCCCGGATTTTAACCTTCATTGGTTGATTCCAATGGCCCGGGGACCGAGTGTTTGTGCTGTCCTCAACATCCCTGCAACTCACACACCACACATAACACTGTCCTCCTCCACAATAACACGCAGTTACCTACACATGGCAAATGCCGCCCACCCTGATCGGAGGGTTTGCCTTACAAGGGCTACACTCGGCTGGAAATAGCCACACGAAATTAAATTAAATTAAATAGTGTAAGAGAAAATAGATAAAAGACTATTTAGGTATTCCTATCAACCCGCAGTCTTTTTAGTACTTTTTAAATGATATTGACGTCAAAGCCCGATCCTAGATGAGCAGACTCTAAATACAAAGTCTGATCGAGATATAATCTCTCATCATCATCATCACCATCTTAGGTTGTTCTGCCATCTGGTAGGTCCAGTTATGGATGTGATCTCCATATCTCTAGATTTTGTGCCCTTTTATTCACTTCTGCTTAATTTTCTTTCCTTTTTATAATGTTGTCTAACAATTGATATCGTCTCCTTCCCTTTCCTCGTTTTCCTTTTATCAACCCTTCCATTGCTACTCGTAGTAAAGTATTATGTCTTAGATTATGCCCTATTCGATTTATCTTTCTTTATTATTATTATTATTATTATTATTATTATTATTATTATTATTATTATTATTATTATTATTATTATTATTATTATTATTATTATTATTATTATTATTATTATTATTATTATTATTATTGGATTACGGTCAGCATACTATTACTTCTCCCGCTTTCTTCAGAACTTCCTCATTTGATATTCTATCTTCCCAGTTTACTCCTTCAATTCTTCTACAAATCCACATCTCACATGCCTCTATTCCTCCCTGTTCTTCCTTCCTTAATGTCCATGTTTCAGCGCCGTATAGAGCTATACTCCATATGTACACCTTTCAAGTCTGTTCCTCAGATCTATCTCTAGCGGGCCAAAGAATTTTTTTTTTTCTTCTTGTTGAAACTTTCCTTGGTTAAAGCAATTCGAGCGTTTATGTCTGTTATAGAGTGAAGGTCTTCAGTCACAACACATCCAAGATACTCAAACTTGTTCACCTGTTCAATAATTTCTCCCCCTATCTTTATTATCACATTTTCACCTTTACGTACAAGTATCATGGAAATTAGTTTTCTTTTTATGTATGCTAATTCCATATTCTTCACACTTGTTCTTTAATTCTCTCAGCATTTTGCGGAGGTCCTTCATATTTTCAGCTATTACTCCCATATCATCATCAAATCTTATGCATTCAATTCTTTTACCTCCAATGTTGACACCTCTTTTACCATCCAAACATTCACAAATAATTTCCTGCAAATAAATACTAAACAAAGTTGGCGATAAGCAGCAACCCTGTCTAACACCTCTCCCCGGTCTGATTTATTCTGTTAATTATCCTCTTATTCTCACTATTGCTATTTGCTTGTAATATGTAATTCCTTTGTCAGGCTTTCTCTCTCCGTTCCACGCTATTATTCTCTATGGACCTATCTCCTATGACTTTCAGTAAACCAATGACATCCCTTGTGCCTACCCGATGCCTAAATCCATATTGTTCTTCACCATTATAATTCTCAATTCGTCTGTAAATCCTTCTGTTTATTGCTCTCAATATTGTTTTAGCTGCATGAGAAACTAAACGTAGTGATCTACGTTCTTCACATTTCTTAATATTTTTCGTTTTTTCTATTGGCATTATTATATTTACGAGAAAATCGTTTGGCCATTTCCTTTTTAAGTATATTTCTTGAGAAAGTTTTACAAATATGCCCTTTCCTTTCCCCTGCAGTATTTTGAGAAGTTAAACTGGTATTTCATCTACACCAACTGCCTTACCATTCTTCATTTCCCTAATAGTTGCTTCTATTTCCTCTTCTAATATACTGAAACCAATCTGATCTTCATTTATTTTATTTTCCTTCTCCAACTTTATACTACTCTCATCTGGTCTGCTGTTCCAGTCATATAACCATTCTATGTACTCTTTAATTCGTTCCTTAACATTTTCAGGCTCACTTACTAACTGTCCAAGCAATGTTTTAATCTCAGTCATTCCACTTCCATTCTTTTTATGCTTGGAATGTTAACTCCGTAGCCTCCTTGCACATCATGTCATATTATTCTTCAATTTCCAACCGTTCTATTTTTCTGCAGGTTCCACTGATCCACTTTTCTGTATCACGTTCAATCTCCTTTCTTAACACATTATTTAATTTTCTATACATCTTTCTTCTTTTTTGAGTGTTTACGTTTACCATTTCCTCCTTTCTTCCATTTTACCCAACATTTCTTCAGTTACCCATTCATTTCTTACTTTTCTCCTTCGTTTTATTCGCAGAACTTCTTTTATTATTATTATTATTGCATACTAATGTACATAGATGAATTAAAAGGACAATTCGCATCTATATAGTTACTCTTTGCTATAGTCCACGATCGATCTTTCTCGTTTAGGACACATGGTTATATGGTATCTGTCACAGTGGTTATTACACAATGCACATACACATTCATTGTTTGGTTCATGAAACTTTTTGTTTTTACAAATTTTATGGTGAAAACCATGCACTGCCAATCTTGTAATTACATTTCTAAGTTCTTGATTTTCTTTTTTTTTTTTTTTTTGCTAGGGGCTTTACGTCGCACCGACACAGATAGGTCTTATGGCGACGATAGGATGGGAAAGGCCTAGGACTTGGAAGGAAGCGGCCGTGGCCTTAATTAAGGTACAGCCCCAGCATTTGCCTGGTGTGAAAATGGGAAACCACGGAAAACCATCTTCAGGGCTGCCGATAGTGGGATTCGAACCTACTATCTCCCGGATACAAGCTCACAGCCGCGCGCCTCTACGCGCACGGCCAACTCGCCCGGTGATTTTCTTTTACCCATCTCCTGTCGATCATTGCATCTGTGCTATAGAAGTCCAGAGGGATTTCTTCGCGCTTCTTCTCTCTTGTCTGCATCAGTTTTGTCGCTTGCTCAGTAGATGGCAGGGATAGTTTGTAACGTAAGTCCTCGATGTAGAATGTTTCTCTTGCCAATTCGTAAACAAGCCTGGAAGGTGTTGTTCTTGCCACTCCAAGTGCTCTTTTCAGATATCGGGCTTTTACTTTCTCCATTGAGTTTAGGTCTGAAAAAGATAGGTTTTCCCATATCAATTCTAATCCGTAGGTCAGCATTGGCGATATTTTAGCATTAAATAAGATCATAGCCGTCTGGAGGGATAGACTGGTTATGTTCTTTATGTCATATATTCCTCTTATAGCAGCTGTTATTCTTTCCTTTACGTGTATCCTGAATGAATTGCGTGTTGTTTGTAGGGTGATTCCTAGATATTTATAGTAGTTTACTGTCTGCAGTTCCTTCCCTCCTAAAGTCATTTTATCCTCTGTTGCTAATCTTCCACCTTTCCGGAACACCATGTATTTTGTTTTGTTACTATTTATACTGAAGTCATTTTCTTCTGCCCAGTTATGTAAATCGCTCCCATTTTTCATTATCAAAGTTAACCTCATTCTCAGTTTGTAAACGTTCAACAAGCCTCTCCTCCAGCTCTACAACATTTTTGTTTTCTTTCAAATTTTCAAGGCATATCACTTCATTTTCTTACTTATCTTTACTCTTTTAAATTTAATGCACAGTTCTGTAACCACTAGATTGTGATCAGAACATATGTCTGCTCCTGGATAACATTTTGCGTTTTTGAAGCCATTCCTATATGTTTGTTGCGTCATAATGTAGTCTATATGTTACCTTTCATTAATAATTCTAGATGTCCAAGTATACCTCAGCCTTTTACTGTTTTCAAACAATGTCTTGCCAATAACAATGTTGTTTCTTTTACAGAAGTTAACTAATATCTGACCTCTGTCATTTCTAAATCCGAGCCCATATTTCCCAACTATTATGTCTTCATGTTCTTCTCCAACAACGGCGGTGCAATCTTCCATTATTACCACACATGCATTATTTATTTCTCTTCCACTAATCTCTTCTATTTGTTCGTAACATTCTACCATCTCCTCTTCTGGGTGTTGACTGGTTGGCATATACATTTGAATTATTACTAAAATTGATTTTAAAGATTTAAAAGTTTTTAAAAGATTTTTGGAGACGCCTATTTGCCGGAATTTTGTCCCGCAGCAGTTCTTTTACGTGCCAGTAAATATACCGACACGAGGCTGACGTACATGAGCACCTTCAATCAATAATCAATCAATACTGATCTGCATTTAGGGCAGTCGCCCAGATGGCATATTCCCTATCTGTTGTTTTCCTAGCCTTTTCCTAAATGATTTCAAAGAAATTGGAAATTTCTTGAACGTCTCCCTTGGTAAGTTATTCCAATCCCTAACTCCCCTTCCTACAAATGAATATTTGCCCCAGTCTGTCCTCTTGAATTCCAACTTTATCTTCATATTGTGATCTTTCCTACTTTTATAAACGCCACTCAAACTTATTCGTCTACTAACGTCATTCCACGCCATCTCTCCGCTGACAGCTCGGAAGATACCACCTAGTCGAGCAGCTCGTCTTCTTTCTCTCAATTCTTCCCAGCCCAAACTTTGCAACATTTTTGTAACTCTACTCTTTTGTCAGAAATCACCTAGAACAAATCGAGCTGCTTTTCTCTGGATTTTTCCAGTTCTTGAATCAGGTAATCCTGGTGAGGGTCCCATACACTGGAACCATACTCTAGTTGGGGTCTTACCAGAGACTTATATGCCCTCTCCTTTACATCCTTACTACAACCCCTAAACACCCTCATAACCATGTGCAGAGATCTGTACCCTTTATTTACAATCCCATTTATGTGATTACCCCAATGAAGGTCTTTCCTTATATTAACACCTAGATACTTACAATGATCCCCAAAAGGAACTTTCACCTCATCAACGCAGTAATTGAAACTGAGAGGACTTTTCCTATTCGTGAAACTCACAACCTGACCTTTAACCCCGTTTATCAACATACCATTGCCTGCTGTCCATCTCACAACCGCACCGGAATTTAGTCCCGCAGTAGTTCTTTTATGTGCCAGTAAATCTACCGACACGAGGCTGTCGTATCTGAGCAAATTCAAATACCACCGCACCGGGATTTAGTTCCACAAGAGTTCTTTTATGTGCCAGTAAATCTACCGACATGAGGCTGACGTATTTGAGCACCTTCAAATACCACAGGGCTGTGTCAGGATCGAACCTACCAAGTTGGGGTCAGAAGGACAGCGCTTCAACCGTCTAAGCAACTCAGATCGACTCTCTCCCTATCCGTGTTCACGTTACTGCAAAGCGGAGTTCAACCAATCAGAGAAAATTTGTAATGAGAGAATACCTACGGTAAAGTACGGTAAAGTATCATTTTCCGTACTATTTTCAGTACGGGGAGAAGAAAATTGAATGAAATAAGTTACAATTTTATTAGTAATCATCTCTGACTGGTTGAAATCCGCTTCACACTAATGTAAACACGGATAGTCAGAGAGATTATAAGCTGGACTGAGTCGCTCAGACAGTTGAGGCACTGGCCTTGTGTCCCCAACATGGCAGGTTCGATCCTGGCTTAGTACGGTAATATTTGGAGGTGCTCAAATACGACAGCCTCGTGCCGGTAGATTTACTGACACGTAAAAGAACTCTTGCGGGACTAAATTCACGCAAATCGGTGTCTCCAAAAATCTTTAAAATATCCTCAGTTCTAGCCCGTCAGACAAGCAAATCATTGTTGAAAATATCCCAGGAATGTGAGCTACGAATTTTAGGTAAATAAAACGTAATAAAGTATGATAATATATTGTTTATTAATTCCTAAGAATTACTATTATTTTCTTGATCATCGTTATCCGGTCGATAAGATTAGCGGTTTGCCTTATTTCTACCACTACGATCCCTAATGTGAGTCAATGCATTGTTTCACTTAAGCACCACTACAAGCGCTATTGTGTGTCACTGCAGAGTTTCATTTAAACCCTTATAACTACATTCGGTGTGGACGTTTTTTTTAAAAAAACGGAGGGTATTGATTCAAGGAACACATTACAGAAAGAATTATGCACATAACTTAATTTGGCTAGGATTTGAATCAAAAAGAAAACGAGAGAAGAACACGCGATTTTAGGCCGTTTCTCCGGAACTACATTTAGGCCGGAAGTAATTTCCTAAATTTGTCTCTTTTTTTAGTTTCATAGCTATCCATGACACAATTTGAAACATTTTCGGGCCATTTAAACCCTTCAAATTTCGGCACAATTGAGGAAGTTGCTCAATTTTACGTTTCTCGTAGTATGGGGACCCTTACTTTGTCTGCTAAGAAATATTATCAACATTGAAAATAGTTCGTGTGACGTAAATCCACTAACATTATTATTATTATTATTATTATTATTATTATTATTATTATTATTATTATAATTATTATTATTATTATTATTATTATTATTATTATTATTATTATTATTATTATTATTATTATTATGCCAACGGCCGTAGCCGTGTTGAAACACCGGATCCCGTGAGATCTCCGAAGTTAAGCAACATTGGGCGTGGTCAGGAGTTGGATGGGTTGCCACGCGCTGCTGCTTGGCGGTAAGGGAATGGAGGAGCGGAAAGGAACTGCCCACCCTACCGCACGTAAACTCCGGCTCAGGAACACCTCTGCGGAGGTTAGGACCTGCCTTCGGGCAGAATAACCCTTACCTTACCTATTATTATTATTGATCGCCTCTGTGGTATAGTGGTTAGCTTGATTAGCTGCCATACCCGGAGGCCCGGGTTCGATTCCCGACTCTGCCACAAAATTTGAAATGTGGTACGAGGGCTAAAACGGGGTCGACTCAGCATCGGGAGCTCAACTGCGTAAAGGGGTGTTCGATTCCCTCCTCAGCCATCCTCGAAGTATTTTTCCTTGTTTTCCCACTTCTGCTCCCGGCAAATGCCGGGATATCACTTAAAGTTAGGCCACGGCCGCTTCCTTCCCTTTTTCTTGTCTGTCCCTTCCAATCTTCGCATCCCTCACAAGGCTCCTGTTCAGCATAGCAGGTGAGCCCGCCTCCGCGAGGTACTGGTTCTCCTCCCCACTGGTATCCCCGATCCAAAGTCTCACACTCCAGGACACTGCTTTTGAGGCGGTAGAGGTGGGATCACTCATTGAGTCCGAGGGGAAAACCAACCCTGGAGGGTAAACGGATTAACAAAATTATTATTATTATTATTATTATTATTATTATTATTATTATTATTATTATTATTATTATTATTATTATTATTAAAGATTATGAATCAGCGAACACCAAACTTAACCTCTTTAAATTGTTTCTTCACCTGATTGCAGTACTATGGTCCCGTACCCATCTACACGAAAATTATCGTGAATCGAACCTAGAACCGTCTGAACCGAAAGCCATGACCCTCGTTATTTTTTTATTTTTATTATTATTATTTTTTTTTAGTTGCTTTACGTCGCGCCAACACAGATAGGTCTCATGGCGACGATGGGACAGGGAAGGGCTGGGAGTTGGAAGGAAGCGGCCGTGGCCTTAATTAAGTTACAGCCTGGTGTGAAAATGGGAAACCACGGAAAACCATTTTCAGGGCTGCTGACAGTGGGGTTTGAACCTACTATCTCCAGAATACTGGATACTGGCCGCACTTAAGCGACTGCAGCTATCGAGCTCGGTCCTCATTATTTAGCCATGGTGCCGGGCGTAATGAATAAATAAATAAATAAATAAAAAATGAATGAATGAATGAATGAATGAATGAATGAATGAAGAGAGAGCTCTCAAGAAACATCCTAATGTAGAGGAGATAGTACATGAAAAGTCCTTTCTTTCTTTTTTCTTTTTTATTACAGTGATTTATGCTCAGACGTGTTTCAGTTCTTCCTAGAAGACATGCTAATACAGTGTTCCCAAACCTTAAGTACCTTTTTACCTTACATATCGTTTAACATCCCAAGGCTGTTGTAAATCTGGCCTCCATTGTGTTGTACAGTATCCTACCGATACGAATAATTAGATCTATAAAGTAGGCTGCGTGACGTCACCAGATATGGAGACGTTATGTTCTCTGCTCCAAGCAGACACACCTGTTCGCTCACTTGTTATGACCTCTAAAACACACTTCATACCCAATTGTGTCCCTTCCTACACGGTTATAAAATAGCTCCCCAAGGTTATGAAGGAACGACTCGGCTTCCGAATTTGTAGTCTTGATGCCTACAACCTCCTGAATAATTAACGAGAAAACGAAACAAATGGTGTATGTTCGCAAACGGCCACGGTTGTTAAGATAAGAGAACTAGTGTGGAGGCTGGTGGTCCAATATAAATGACTCTGGTCTCTTACCACTGCAACTGCAATTTCAAACTACAACCACTCTACTCTTATATCACTTAGAGAGTTGGCCGTGCAATTAGGTTCGGGCATCTGTGAGCTATTTTTCCGAAGATAGTGGGTTCGAACCCCACTGTCGGCAGTCCTGTAGATGTTTTTCCGTGGTTTTCCATTTTCACACCAGGCAAATGCTGGGGCTGTACCTTAATTAATTCCACGGCCGCTTCCTTCCCACTCCTAGCCATTTCGTATCCTATAGTCACCATAAGACGTCGGCGCTACGTAAAGCAGATTGAAAACAAAATTGAAACTATTATATCACGGAGTAAGACCACAGGTCCGCCTCTGTGGTGTAGTGGTTAGTGTGATTACCTGCCACCCGCGGAGGCCGGGTTCGATTTCCGGCTGTGCGACGAAATTTTAAAAGTGGTACGAGGGCTGGAACGGGGTCCACTCAGCCTCGGGAGGTCAAATGAATAGAGGTGGGTTCGATTGCCACTTCAGCCATCCTGGAAGTGGCTTTCCGTGGTTTCCCACTTCTCTTCCAGGCAAATGCTCGGATGGTACCTAACTTAAGGCCACGGCCGCTTCCTTCCCTCTTCCTTGTCTATCCCTTCTTATCTTCCCATCCCCGGCAAGGTCCCTGTTCAGCATAGCAGGTGAAGCCGTCTGGGCGAGGTACTGGTCACCTTCCCCAATTGTATCCTCCGACCCACAGTCTGAAGCTCCAGAACACAGCCTTTGTGTCGGTACAGGTGGGATCCCTCGCTGAGTCCGCGGGAATAATCGACCCTGGAGGGTAAACAGATAAAGAAGAAGGAGAAGAAGAAGTAAGACCACTGCCCTGTACTTTGAATTTTCTTATGATTGTTGTTCGCCTGGCTTTTGGATACTGGATTCAGACTACGGGTCTTAATCTCATTTACTACCCTACCATGACGTGTTTAATTCGCACGGATCCAGTGTCCGCTACAAAGTACTCAGTATTTTTAACACGTTTTCTAATTCTTCAGTTTACACCTTTTAAATACGTAGCTCGTTCGAGTTCATGGAGTTCTTGCTTTTGATTTTGAGACTTGGAGAAAGCGAAAGTACAAAAAAAAACTAAAAAAACTGACGATCTAGATAATTCGGATCTCTTCGATGTTATAAGATTATTATTTCTTCTTCTTCTTGCATTCCGGCCTTCTAAGAACCACGTTACAATTTCAATTCTTCCTCCTTAGTTCTTTCCTTTTCTTCCAGTATTCTTTCATTGTTTCACTATGCTTCGTTTTCCTGTCTTCAGTCCACTTTGTGCCTGTTTTATTTTCCTTCCTCCCTTGGAATCCTTCCATTTGTAAGACTTTCTTCCTAGGAATCTTTCTTTTCAATAATTCTTCTCGTATGTTGTTCCTTTACAGGTCCTTCTCGACTTCTTGAATCGAGGTGGTAGTTGATTTCTTTTTCCAAAGGTACTTGAAGATTCGTTTAGTTAGTCTACTGTCATCCATTTTGTAAATGTGTCCAAGAAATAGCAATCTCCTTTCTTTTATTGTTTCTGATATGTTTTCTATGTTCTGGTAAATTTCATTGTTACTTTTTAATTTCCAAAACTGCATTTCTTAGAGGACCTAATATTTTCCTTATAATTCTTCTTTCTAATATTTCTAAATGATCTAGCTTGTAGTTTAGTGCTAGACAATCGCTGGCATAAATGCATTCTGGTTTCACTACTGTGTTGTAGTGCTTTATTTTAAGTTTTCTTGATAAGCACTTTTTGTTATGAGTATACTTAGTTATACCGTACGCTCTTTCCATCTTTTGTATCCTCTCCTCTATAGCAGATTTTTCTAAACCATTTTCTTGAATTGTCTCACCCAAATATTGTTATTATTATTATGAAGATATAAGCCAACGAAGGACAAGGGCCACGGAGGGCGTTAAAATGAAAGTCTCCCTAGGCCTCGCAATATTAAAACCGTCCGGGTCGGAATTGAACAAGAGGTAACCAAGGGAGATAGGATAGAAAAGATGAACGTAAGGAGCTGGCACTAGTAAGTGTAAGTAGTGCCAGGGCTCAGCTAACGGCCCCATGGTTGCCAATCCACGCTGCCATGCTGAGAGCACTCGGGTCCTCAATTTTATGAGTAGGTCATGTACTAGTAAAGACTAGATGTTTATCGTGAATATACGTCGAATTTTATACAGCATACAGTCGTATGAAGATGAAAGTAAGCACTTACACCATTCTTTTTTTCTTAATTTACACTTGCGTAAGTTATATCATAAATGACAATGAAGGCAATAGCCACAATTTTTGGAAGAAATGTACAAATTTTATGTGCCTTTAGGGAACCAAATATTTTGCTAAAATAAATGTGCGGGAAACGATTACAGATACGAAAGGGTCAGAATTGGGTTTAAAAGGCAGACTCTCTATGAAACTATCCCTTGCTTGTAGAAATATAAGAAGACACGTATCTAAGGTATAGTGGTTATAACATACATATGATCGTAAAGGATCAAATTAATGAGGATAAATCCACGTTCATGGCATTTGCAGATCTGGAAAATCACTTCATAACATTGACTGAGCGAGGGCGTGTGAAATTTTGAAAGACATCGGATTCGAATACTGTGCCATCTCAATAATGCACTGGAAACGATTCACGCTCGGATTCCACCTGCACAGGGGGGAAAAAAGTTTATATAAACCTAGATCTAAAAATTCAAAATTTCTGAGATATCAAACCCTCAATTATTGTAAGCTGGAATGTTAGGTATTAGCTAGAATTTAGTTTGAAACTTCTCTATTGATGCACTCTGTTCTGATGAAACGAGTTCGAATTACCTCCCCTGGCATACAGCGGGTTTCTACTCGTCACCTCATTGCGCTACGACCACCTTCAAAACTGTCTGCTGTTGTACCTATTGTATGACAAGCCTGCACAATTCTTCCATGAAGTGTTGCATAATGTTCCACAGCACTAGCGTACCTACACTAACGACTTTACGTGCCCCCACACAAAGAAGTCAAACGCGCTTAGTTCAGGTGAGCGCGGAGGCCAAACCATTGGTCCATCCCTACCTATTCAGCGACCAGAAAGGCATGTATTACGATACTCATTGTTACAGAGCCTAAAAAATGGCTGGGGCACCGTCACACATGAAGTACATCCTAGGCAATATCATTCAGCGTACCATACTTCACAGTTTGATATATGAGAAATGACGAATTTCCTGAGCTATGTTTGCATAACATTTTTGTCTGCACTCCATCTCATGAGTCCAATCCTGAAATTACGGCGAGTATTTTTGAAACATCCTGTGTGAAATTTTAGGTAATAATCCCTCTTATTTCTTAATCTGTTAACCGTCCAGGATCGGATTTTCCCTCTGACTTAGTGAAGGATCCCACCTGTACTATCTATTCAAAGGCAGTGTCCTGGAGCGTGAGAATTTGGGTGGGGTATAAAACTGGGAAGGAGGACTAGTACCTCACACAGGCGGCCTCTCGTGCTTTGCTTAGCATGGGCCTAGTTGGGGGATTGGAAGGGATAGACAAGGAAGAAGGAATGAAGCGGCCGTGGTGTTAAGTTTGATACCATCCCGGCATTTGCCTGGAAAACCACTTCGAGGATGGCTGTAGTGAGAATCGAACCCCGTCTACTCAGTTAACCTCCCGAGCCTGTGTGGACCAAGTTCCAGTCCCCGTAATACTTTTCCACGAAGTGCTGCTTAATCCTCCACAGCAGTAGCGTGCACCAACGACTATAAGTGCCCCCACATAGAAGTCGAAGGGCTTAGGTCAGGTGAGCGTGTAGACGAAGCCATTGATCCATAACTACCTATCCAGTGATCAAAATGGCATATATTAACTTGCTCACGGATGCAGAGACTAAAAAAGTGCATGGAGGGGGAGCCGGGAATCGAGCCCGGGCTTCCAGGGGTGGCAGTCAAACCACAGTAACCACTAAACCGAAGAAATAATAATTTTTTACAATTTGTTTTACGTCACACCGACACAGATAGGTCTAATAGTGACGATGGGATGGGAAAGGCCTAGGAGTCGGAAGGAAGTGGCCGTGACTTTAAATAAGGAACTTCCCCAGCATTTGCCTGTTTTGAAAATGGGAAACCATCTTCAGGGCTGCCGACAGTGGGGTTCGAACCCACTGTCTCCCTGGTGAAAGCTCACAGCTGTGCACCCCTAACCACTCGGCTAACTCGCCCGGTAATAATGAAATAATAATGATAATAATAATAATAATAATAATAATAATAATAATAATAATAATATTAACAACAATAATAATAATTGTACCGGAGGTACACCAATTCGTTACGTTTAAGGTAAGTGCCTTTTAGAAGGCCATCTGTTACATGAACAGCGAAACTCATTGCTGAAGAAATTTGAACGTTTATCGTCAGATGTCTCTACTGTCGACTTATGTGCCCCCCCCTCTGGTGGGAAGATGGACAATTAAATTTCAAGATAATTTTTGTATTTACAGGTTTTCAAAACTGAATTGTTTTTAGATTGTTTTTGGTGTTGTATGATTACTAGCACTTCTATCTCTTCCCGCCTGCTTAAAATTTTAGCCATTCAGAAATTTTTGATGTCCGCCTCTGTGGTGTAATGGTTAGTGTGATTCGCTGCCATTCCCGGAGGCCCGTGTTCGATTCCCGGCTCTGCCACGAGATTTGAAAAGTGGTACGAGGGTTGGAAAGGGATCCACTCAGCCTCGGGAGATCAACTGAGTAGGGGTGGATTCGATTCCTACCTCAGCCATCCTGGAAGTGGTTTTCTGTGGTTTCTCACTTCTCCTCCAGGCAAATGCCAGGATGGTACCTAACTTAAGGCCACGGCCGCTTGCTTCCCTCTTCCTTATCTATCCATTGCAATCTTCCCATCCCCCTACAAGACCCCTGTTCAGCATAGCAGGTGAAGCCGTCTGAGCGAGGTATTGGTCATCCTCCCCAGTTGTATCCCCAAACCCAATGTCTCACGCTCCAGGACTCTGCCCTTGAGGCGGTATAGGTGGGATCCCTCGCTGAGCCCAAGGGAGAAACCAACCCTGGAGGGTAAGCAGATAAGAAAGGAAGAAAGAAAAAGAAATGTTTGATATTTAATGAACCTAGATTTTCATGTCCCCGGAGGCAGAACTTCACATGCCCTGATGAAGGCCAACGCAATTTGGTTGAAAGCTTGGCTTCATTAAATTGATATACATAGTGGCTTTAATCCAGTTACACATTTTTTCTTTACGTTAATATTTTTTATATTTATTGAACCAACCAGTAGAAACTGTGGGTGTGTACAGGATTTCGGCCCAGAGACTTCTGGAACCTTCCTCTCCGCTATAAAAGCTGGGACCTTTTAGCAATGTTCTTTCGATCGCACCAGTCATGAGGTTTAGAGTGTGTTCATAGAGGAGGCAGGGGCTAGCCTTGCCCATCCCCGGAAGGTCCACCAACTCAAGGTAAAGTCAGACATCTTGTAATCATGTAATAGCCTCAGTAAGCTAGTTTGAGCGGAAGGTGTCAATATTTCGTAATGTAAATTTCAATTTTTCTATGTACATTTTCAAACAAGTCTAAAGACCTTAGTCTAACTTAGGAAATAAAGAGTGTGAACCCTCTTCTATTCCCCTTCAACTTAGTACTGAGGTGACTATGATTTCGTAAGACACTCCAACATTTATCTCTTCCTTTTGTAATTTAGATTTTCTCTCCATCTAGTCACCTCCGTAGCATAGGCTTAGCCCCTGTAATTTCGGGTCATAAGTCCACATAGGTTTTTTAGAATTTTCAAGTGAATTTCAAAGGAGTGCAAGTGATCGCCTCCTAATATTTTGATTTTTGGCCAATAACTTTAATCTTTTCTTTTTCCACTAAGGCCAGGTAGAACGGGCATTTTTTGCCCCTGTTAAAGATTAACTTCCTATTTAAATGTAATTCAGATTGTCGAACGGGTGAGACAGTGGAAAATGTTTGTATTGACCTCATGTTAAAATTAGGTTGCTGCGTAGCTGTCAGCTTGCATCCGGGAGATAGTGGGTTCGAATACCACTGTCGGTGTTCCGTGGTTTCCCATTTTCACACCAGGCAAATGCTGGAGCTGTACCTTAATTAATTCACGGTCGCTTCCTTCCAACTCCTAGGCCTTTCCTATCCCACCGTCGCCATAAGACCTATCTGTGTCGGTGCGTCGTAAAGCCACTAGCAAGAAAAAAAAAGATTGTATCTTGGAGAGGCTTGAATCCTGTAAATTTTGTGAGTAGCCTCCTAGAGATTTAAGTATGTGGAGCAAAGACACTCTTTTGAACGTAGTAGATTCTGGAGCTCAGACTCCTTGTGGATTAATTTAATGGGGCAGTGGTGCTGTTGTAAAAATTTGTAACTTGGGGGCTTCAAGCTCACTTCGTTAAATCGTTGTTGTCTGATTGTTCTAGGTTTTTCTAAAATTGTTTCTAGAGCTCACGAGGTAACCTTTATCTATCCAATTGTTATTTGTTATTGTTTAACAAATTTTAAAATCTGAAGAGAAACAAAAAAGCAAGGAAAGGAATGAAATTTCGTATTTTAGAGTTTTAAATTATACTTTGGTCTTTTCTCTGTCCACCCATTCATGCCCGCACCTTCTTACACCTCTGCGTTCCACAGAATACCGGTAATAATAATAATAATAATAATAATAATAATAATAATAATAATAATAATAATAATAATAATAATAATAATAATAATATTTACCGTCCAGGGTTGGTTTTCCCTCAGACTCGGCGAGGGATCCCACCTCTATCGCCACAAAGGCGATTTTGAGGCTTTGGATGGGTTATAAAAGTGGGGAGAAGGACGAGTACCTCGTCCAGGTATGTTTAAAAGGGGCGTTGTAGGGGGATGCGAAGACTGAACTTGCGATCATGGGATCCAGAAGCCAACGATTTGCCGCGGATGCAAATAAGGGAGTTAGTAGGCTTACATAAATGATTCCCAGTGATTAAGACTCACCGAGCTCGATAGCTGCAGTCGCTTAAGTGCGGTCAGTATCCAGCATTCGGAAGATAGTACGTTCGAACCGCACTGTCGGCAGCCCTGAAAATGGTTTTCCGTGGTTTCCCATTTTCACACCAGGCACATGCTGGGGCTGTGCCTTAATTAAGGCCAGGGCTGCTTCGTTCCCACTCCTAGCTCTTTCCTGTCCCATCGTCGCCATAAGACCTATCTGTGTCGGTGCGACATAAAGCAACTAGCAAAAAAAAAAAAAAAAAATGAAATTAAGACTCAAGAGCTATGAAAAAATGTAACTGGGCTTTGTCGAGGTGACGGCCGTTGGTTTTGACGTGGAATATGTACCGCGTGATAGCAAAGCCATCTCCGTACAGGCCATAAAGATCCTCGGAGGAGTAGAAGGTAAAGGCTTCCAGTTTCCGTAACCACGACACTTAGTGGGATAGACTGCTTAGCTCTGTGCCCTGCGGCCTTTACTACCGTGAATTAACCTGTTACTCATTGTTGGTGAAGGATAAGTGTATATCTGGACCATGTGCCGCTTCAGAAGTAAACGTTTCGTTTCTTAAATGTTTCGACTTCCTGACGGGATATCGAAACCAAGTCCTTCCGGGTGAATGGAGCACGCCCCTTACCGCGTGATAGGTATTGTCGAAATAAAGTACGTAGTCAGTACGGCGTACGGTGAACAACTTTCTTCGGAACTCTTTCAACATCTCAGATGCCTGGAAACGTCAATGGGAAGAATGTTCCTCTGTTTTTAAACTATGAAAATGTTCAGACAGCTGGGTTCGACCTTCCCAGACGTCAGTGGAGAACTGATCAAGTCAAATGTGGTACTATACTCACCAAATCAAGAAGGTGGACTTCACCAAACTTCGACTGCTGCGAGCACCTACAGTCATTTCACTTCGAGCTCTCCAGGTCACTATCTTCATCTGTAGATTTCCAACCTGAATTTGGATTTGTTAACCGATATTCCGATCTTGCGTAAATAAACATATGTATACCCTTTAAGATTATCGTAATATTATATCTCGTAAATGTTAAAATACCTGAATAAATGAACCTTTTTCTCAGTAGCCGTTGAACGTATGTAGAAAGTTGATTTTTTAATATGATATCAACTCATGTCTTTTGCATGCACTGATCTAGTATAGCTATAAAATATTTGCTACGAAAAAGTTATGATTTAAAAGAATATTCCCCTTTCTTTGCAGATATTATATTATAAAAATTAACTATTTAATAAATGTAAACCACAGTAGATCCAACCATACTATCACAACCATATCACGAACATTTGGTAAATATTTCAAGGAGATGTACCTAGTAATTTCTAAGAAAAGGGAGCACTTGTTTTGGGAAAAGTGATTTTGAGTAAATTGCGTTTGAATTAAAAGTTTCGGTAGAGTTTATCTACTGCAGAATCACCGAGCTCGATAGCTGCAGTCGCTTAAGTGCGGCCAGTATCCAGTATTCGGGAGATAGTAGGTTCGAACCCCACTGTCGGCAGTCCTGAAAATGGTCTTCCGTGGTTTCCCATTTTCACACCAGGCAAATGCCGGGGCTGTACCTTAATTAAGGCCACGGCCGCTTCCTTCCCACTCCTAGCCCTTTCCTGTTCCATCGTCTCCATAAGACCTATCTGTGTCGGTGCGACGTAAAGCAACTAGAAAAAAAATCTACTGCAGAACAGAAGCTTTAAAATCCTCCTCCAAAACAACACTGCATATTACAATTGCAGCTAAGCCAGGGTGATCAACTAATAAAACAAATATTTCTCTTCAAAACACGCCAAATCGCACCCTTCTAGAGTGAATAGTGATGCATTGCACAAAAGTGTCTTGAAATAGAAGTGCACCAATATATTAAATAAATTATTTAAGACAGTAAATATTCGAATATTTGAACGAAACAAATACCATATTGTGCCCTTCCAAAGGCAACAAATGCGGTGATCTTCTTCCTTTCTCTGTGCGCCGGCTGCTCCTGTAAACAATGACATTTAAATGTATACTCTTCTTCCTCAGTCGCGGTGCGTCCGAAATATTCCACGGGTGATAGGCCACACGTCGATCGGGGAGTGAGGAAATGAAAAGATGGGGTAAACTAACTATAAATGACGGTACCCAAAGACTGAATTAAAATTTAAATAACAAACTGGTTTAATGAACAAAGTGCAAAGTGCCAAAAATTGAAAGTAAACTGGTGAAAAATAAACAAAGTGAAATATAATGACATTTAAAAAAAACTGAAGATCTACCTTACAATAACTCAATTATCTGCCTAATAAAATTGACTGACGGTCGATCAAATTTAAAATATACCAGATTACGTTGACACTGTCTTCAAGACGATGACGTGAATAAATTCAAAACTCTGGTGAGAAAATACCACCTCATTTGGAATACTGAATTTTAATACATAGAAAAATGTCTATCAAAATAAACTGGTGTAGTTAATTAATTAATTAATTAATTAATTAGTTAGTTAAGTCATCAAATCAACACTGACTCAGAGGTGTTTATCAAATATTTATCACATGTTACTTAGTTGGGAAACACCCAACTTTAAATAATCATGGACTGCACTAACCATGTGTAACAAATAAAAGAGAGAATTTAGAGAAAACAACCATGAACATTGTACTTCATCTACCACATAACCACTGCCACATTCAAAACTACTCGTGGTTGAAAAAAAAGAAATTATAGAAACATGAACCTGAGTGTTACAATCACTCATTTAATTATTTAAACTTCACCTGCATGACTGTGATAGCCTGGACTTCTTTAAAATATAAAACAACTAGGCCAAGTGCCTCATGTTTACATTTCAAATGACAGCGATCCTTTTACATTAAAATTTTACTTAATTTGCCGCTGACTGCATTTCATTACGAACTCATTATTTGTGGTATCTCCACTAGATGGAGGCATATCCCATCTCATTTACCTCATTCATTGCGGCAGTTATGATACATCTGGTTTATTAAAGATCGCTTCATTTCCTAATTAAAATGTAGTGGATTTCTAAGTTTGGTAATTACTGAATGTCTGGTATGAGCATACCACTACTATGGTTTTGACTATGAACTAATCGATGATCTCTTATCCTAACACCTGAAATCGTATTTACATAATTAGACTTGTTAATGGAGAAACACTGCTCCAACAAAAAAAGTACTGAAATCAAAACTAGCCTAACTGCACCTATCTATTTATATCAATCAAATACAAATAATTCACGTATGATCACATCCAAAAATAGCACGGTGATGAAAAGTACACAAAGAAAGAATAATAATAAACAAATCTAGATCCCAACATCGCTGCCTGCTGAAAATTAATAAAATAAATAAATAAATAAAATGCGCGCATATCAGAGTCTAAAGGAAATTTTGCCCCGCTACAAGTAGCAAAATATTGTGAATTTGACGGCAATCTTCTAACCTCAGACCAAGAATGTCTGGCCATGACACTATCTAGCCTTTATGGACAATAATTACTGCTATTACATGTCATCCATGATTCTACATGACTGTCAAAATACACATTGATTCGTCGCTCTGCTCACATATTACTTCGTGCTTTAACTCGCATATCTGCCGAGCATCTACTTTCCCTGGAACTATTTGAAACAAAATACAGGCTTCTGCCTACAATCATAATCCATGTCGTTACATATTTAACACTCTTGGTTAAATTATGCATCTCTCAATTCTATTTACTCATCATTATTCTCGACGTAGTAACTTATAATACGGCCTCGCTCGTATCCGGCGGGCGAAATATCTGTCGTGCACATCTCTATTTCTTACGACAGTTCATGACATGGTCCAAATATCACATTTCCATTATCAACGCAGTTCATCAGGGATATTATTCACTTAGCTCGACCTTTAGATCATTCTCTGCTTCACATGTTACAAAATATCAGAGCTGACTTATCAATGGCTTCCTGTCACTAACTGTTTACTAAAATGACGAGATTGCCTCTCAAAACACAGCTATTAGAAAATGTGTAACCGCAACTACACACAGAAATAAACAATCGCTTGTCCATCAAATCGTCGCAAAAATACACGGTATAAGAGCTACCGGAAACGGTCATCTGAATGATGATTACACAACATAAATTAATCTGAATGCACAAGTAGCAAAATAAGCATTAAAACTCAACAAGGCGGCATCTACAAAATCCTAACTTCAACAGAAATATCGCTCATAACTAACGTTATAACAACATGATGATTATTATTATAATTATTCATCTGCATTGTACTCATTTAAGTCTCATAGGATAGCATTCTAATCTGTCAAAGTGACTTACTACAAAATGATCCAGAAATAATATGCAAACACATCTACGTAAAGAGAGTACGCAAATTACCCTAGCTCACACTTATTATTATTATTATTATTATTATTATTATTATATTATTATATGAATTATTTACAATCCTATCTAACAGTATAAGCTACATTTGATCATCGATTAGTTCGTAGTCCTACATATTTTATTTATGCATTTTGTTGTTGCTCATACCTTGGTACTGGAGACAGGTTGGATCACCCTCCGGGCTCTGTCATGATGAATTAGAATTCCATCTTGAAGCTGATGTGGTATTCCGAATTTTCACACACGCATACTCGATACATTTTTATAAAGGCGTTACACACGTTCACATTTACATAAACACTCGCATTTTCTAGCACTTCAGTGAAGATTATACAATAGCACTGCATAAACATCTGACGTGAAGTCGAAAGTTTTCTCTCCGCTACCTGCCTGACGTCTCCTGCTGGTCTCACACACCCCTCTCAGTTTGTTTGTTTAAGGCTTACCGGTTGTTCACCTCTTCGGAACATAACAGTTTACTCAAGGTCTAAACATCGCGGCCTTCCATTAATGAAAAGTCATTCTCCTCCCTGTCTGCTTTAACTAGTTTCTCCCCGTAACATCTCGCTTGCCATGACAGTTCATTGAAAGTGATGAAAACAAGCTAAAAGTACTGTTTCCAATGATGTGTGGAGAAATTTTTATACTAATCGTCCTCCGAAATAAAAGAATAAAATGGCCTTTCAACAAATTTCCAAACTACACGTGGATTAGAAAAATTTAATGCAGTTACGATTTGCAACATGTTCCATTGTCCCTCTCGATTGGTTGTGTAAGTTCATTTAAGGCAAGTGTTGAAAAGTGTAGCTATTGCCTGTTATCTCTGCATAAGTTCAAATAACAATAAAAATTTGTTAAAGTGTTCATTTCTCCTGAAAGATTACTCTCCCAAGTAAATACATGGCTCACTCGGATGCTAACAAGTGTCTCTGATCGCTTTCCTACCAGACTCAGAATTCACAAAGAAAAGTTCACACAAGACTGAATTCACTCCGTACAAGACTGAATTTGAAAGCTGACACACACTAACTGAATTAACTGACATACACACTGAATTAACTGACACACTCACTGAATTAACTGACACACTGAAGATTCACCACTCTGCTCGCTGGTTTTTGTAATCAGTTTTCCCCCCACTTCGAAAATAGTTCTGTGGAAGGGATGTGGCGTAGTAATCTAGCACTTGGGAGCACTTTATCATACATCCGTAGGTTAAAGCTTCAAAAAATATGTACAAAATCTTCCTAATTTCGGTCTGACTTACTGGTTATATTGCGCCGTGGGAAACGATCACAGGGTAATCCACACGACGGCGCGCGTCACCGGAGTTATTTTCTTCCAGCGAATGGTTTCTTCCCGCCATGACGGTTCAGTTCCTGGGCGATACTACTCTTCCGTGTAAAGTTAAAATTTTCTTAATCAACCAATAATTATTCACACATTTGCACCGACATATTTTCAAATATTATTAGGAAGTCAGGACACTGTTTTTCGCAACTACTCCGGGCTCCAAATAGCGAAATACTGGTTGTAGATTCCCGCTATGACAAAACATTTAAATTTGCAATTTTGTGATTGGCTGAGACTTTCGCGCTCTTCGCAGCATGGATGTTTCCATTTTCTGCCAAGGGTTGGCGGGTATTATCGTTGTCTCTCTTGCCCTTCTAAGTAGGTCAGGCTCAACGCGTGATTTTCCCGTGAGAATCGAGTAGAAAGTTGCCACTCCTTGCCGGTACCATAAACTTTATTGGATGTAGCACTTAGGCCAGTCTATAAGCTGTTCGTGCTATGAGAAAAGTTTTGCGGATCTCCTAGCCGTCTGACAGGCGCCAGAATGTCGCTTTGTGACTGCTAGCTTTCACAGCCTACTGTAGTATTCCAATATGCGAAATATTCAACTTTTAATTCATACATTAATTACGCTAATTCGCTTATGGGTGCAATATTAAACACAATGAGTCCCATGTTAATAAAATATATAAAAGTGAAAATGTCGAAATTTGCCGATTTGACCTTCGACTTCCCTTAACAAAGCGAGTTCCGCCTGGCGCGCGGTGTAGGTAGCGTTCCTGCTTTTTACCCGGAGGTGTCGGGTTCGATTCCCAGCCAGGTCTCGGATATTTACCTGAATCTGAGGGCTGGTTCAGGGTCCATTCGCAATTGAGGAGCTGTCTGACGGTCTAGAAAGCCACGAATAACGGTCGAGGAGATTTGTCGTGTCGACCATACGACGCCTCGTAGTCTTCAAGCCTTCGGGCTGTACAACAGTCGCTTGGTAGGCCATGGCCATTCGGCACTGTTGCGCTGTGGGGTTTGGTTTTTTAACGCCGTGAGTTCCAGATCATTTTCTAGTATTGGGACAGTATATGTGCTCGACCGAGGCTCCAGGAGGACAGAACTCGCCTCAACACTAGTCCACCTTTGAGACTCTTCCGATAAGCCGTTCGACGCTCGACATTGGTGATTTTGGACTCTCTGGAATTCTAAAAAATCGCTCTATTGTCTCGAAGGCGTTTTCGAAAATGTTGAAAGCATTTATTGCCCAAAATCGTGACTTTTGCGGAAGAAAGAAATCCGTTGCTTTTCTTCCAATTACAACAATTGTGCCAAGCTGAGTGGCTCAGACGGTTAAGGCATTGGCCTTCTGAACCCAACTTGGCAGGTTCGAACCTGGGTCAGTCTGGTGGTATTTGTATGCGCTCAAATATGTCAGCCTCGTGTCGGTAGATTTACTTACACGTAAAATAACTCTTGCGGGACAAAATTCCGGCACCTCTACGTCTTCGAAAACCGTAAAAGAATGAGACGTAAAGCCAATAACATAATGTATATAATACAACAATTGTCTCAACTGCTCACAATTCCTGTTGTTTTCCTGTATACATGTAGAAGGTACTAAGATGTCTCTAATGACATTTTACTCGACGGTATACGACCATTCAGCCAAGGAGTCGGACTGTTTGGGTAAGAATGATACGAGGAGGTGGTGGTGATTATTGTTTTAAGAGGAAGTGCAACTATGTAACATTCCTCTATATAAAACAAATCACAGGGGAATAATGGAAGGGATCCGACACTGCGAAAAATGAAGATATCGGTCAAAGAAAGACAAGGGCCACGAAGGGCGTGGAAATGAAAGATGCCCTAGCCCTCGCAAACTTACTAGCGTTGGGACTGGAAAATAACAAGAGTTGACCAAGAGAGGTCGGATATGATAGATGAAAGTGAGGAGCCTGGCACAAGTAAGTGGAAGCAATGCCCGTGGTCACCAACCTACGCTCCAAAGTTCAGAGCCCCTGGGGCCGAGTGAGATACGATGAAAATCAGGAGAGAACAGTGGTTTATGCTGGGATCAAGACCTGGGCTACCACTAGACTTAGGTTAGCCCTTTTCGGAAGTTGGTTTAGTGAATGTCAAGCCCTAACCACTCTGAGCTGGCAGCCAAGAGCCAACGAAGTAGCTTGCTGTGTTGTAAGTGCTATTGCGCAAGCTAATGCCCTGGCCTCTACTACTGTCAACGATCAACACCGTCGTCTCCATAAGACCTATGTGTGTCGGTGCGAAGTAAAACAACTAGCAAAAAAAAAAGACAAAATCAACACCTGATCAGCGGAGATGGTAGTGTAAGGTTTAGCAAATTAAATTCCAGATTTGTGGCGAAATGGATAGAATGCTTGCCTTTGGTCCGATTGGCCCGGTTCAATTATCAGAATCAACCCCCTCGTACTCTTAATTCCCCTGGTTTGAGGACTGGGTGTTTATTACGTCCTCGGCATTCATTTTTCCCTCATTAGGTCGCAACCAAGTCTATGTAGATACCATGCACCATTATTATTATTATTATTAATAATAATAATAATAATAATATTGAACCTATAATTCTACGGTGATAAATAATTGCAGATATTCATTTCAGCTACAAATAACTTTTTGGGAGTAGCCATGTTTATTTCGAGATTCTCACCCTCCGTGAGAACAGAACTCACCACAGCGAGCGAGCCACCCGCTGTGAAATGCCGGGACACTTCGGTTGATATCGAGTACTGGCTAATTTAGCAATTTAGGAAAAATCTTCACAACGAGAAATTCTGGCAACATGGTTAATCCAGGAATAAAGGATCGAAATTATTAACAAACATTACATGAAGACAGAATCCACCGGGTGAATATAAATGCAATTAAGCCTGGGGAGACGTTGGCGTCCGTTCTGGTGGATTTGCGGCAAGTGTGGAGGTCGTATCTGAAGATAGTGCGCCAAGTTACATACATACATACATATATTATCATTATAGACTGTTATGCCTTTCAGCGTTCAGTCTGCAAGCCTCTGTGAATTTACTAAACGTCGCCACAATCCTCGATTTGCAACTAGTGTTGTGGCCTTATTTAGTTCTATACCCCTTATCTTTAAATCGTTAGAAACCGAGTCTAACCATCGTCGTCTTGGTCTCCCTCTACTTCTCTTACCCTCCATAACAGAGTCCATTATTCTCCTAGGTAACCTATCCTCCTCCATTCGCCTCACATGACCCCACCACCGAAGCCGGTTTATGCGTACAGCTTCATCCATCGAGTTCATTCCTAAATTAGCCTTTATCTCCTCATTCCGAGTTCCCTCCTGCCATTGTTCCCACATGTTTGTACCAGCAATCATTCTTGCTACTTTCATGTCTGTTACTTCTAACTTATGAATAAGATATCCTGAGTCCACCCAGCTTTCGCTCCCATAAAGCAAAGTTGGTCTGAAAACAGACCGATGTAAAGATAGTTTCGTCTGGGAGCTGACTTCCTTCTTACAGAATACTGCTGATCGCAACTGCGAGCTCACTGCATTAGCTTTACTACACCTTGATTCAATCTCACTTACTATATACTACCATCCTGGGAAAACACACAACCTAAATACTTGAAATTATCGACCTGTTCTAGCTTTGTATCACCAATCTGACATTGAATTCTGTTGGATTTCTTACCTACTGACATCAATTTAGTCTTCAAGAGGCTAATTTTCATACCATACTCATTGCACCTATTTTCAAGTTCCATGATGTTAGACTGCAGGCTTTCGGCACAGTCTGCCATTAAGACCAAGTCGTCAGCATAGGCCAGGCTGCTTATTACATTTCCACCTAACTGAATCCCTCCCTGCCATTTTATACCTTTCAGCATATGATCCATGTAAACTACAAACAGCAAAGGTGAAAGATTACAGCCTTGTCTAACTCCTGTAAGTACCCTGAACCAAGAACTCATTCTACCATCAATTCTCACTGAAACCCAATTGTCAACATAAATGCCTTTGATTGATTTTAATAATCTACCTTTAATTCCATAGTCCCCCAGTATAGCGAACATCTTTTCCCTCGGTACCCTGTCATATGCTTTCTCTAGATCTACGAAACATAAACACAACTGCCTATTCCTCTCGTAGCATTTTTCAATTACCTGGCGCATACTGAAAGTCTGTCAGAAATAAATTTATTACGCCCATTTCAAGTATAGGAAAAATATAAAAACATTACCATTGTGAATTGTAATTTTAGTGGAATTTTTGCAAGAAATGTCAAGAAGATTGGTCCAGCGGTTGTGGAATTAGAAGAATGCACCACAAGACTTCATGATCAGGGTAGCGTCATCACAGATGGTATGAAAGGAATCCCCTCCACCCACATTTACACATTCTATCTGAAGGTCTGGGCGGTGGAACCCACGTCGCTCGTCTACAAAAAAAGTGCGGGATTTCTTTCTTAAAAATAACTTATGTTATATAGTCATGTAGATGGTTCAAAAGAGTATTTAATTGAAGGTGATAGAAAATGTCCTGAGCTTCCGCCGAAGAAAACCGTGAAG
Source organism: Anabrus simplex (assembly GCF_040414725.1). Lineage (NCBI taxonomy): Eukaryota > Metazoa > Arthropoda > Insecta > Orthoptera > Tettigoniidae > Anabrus > Anabrus simplex. The sequence continues at coordinate 1,729,196,894 of NC_090265.1, read as the reverse complement.
GCATAGATATCTACTTAAAATACATAGCTGATTATATTTATTGCATTGTGTGTTTGAAATTGTCGAAGGAGGTTTGGAGGTTAGTCAGAGACAGGTCTGATTTTGTTATCTTTTGGAACACCTGGCCGAGTAGGGTGGATGAGAACAGAGTCTCTAGAGAAAGTTCGCAGTCGTCAGCAGAGAGAAAAGTACGTTCGCATGATAAAGAGCGAGGAGAGTGCGTCATTTGTGTTGTTAATTAATAGCGAGTGTAAAATCTGTGTATTTTTAAGTAATCCATAAGAAGATGATGTATTCTACCGTCATGTGCGGCTGAATATGAGGTCAGCTGGCCAAAATGTAGCCGGAAACTCCAAGATAACTACATTACAGGTCTGTCTATATTTTTTATTAATGTTGTAGATAGAATTTGTTTCTCCCAATAAAATTTTCCAGTGCGTTTGTCGAATTAGTATTTAAAAATGATCAGGCGAAAGTTCTATATTTCTGGTCGTCGTGTGTAACTCTTCAGGGTAGTAAAAAATCATGTTGAGAAACTGTAAAATGCGAAGTTTAAATAATGTGTTGAAATTCTGTGAGATTTGCTCGAACTGATTAAAGTTAGGAATGTTATAACGATAATATAATCGCAGTGAACATGATAAATTTGAATATCCTATGAGTTCAGAAAAGAATTAGTTGAAATAATAATAATAAATAATAATATTTACAGCAGGATAAAATTTTCCTATATTAAGACATGTATTTAACAGTAATGTTGAGTAAGATTTGCGTTGGTTTCGAAATCCAGTGAAGTCTGATAAAGTTATATTTATTCGTGGGAATTTAATTTTTGTGGCACCTTGTATTTTGTGATATGGAAATCACGGTATGTTATTTTGTCCTTGAGATCCGAAAGATGTAATGAAATGAATGAAAAGATTCTTATAAAATTGTTCGTCATGGGAGTATTGAAGTTAGAAAAATTTGGGACAGGAAGAAATGGATTGCGGCGGAATGAAATGTTAAGAGAATAGTTGTGTAGACGTTGAAGGCATAGTAAGCCTGTATTTCATGAGTAATACCGCCGTGATGATAGGCGATGGAGAAGAATTTTTGAGGTAGGCTGTATATTAAATGTGATATTTCTGAGACAGGCTGTAGAATGATGTCCCGTTAGCAATCCGGAACAGCTGACTGGTTGGATGATGGTCAGATTCGAAAGGAGTGCGTTGTAACGCCAGTTATGATTTCAAGTCGAGAATTTCCCCATGATAAACAATTTCTGTAGAAGGCTGTAGCTCTTGGCAGTTAAGTCCAAATGACGATTTATGTAAAGTCAGCATAGTGCATGTTATAGTAAGCGACCTCAAGAACAGAAGGGCATTTATGAAAACACGGTTGGTGTTTTTTAACTGTTGTAACAAATTTCCATTCAGTATATTTTGTATATTACGAGACGAGATTATTATTAAACAGGAAACTTTGTGGGATGAGATATTGGACGTTATTAAAGTGATAGTTTGGCTGTGTAGATTAATGAATTTCGCTTCACTGGATAGTTCGTGGAGAGAGACGTTTGGAACAATGAGATGGTAGGCGATTTTGGGCCTCACACTAGAATTACATTGCGGATTTCTTGTGATGGTGATAATTACTATTTTGGTGATATTCACGTAAAGTTAGACGAGTGCTGAATATAATTATTATTTACCCAAACTTCACTGCGTGTGTCGAAATTGTGTTTGAGTCGTGGATTGAGTAGCCGAGTGTTATTAAATTTTCAATTTCACGTTTTATTGACGAGAAGGGACTTGGTTACATTTCCAGACTTGCGTTCATTTGGTGGCAAGCTTCGTTTCATTGTGTTCGAGTTTCGACAAGCTAAATATAAGCAATTATATTTGAAGTTACGATTTTGCCTGATATTGTAGAGGATGGGTAGACATCTCAGTTTCCGCTCGACGATAGATTTAGGACGTCGCGCGTATCATAGGAGTATACGGATGAGTAGACATCCCCGTTTACGCTCAACGATAGATTTAGGAAGCTGCGTGTGTATATAGATGTTATTGTTAGGGTGTCGTCTGTATATAGTCAAGTCTTACGTTAGGTGTTTTTGCGAAGTGATTTGAACGATAGTAATGTCTGCAGTAGTGTATGTAATGCGAAGAGTGTTAGCAAAGTAGTATTGAGTCCATGTTTCGGTACAATCCTTACCAGCTTGAAGGTGTTTACATAATGGTATGGAACCACTAGTGGCATAAACGTGAGGGTTGTCCAGCATTGATACTGAGCTAACGGAGATTGATTATTACCGCTGTTTGCCACGCACGTTCGAGTTTATTGAACTTTAGTAATTTTAATGTTATTTCCTGACTTACATATCTTATCGTTCAGATGTCCCATATGCTTTGATAGTGTGCGTGTTGACACTTAGCTTATTTATGTGAGATTTGAGTTACGAATGCAGTTTTGATTCGTCAACTGTGAATATATTTTATTTTCGATTTTCGTTCTTTAATTTTATAATAGCCGAGACTTTGGTCTATCAATAACTTGTAGTTAGTTTATTGGGACAAACATAAGCAGACGGATTTGTAATGGTAGTCGTAATTTGTCGAATGGAGAGAAGTCCTTGGATTTCCCTTTGGTATATTTGTATTTTATTTGGTTATGTGGACTGTAGGTTTATTAAGATTAACATAACCGTTTATAACCTGAAAGTTGGTTTTGTAAGAATATTTTCAAGTGATTTACCACTTTTCCTTTAACTTCAGTGTTTAGCATTTCTTCTAAATGCATGATGTGTAAGTGTTTTCTGCATTTCGCAGTTTTGTTCCTTCAGAACGACGTAATGTAAGATCCTCTCGGATCGAGTTGTTGTTGGTTCCTTCTGAACAGCTGTTTGGGTGATGCATGTTTCAGCATCGGGATTATTCTATAACTTAAGGGTGTCACGAAATGGCAATTCATGGTGGAATTTTATTTTCAGTTATGAATGCTGCTGTTAAATTGTAGTGAACACCATGCTTTCCAGTAGTATTTCGCGACCTATCCAAAGCAACTGATAGTCAATTTGGTTCGGTTAAGGGTCCATTCGGCGGGTGTTCTCATATCCGACAGGGTATTAGACTGGTGGATAATCTTAATTAAATGTAAATCTGGAATTCTACTTGTTGAAGGTCAGATTTTCCACGGATCGTGTGGATTAATTCTCAGTTATCGTTTGGATCAAAAGATGTCCGATTTTCAGGTTTTTAAAATTTTCGTTCTTCTAGTTTTCGCTGTCCATTAATTTATGATACTTTCCTCTGAAGAAAGTTCTTTGATAAATGTAAAATATTGCAATGTGACTGCGTTTAAATGTTAAATAATTAATATTTTTTCTGATGAGTGATTTTATAAACGTAATTTTTGCATTTTGATAATTTAATAAAATCTAGTAAGCATATATTTGCTCCTCATTTCAAGTATTTAGGTTCTCTTCTGAAACCCATCGTTTGGTCAAGATCTTGAACGAAATATACCAGCTACGCCCCAAGATTTAAGAGTTCGATATTGCCCCATTGCAGCACCTGTGGCCGACCAACGATGGAATGGTAAGTTCAAGGGTACAGTATGACATTAAATACTGAATTTTACAGCATTACCAGCAATCGTGCCCATTGGTTTATTAGCTTCCTTGGGAGATCAGTAGTGGTGTCCGACCCTCGATCACAGGTTCGATTCCAACCAAACGAAGAGAACACTAAACCTGAAATAGTGCATTTCATTTCAGCAGATCTACCTATAAAAAGAAAACTATATTACTCCTAAAACGGTAACCCTGCAGTGTTTTTCTAGAAAGATGTAGCACTCTGTTGTCTGTATTCAGCAGCAAGCCGTGCGAGGTGGAGCGAGGGGAGAGGGACGCAATGACTGGGCTGCAATATATTTCTCCGATGCCTTGCACTCAGAAATACGAGTGACGTTTTATCTCTTTGCGTTCAAGTTTCGTAAATGGAACAATGTGCCAGATACTAACAATATACTGTAATGTGCTTTATATTTCCATCGTTCTCATTTGTGGTTACGGCTTCGCTTCGCCGAGAGCCTCTGTAGTCCTCAGCATACACCATTGAGACATAAATACACTCATTTTCATAAAAAAACAAACCACCTTGAAAGATTAGAGATAGGAAGTTCATGTTCACAGGACATGTTCATTAGTATGTTCTGCAGAAACAATTAGCATTTTAGTCACGCAGGTTCAGCACGTGTCCTGTTGCCTAGTAGGAACTGGGCCCTCCATCGGAACTGATAACTTGTTCCATGCGTGATGGCATCGACGGGTATAAGGCGCGAATGGCGTTCTGGGGTATAGCCATCCATGCTGCATTCGCCTTGTTCCACAGTTCATCTTTGGTGGTTGACACTGGGTCACAGCGCCGCACCCGTCGTTTCACCATATCCCACCGTCTTCGATTGGCGACAAGTCTGGTGATCGGGCGGGCCAGGGCAACAGTCTGACATCCTGTGACAACAAGAAGGCACGTTTTGTGCAGAAACAGGTTCGAGAAGAGTTAATAATAATAGGATAGCTACTATAATGATGAAACCAAAAATGTCCTTGAAGGAGAAATAAGGGTGGAATGGAATTTTATCTGGATTTCTGTTAAGACCTAAGGGATTATTTGATCATGTTTGATGGAGCGCATTGTCCTGCTGAAATATGGCGTCTGGGGTGTCATGCCGAACGGGTATGGCTACGGGTCGCAGGATGTCATTCACGTAGATCAAATTGGTCACAGTGCCCTGGACACACACCAAATGTGATTCGTGGTTGTACCCCATAGCACCCCTCACCATAAGGCCTTGAGTTGGTGCTGTATGTCTTGTGCGAATGCAGTCAATGTGATGTACGTTCTCCTGTCTGCGGCGAACCAAAGTGCGACCATCATTTCCAAGCAAAGAGAACCTGGATTCGTTCGAAAACACTATCTTCTTCCATTCTTGTCCTAGTGACGACGTTCCATACACCATTGCAGTCTAGTATGTTTATGCCCATTAGTCAAAGGAAGGCAGAGAAGTGGACGACACGCCGGTAACCCAGACCGTAATAAACGATGACGGACTGTCACTCCTGATAGTGTTCGATGTGTTACACTGTTCCACTGCTGCGCCAGAGGCGAGCAGGGCGCAGATCTGTCCTGCAATGCCATTCGGATGAGGTGTCGATCTTCTCGGGGGTCATGTGGGTGGTGCGACCAGACCCATCTTGTAGTGTTCTACGGCCTTTTGTGAACCATGCTGTACACACCCGTTGCACTGCCGACACACTTCGTCCCACACGAGTAGCAAACTCCCGGATAGATGAATCACGTTCCCTCATGCCAAAAATGAGCCCTCTTTCAAACTCACTCATTTGATGATACGGTTCTCGCATACGTCTGCGAGGCAACCTAAACGTCTGCTCAAGTCACACTGATCCATTACCTTCGGTTTATAGCGACAACGAGAGCCGCAGGCATATATTACCAGTCGGTGATGGTGCTCCGGGATATCGATGACGACCTCGAACCTGAGGTCCGACATAGTTCAAATGCTAATCATTTCTTCAGAACATACTAGTGCACATGTTTTGTGAATTTCAACTCCCTATCTCTAGTCTTTCAAGGTGTTCTGTTTATATGAACATGAGTGTACAACAAATGGAGTGTAGGGTGAGATGTAGAGTACAATAGTTGTGCAGCGATTAAAAGGACAGCGTAGGATAAGATAACATTCAAAATCAAGAGAAATTAAAATTACATATGAACTTTTTTTTGCTATTTGCTTTACGTCGCACCGACACAGATAGGTCTTATGGCGTGGCGACGATGGGAGAGGAAAGGTCTAGGACTGGGAAGGAAACGGCCATGGTCTTAATTAAGGTACAGCCCAAGCATTTGCCTGGTGTGAAAATGGGAAACCACGGAAAACAATTTTCAGGGCTGTCGACAGTGGGGTTCGAACCCACTATCTCGAGGATCAAGCTCATAGCTGCGCGCCCCTACATATGAACTGGCGTTATAAACACAAAAACATATGCTTTTCGTGACACCCTATATTTACATAACAGCAATAGAAAAGTTCTCTCTTCAAATTTGACCAGCAAACAAATATTAAAAAAATAAATTACAGTAGATACAGACTACATTAATGTAGATATTAAATGGTTGGTACATAATTTAATAATATGAAGAATGGCATAAAAATGACAACATAAATGTTTTATAATTCAGTCTCTTATTACCAGGGCTAGGATTTTGATGACATGTCATCATTTAATTGGTTCACAACAGGCATTGCTAACTTGTACAGAAATCCTGATCATAGTTCCCACATTGTAGAAATGATAATTTATTAGGTATTTTTTTCTATTTTGTATTTTAAGGTCATTTTCTAAAATTATACGTCTTTATTTGGTCATCTTATGGAATTTATTATACTATCTTATACTTCGGAGTCATTTTATTACATTTTTGAGGATTTTGAAGCATTTACAGTACACATTTGGGTGGCCTATTGGATATTATATCTACTTTAAATGAGGATAAATACGGGGACTTGAGAATCTTCAGAACGCTTTGTCAGTCAGGGGGCTAAAGAAACTTTGTTCAACCCTTACTTCCCGGAAATGTCCACATTCCAGAAGAAACACCTCCAATTGAAGAAGTCCCCCTCGTGAACAGTCGAGATTTTCATCTGAAGACACGCAGCAAATTTCTCTGCGCAACGTAAAGTAGTTCACCTTGTTTTCTTGACATGGAAAAATCCCAAGAACTTACCAGATGTATGCGTAAGTCTCTTCCGTTTTTACCAAGAGATAGTGCCAGCGAACAGTACGCAGCGTATGGATTTGATAAGTCAGTTTGTTCGCCAGACATTAACCTAACAACACACACACAAGTTGAGTCCGCCAAACACTAGCGTCTGTGTTGTATCGTTCAGTGATCATGTCGACGTTTGTGTCTGAAAAAGAATATTTGCGTCACGCAATGCTTTTCTTATTTAATCAAAAGAAAAAAAGGCTGCGGAAAGTCATCGCTTGCTGGTAGACACATACGGTGAACACGCTGGGTTGATTAGAACATATGAGACATGTCTTGATCGGCAAGAATACCATGCTTTGTGTCTGGTGGGACCAAAGCTGTATTGTGTATTATGAACTATTGAATCCCGCCGAAACCGTTTATGCACAACGCTATCACCATCTAATGGTGAATTTAAATCACGCATTGATCGAAAGACAACAGGAATGGCCCAGAAGACATGGCAAAGTGACTTTGTTACGCGACAATGCTCCGTCTCACACAGCAAACCATTGAAAGACACATTGAAATCGCTTGGATGGGACATCCTTCCGCCCGCCGTACCACCTCGACCTGGCACCATCTGACTATCACATCTTCACATCATTGGGGTATGCGCTCGCAGAGCAGCAATTGAGGAATTTCGAGGAAGTTCGAAAATGGCTCGACAAATGGTTTCCGCAAAAGACAAGCAGTTTTTCTGGCATGGTATTCATAACTTACCTGAAAGATGTAGAAGCCGATGGCCAATATGTTGAATAAACAAAAAATGAATTTACCTTGAAAATTCCTTACCACAAAAACTCGCAAAAACTTATGCACACACCTGGTAAATATAGGCTATACCAGCTTGAATAGTAAATTGATTGTAAAATTTCATTTAAAACTTATGTTGATTTTTAGTTTTCTGATCATTTTACTGGACTTTTGTCATCATTTAACTGATCTATTTTTTAAATTTTATGTCATCAAATTCCTGGTCCTGCTTGTCGCTAACAAACTACAGCCAGCCCCTCTCACCAAATTTCACAAGTAAACGTTTTACTGTTTTTACAAAATGTGGAGACGTATGCAACTTATCAACACTTTTAGCTCTACCATCAGCGTCACGGAAATCTTTGTCCAAATTATCAGAATCTCTCAACGCTAGAGGATGAACGTGGATCCCGGAGTAAACTGCGTAAAATCCATGATCATCTAACTCCTTCTCCAACTGTTGAAACGTAATTCTCTTATCTCTACAGTCTAATAAATTCAGAGTCTCTATCAAAGTGGTGTGATATGTATTTAAGAGATCATAGAAATAGTACTCATGAACTTCGTCGCTCAAGCTCGTGTGCATGAAATAATGCAAATCAATAGCAGGTGATGTAACGTGAGAAAACTGAAGATCTATGAATTTTACGTCTACAACAGCTCCTTCGTGGTACTTAAACATCATATTATTAATCCACAGATCTCCATGAGTCAACACATTGAATCCACCTTCTTTAAAATTGTTCAGCTTCACTAAAATGTCGAAGCAATTTCCCAGCAATTTCAATAGTCTCTCTGAATAGGTTTCATAACCTGGCCAGGTTTTGATTTCTAAAGCAAATGAGCGTAAGGATGATTTTATTACAGCCTCCAAACCACTTCTCCCTGCCTGATAAGGGTTTCCGTAAAAGGATTCAACCAACTTAGGTTTATTGCTGAGCAAGGCGATGGATGCAGCATGAAATCTTGCCAAAGATTTTAGTACTAACACACAGTGGCTATAATCCAAACCCTGCAGTCCTTCAACTGGCGTGTATTCTAAGAATGACAAATCTTCCAGAATAATATATTGTAAAGGTTCTGTCCCATGGTAAATATACTTGGTACAAAACATCCTTTCATCACCAAAAGAAACTTTACTCAAAATATGCTGCATCTCTGGAAGAATTCTAGTGTACATCTGAATTTCTGTGTTAAAGTAATCTGCTCCAAAAACAAGTTCTTCAATGATTCCACCTCTCGGCTGGCATTTGACGATCAGTGATCGCTTCTCGTACTGCGCATTCTCTCTTTGCACCTCTACAGTCACCCGGTAGATGTTGCTACAGAAATTATCCCCCACAGTGGCTCCAGACTCGGAGTTTACGCTGATAACTTGTAAGCTGGTATCTTGATATCCGGATCTGAGGGCCGTTTGGAAGAAAGACTTGTCCATCCAATCTGGCGCTCGATGTCTGCTGTCTTTGGCGCAATTAGTCATGCTGAGAAACTAACCTGTAAACAAGAACAACATGAAAATTATTATTATCGTAGTCATCAGGTACTACAAGAAATATGGATCCAGAAGACTGCAGGTTCCAGTTCCTAAATTTTGAACAAGTTGAACAAGTTGAAAATAAAATATAAACTAAAATATCAACTAAAAAATCATGTGAAACTATGGATCATAGATAATAAAATAGCAGTTTTAATATTTGTTCATGAATGAAAAATGTACCACAGTCTTATCTATTTTGAATGATACTTTCAGGGATTGAGAAAAACTCACACCACTGGACAAAATTACAGTGCTAATGTAAATGTACAAACCTTATTAATGTTGTAAACCGTAAGGATTGCAACAATGTATACAAATATGAAACAACTTCACCGGCAGATAAGCACATCAAGTGCTTTGTAGGTGTAAATAATTGCATATATAATGTATAATATCCTACAGCATATTTGCAAATGTATTTTAGATAAGTTATAAATAAATAAATAAATAAATAAATAAATAAATAAATAAATAAATAATAATATTAATATTAATAATATTATTATTATTATTATTATTATTATTATTATTATTATTATTATTATTATTATTATTATTATTATTATTATTATTATTATTATTATTATTATTATTATTATAGGTTCACTCCAAATGTTTCTTAGGCAAGCAATATTGAAAATGTCACAATCTTTGGGCTGGGAAGATTTGGGAGTAAGGAGACAAGCTTGTCGGCTAAGCGGTATGTTACGAGCTGTTAATGGAGAGATGGCATGGAAAACGAATAATCAGTAGTGAATAAATTAATGAATGTTGAAATCATCTATATTTAGAAAAATCCCTTCAGGCAAGCAACTCAATGCTGAAAACATCCTAGGTATATGAACTGGGAATTTTAGGTAAATAAAATATAATAAATTATGAGAATATATTATTTTATTCCTAAAATTACAATCCTTTTCTTAATCATCGTTATCCTGACGATTTGATTAGTAGTTTGCCTATTTCTACTACTACGAACCCTAATGTGAGTCATGCAGAGTTTTAGTTAATCCCTTATAACTTCATTCGGTGGGGTTATTTTTCAACAAATCAAAAAATTCCTGATGGTATTGAACCAACGGACACATTACAGAAAGAATTATGTAAATAAGTTAATTTGGGTAGAATTAGAATCAAAAAGAAAATGAGTGACGATACAAGCGATTTTATGCTGTTTTTCCGGAACTGCATTTAGGCCGGAGGTGATTTTAGTATACTTTAGAGCTATCCAAGATAATCGGTCACTACTGATCTGCATTTGGGGCAGTCACCCAGGTGAGAGATTCCCTCTCTGTTGTTTTCCTAGCCTTTTCTTAAATGATTGCAAAGACACTGGAAATTTATTGAACGTCTCCCTTGCTAACTTATTCCAATCCCTATCTTCGCTTCCTATAAACTAATGTTTTCCCCAATTTTTCATCTTGAATTCCAAATTTACCTTCATTGCTGTGATCTTTCCTACTTTTAAAGACATCCCTCATACTTATTCGTCCACTACTCTCATTCCACGCCATCTCTCCATTGACACCTCGGAACATAACAAGCAGCTCGTCTCCTTTCTCCCAAGTCATCCCAGCACAAATTTTGCAACATTCTTGTAACGCTACTCTTTTGTCGGAAATCATCTAGGACAAATCGAGCTGCTTTTCTTTGGATTTTTTCCAGTTCTTGAATCAAGTAATCCTGGTAAGGATCCCATATACTTGAACCATACTCTAATTGGGGTATTACCAGACACTTATATGCCCTCACTCCTTTACTACCTTAGTAGAACCCCTAAATACCCTCATAAGCATAGGCAGAGATCTGTACCCTTTATTTACAATGACATTTACGTTATTATCCCAATGAAGATGTTTCCTTACGTTAACACCTAGGTACTTATAATGATCCCCAAAAGGAAGTTCCACCCCATCAACGTAGTAATTAAAACTGAAAGGAATTTTCCAATTTGTGAAACTTAAAACCTGACTTTTAAGCCCATTTAACACCATACCATTGCCTACTGTCCATCTCACAACATTATCCAGGTCATTTTGCAAAGAGTCAGAATTGGAAACCTTTCCAGGCTCTTTATATCTTCTACTTCGGGCACAATTGATAAAATTGCTTATTTTTATTTTTTTCGTAGCATGAGGACCCGTAGTTTGTCTGCTAAGGAATGTTTTCAACATTAAATATATATTTGACTTAGAAAGATTTTCGTATTGTGTGCTGTGGGTTTTATAACCCTCTGACAAATGGAACTACATGACATAAATCTGAAATGTTTGTATTCAAAGGTATAAAATAAGCTATGTTCACCTAGCAGTAACGTAACGAACTATGTGTCATTTTGTGAAATTTGAGAATGACTGCTCTGCTCTTTCGTATTGTGTGCTGTGGGTTTTATAACCCTCTGACAAATGGAACTACATGACATAAATCTGAAATGTTTGTATTCAAAGGTATAAAATAAGCTATGTTCACCTAGCAGTAACGTAACGAACTATGTGTCATTTTGTGAAATTTGAGAATGACTGCTCTGCTCTTCTGGGATCATTTTGCTAATCATAGGCAGTTGTGCTTCTCAACATCCAAAATGTATGTAACATTTCATCGCTCTCCTCTGGAAATGGTTTTCAGTTAACAGATAAGATTGTGCATGGGAAGTAGATGTTCCACCGAATTCAGTAGCATTGTACTTTCTCCATGTCGAAATCAATAATATCGAAGACAATACTGAAGTAAAAGCAATGTAAGAGCTGTACCGTGCTACAGAGGACCAGAAATGATCCTTCATCGTGAATACTACTATCTGGAAGAAAAAAATGGAAAGGTCGTCTTTTACTAGACGTTTAGTATCGTGTGCGTAGCCACTGGATTGTCGAATTTTACGTGGAATCCGAATCACATGAACGTGACTTTTAATGTTATGAATCGCCCATGGAATGATCCAAATTCGAACCTGAACTGTGTTGTTGAGAAGCGTGTGACAATTGAGGAGTGTCTGTTCAAAACGTACTATTTCCACTTCCAAAAAATAAATCAGTATTTCGTTCACATGCATTACAGTAGTTGAATATCATCGACTGCCATTAGTAATCGTGACCAGAAAGATGTAATTCCTTAAAAAATGTACCAAACACGATCATGTGAACATTCCATGTGCCTTTTATTTTACGTTTCTTGCGCTTTTCCCTCAACTTTCGTAAGGTGGAAATATCACCTTTTTCACAGCCACCTCTCAACTACTCCTTGTTGATGGGGGCGGTAGGATACATCCACTGTATGCTCAACCTGCCGTAGGAGATGAATTGAAGTAGACCCAGAGGCTCTCAACTTGGGAGCTTGAGGGGAAGACTACGAGGCCCCTTGAGATCCAGCACCTCACTAACATTTTTCCTATCTAGTCTCTCTTGGTCAGCTCTTGTTCTCTTTCGACCCTGACGGTTTAAGTTTGCTAGGCCTAGGGAGTCTATCACTTTCACAGCCTTCGTGGCCATTCCCTTTATTTTCTCCATACTTTCCCTGTCTGAAGTGTCGCGCCTCTTCCATTTCTTCCTGTGATTTGTGTTAATAGACGATGATTCATTCAGGTATTCTGCCTTATGGCAGGTCTTGTCATGGGCTAAACCTCTTCTACTTTTACCTGTTCATAGTCAAGTTTTTCACGTCCGAATATTTGTTTCATTTGATGTTCTCCAGCATTTGATATCGTTTCCTTCTTCTCCTTCTTTGCATTTCACCATTTCTTTTATTCCTTCTTTCAGTAAGCAGTCCCATCTCAAACAATAGCTGGTCATACACAGAAAGGAATTGTGACAGACGAGGCCTTTTGTGACGTGTTTCGACAGGCTAGGACTGCTCGTTAGTGTGCGGGATCAGTTTGAGGCGTTATCTGCTACAGGCGAGACCTGTTGTCAGCACCTCAACGGAAAGACCTCGTCTCACAGATCAGGCCTCTTGTAAGGAAAACATGGAGTGGACAAAGGCACTGCTAGATAAATTTATTGAAATGTACAAAGAGCGGCCGTGTCTCTGGCAATTAAGACATGATGCGTCGCAGTGTCGCAATCAAGCGTTCTTCAGGTGATATGCTTTGTCGCAGTACAGTATCCTCCTTCTTCAGCTTAGAAGCTACAATATCTACAATAACTACACATCAACTAGACTGTTCAGCAGTAATAGCTAAGCAATACAAGTCATTATGCATATGTATTACAAATCAAACATTTAACGTAATGACGAGAAAAATCCACAAATGCTTACCTAACATCATATCATAATCGGTGTGGTCCATTCGCAAATAATGATTGTAATCGTCCGATTCATTTTCTTTCAAATGTTGTATCAGACTCATGTGACTAAATCTGTCTCGCTCTTATCTATGATTTCATCCACTTCGATAGATTTTTCTTTGTCCATCATTTAACATATAGAGAAAAGCACATTCCAACAGCCGCAACAACAAATTTCTTTTCCTCTGTACTCTGTCTGCTTCGATGCCCATCGCACAGTTCTAAGTCCGGCAGACCGGACCGGCAAGGATTTCAAACTAGTTTGAAAGGCCAGCGGATGAGCCTTAGCCTGCCGAGAACTCAGGGATCATTCCATCAACGGGAGGGTCTGGACTGTTCACAGATCATGTTGCACAACACGGCAGCCTTGGCGTCACAGTTGATGGCGAGCAGCAGGCCGGGTCTATGAAGGTCACGGCTGGCAGGCGGCCTGTCGGATCTGGCCCCAAAGGCGAGGCCTGCCAAAAAATCTTTTCGTATATAGCCAGCTAATGTCCGATCCAGTTCATTTTTCTCCTTCTAATGATTTGTAATATAGTTCGTTCTTCTCCAACTCTTCGTAATACCTGATAATTTCTTATCCCGTCTTCCCATTTCAGTGTTCTATTCTCCTTTACATCCGCATCTCTACCGCCTCCAATCCTCTTTTGTCTTTCTTCCGCACTGTCCGCATCTCTAGTGCCCCCAATCCTCTTACGTCTTTCTTCCGCACTGTCCGCATCTCTAGTGCCCCCAATCCTCTTTCGTCTTTATTCCGCACTGTCCGCATCTCTAGTGCCCCCAATCCTCTTTCGTCTTTCTTCCGCACTGTCCAAGTCTCTAGTGCCCCCAATCCTCTTTCGTCTTTCTTCCGCACTGTCCGCATCTCTAGTGCCCCCAATCCTCTTTCGTCTTTCTTCCGCACTGTCCAAATTCTCTACACCCTTAATGCTCCAGATATAACACTTAGCAAGTCTTTTCCTCGGAACTTTGTTTAGTGGCCCACAAAGTAATTGAAATTTTCTCTTGAAACCTTTAGCTATGGCAATTCTTCTCTTAATTTCTGTTGTGCAGTACATATCTTCCCTGATCGTACTTCAAAAATATTTAATGTTATTGACTTGCTCTATTCATTCAGCTCCTCTAATAACACAACATTTTCTACCTCTTCCTCCAGTGATCAAATTTATGGTCTTCTTATTAATTCTCATATCATATTCTTCTAGTTTTGTGCTGAGTTCATCTAACATTTGTGTAATTTCCCGTGCACTTTCTGCCATCACCGCCATATCATCTGCATATCTTACACACTTTACACTCCTACCTCCATCACAAACTCCACCTTTCCCATTAAAACTTTAATTGATTATTTCCTCGAGGTAGATGTTGAACAGTACCGGTGATAAACAGCAGACCTGTCTTACACCTCTTACTAATTCATTTGTTTTCACTCATCTCCTATAATATACGATTGTTGCACAGTTGTACTTCCTCTTATAATAATCAACACCACAAAGGACAATGCCACTCTGTTATCACACCTCTTAAATCCTGAAGAGTAGGCATTACACATGAAATAATAATCGAATTAGACTTCAAGAGTATTAGGTCGTGATCAGTACATACAGAAGGGAAATACGGAATACGGTACCTGACGCAAAATCGCAAGGTTGTCGCACACTCGTGTCCAGCTGACCATTTCTGTTTTATAATTAACATCTCTTATATATATACTATATGTACTGAACGTGACCTAATACGTTGAAAGTCGATTTCGAGCACAAGTCGGTCGTGAAAATTAAATATTCAGTAGTAATAATACTAAGCCCTTGCCTACCCGTCGATCGTCGGTTGCGCATTTTATGCAGATTTTTGCTCCATGGATTTCTCAATTTTACTCATCATGATGGTAATATTCTCAAATTTTTTCCATCCTTCCTGTAAATGTAATTATTCAAGCGTCTTGGTGATACAATCATGACATGTGTGGCTTATACCTTAGCGATTGACAGATGGACTTCTTTTAGAGACACATTCATTAATACAATATCACCCTGTGAAATGAAATTTTGTAACGAGTTCTCAATAAATTATTTCTAATAATTTGTCTTTTAATGTTGTCCAAAATATCTCCAGATTTGTTTCATTTAAGCAAAACTCTCCAATATCATTTCATATCATCTGTAATTAATTAATCATTGCCCCAGAGGAGTGCGACAGTCTTCGGCTGCCGGCACAATTCCTATCCTCGCCGCCAGACGGGAGCTTCATTCATTCCATTCCTGACCCGGTCGAATGACTAGAAGCAGGCTGTGGATTTCCATTTCATGTTACAAAGATCTCCCGCTTTCATCGATGGTTCGGGTCACGTGACGCGCAACGAAGAAATCGATAAGCATGGAACTAATTCATCGATTTCTTACCCACTCTATAATAAAAATTGAGACCCACTCTCCCGCGTACCAAATACTGCGAATCTCACGGCAGTCCTTTTGAATCTGTAAGATTATTGGTTCAATACCAATAATAATTCGAGATTGAAGAAAATGGCTGAAAAAAGAAGAAGGAAACGAAGATCTGTTTCGATTAGGCCCCAAACACAAAGGAGTGTATGTTGAGTCTGGCTTTCGTGGATGACTTAGCCATATTTGTTATCAGCATGAATTCAACAATCAGAAAGATAAACCTTCTTAAACAAACAGCAGACAACGTAGGACTACAAATCTCCTATGAGAAGACCGAAATACATCATGAACATCAGTGATGGTTCAGAATGGATCTTAAAACATCATGAAAAGATTGGAAGAGTCAATAAGTAGCTGGGGAAAGTAGTTGAAGAGAATAGGCTTGGGCAAGGAGTGGCCAATATCCACATACGGAAATTAGAGCCAGCGTTCCAATTGACTAAAAACATCTATAATAATAAAATGCTGAGTTTCGGAACCAAAGTACGACATTACAGCAATATTGTGAGACCAGAAGGCGTATATGCTTCCGAGACCTTGAGCATGAATCGATAAGAACAAGTCAATCAACTAGTTAAAAGAGAATGCAGGCTACGGAAGGTCTTGGGCAACAAATAGGTTGACGGGCAGGTTCGACAGGAATTCAATAAAGAAATCTACTGCAAGATGAACCGATAACAGTTATACAGAGAATACTGCGGTTTTATGGCACATCTTCCTCATGAGTAATAACCGGATCACAAGGAAAATCTTAAATTTTCTAACACCTAAGGCATCTAAGTTGAGATTGATCCAAGATTGTGAGAAAGCTATGAGACAGGTGGGCATTACGCAGGATAAAATCCATGAGAAGGTTAGTTTCAGGAGGATGGTGAAAAGCTATCGGGATTTTATGGTGGAGACTGAACGGAGAGGCCCTAAAGCGCTGTTAGATGGGCTGAACAGATACTGGCAGGATGTCAAAGCCGGCAGACGAACGAGACATAGACAATGAAAATGAGACTAATTGTTAACACGCAGTCCGTAGAGCCTCCATTCGAAAAACAAAGTATTATTATTGGTTTTAAGCTTAACTACTTTTACGGTTGTCGGTCACGCCGAAGTGCCCCAATTAGGTGTCTCAAGAGATCTTTTACCGTGACAGTGAACACATGAGGCTGACGTATATCAGCACCTTCAAGTACCACCGGTCTGAGCCGGGATCGAATTCGCTATCTTGAGCTCAGAAGGCTAGCGCTCTACTGCCTGAGCTATTGAGCCCGACATGATACACGGAGGAAAATGAAGCAAATTAAAAGTCCCTAAATGAAGGAACTTATACATTGAACTGGTCATCATCGTAATTACGCCTACAAATAATCAGCAGTAAAAAGAGAACGAGTATGAATTATTATTTTTTTACAATTAGTTTTACTTCGCACCGACACGGATAGGTCTTATATGAAACAGTTAGTTTTAAAACCCCCCAAGTCACATTTTCTACAATTTCGTTTTAAGTGACAAAATGAATGTTGATGGGCAGACGCATCATTTTGTGTAGAACCCCCGTAAGTCTGCTGTATTCAATGGCCGTGAAGGGATCGTTAATATTTGGTTTGATTTTAAAAATTCCAAATTACTGACTTGCTGGTTTTCTCAAGGTAACAGTGTTATACCGCTGGAGTGTGCTGTCAGCATCAGCTGTTGGTAACACGAATTTCGCTAATCGCGGGAAACACATTGTTTTTCGTTTGTTACATAAACGTTTCCAATTCTTGTGCACGCATGTCTACTTCAGACGATAATGTTGTTTGTGTCAAAAAGAAAAAAAGGGAATTAGAAATACGCATTTATATATAACAAAATACAAAGAGCAAGAGCCTCCGTGGCTCAGACGATAGCGCGTCGGCCTCTCACCGCTGGATACCGTGGTTCAAATCCCGGTGACTCCATGTGAGATTTGTGCTGGACAAAGCGGAGGTGGGACAGGTTTTTCTCCGGGTACTCCGGTTTTCCCTGTCATCTTTCATTCCAGCAACACCCTCCATTATCATTTCATAGCATTTGAAAAAACCTACAACCTGTTTTCCAGTCATTGACCGGGTCAGGGATGAATGAATGATTCATATATATAGGCTATTAGTACGATGGGGTCGCCACTCCCAAAGTGATTTATTAATAAACGATAGATGCTATGAAATGAGAATGGAGAGTGTTGCTGGAATGAAAGATGACAGGGAAAACCGGAGTACCCGGAGAAAAACCTGTCCCGCCTCCGCTTTGTCCAGCACAAATCTCACATGGAGTGACCGGGATTTGAACCACGGTGTTCATAGCATTTATCACTCATTAATAAAAAATCACCTTGGGAGTGGCGACCCCATTGTAATAACAGCCTATATATGTTTCATTTATTACATCCCTGACCCATTCAATGACTGGACAACAGGTTGTAGGTTTTCATTTTCATTTTCACAAAGAGCAAGAGTGAAACAAATTTCATATGTAGGCTACAATAATAAAGTAGTGTATCCTAGTGGTGGGACATTCGATTCATTTTACTGAATCGATTCATTTGATTCCGTTCACGTTACTGAATCGATACAGTGATCCGATTCACGGCACATTAGTCGCCGCTCCTACTGCATCAGTGTAGTATGTGCTGGTAAGACAGCAGCAACAGCATTCAGTGCTCGCAGCTGCCATCTGGTCTTCATACTATGAACTCCTTTCTTATAAAAATATGCTAGTCACTAATACAGTACATCAAAGGTTTCCGGCGACGCAGGATGGGAAAGGTTTAGGATTAGGTAGGTAGCAGCCATGGCCTGAGTTAAGGTACAGTCCCATCATTTCCTGGCGTGAAAATGGGGAAACTACGGAAAATCATCTTAACGGCTGCCGACGGTGGGATTCGAACCCACCATCCCCCGAATGCAAGCGCATAGCTACGCAATACTAACCGCACGACAATTCGCTCAGTCATTTTTGAAAATATGTATTCTTCCAGCTGAGGATTTTTTAAAACTTCATATTTTGTATAGACTACCTGAGATGTACAGTAGCCCGCTGGTTTTCTGATTCAACATACTGTTCGTTAAGTTATTGCGTCTGTCCACATATTATTGAAGTCTTGTGCAACAATGTGACATATGAACTGAGATAATACTGAGCCGTTGTTCCCAATATATAACAGGTACTTTTGAGTGTGGTCATGAACATGACTCATAGTCATAGGGCAGGCTAGAGTCGAGTTTAATTGTCAAATGTCAACTAAGTTATAATACTAACTAATAAATAGTATAACCTAATAGCCTACCTACTTACTAGCTACTTCAGAATTATGTTCTGACTACCTTTTTAACACTGCAAATAAATCCACGTCCGCCTCTGTGGTGTAGTGGTTAGCGTGATTAGCTGCCACCCCCGGAGGTCCGGGTTCGATTCCCGGCTCTGCCACGAAATTTGAAAAATGGTACGAGGGCTAGAACGGGGTCCACTCAGCCTCGGGAGGTCAACTGAGTAGAGATGGGTTCGATTCCCACCTCAGCCATCCTCGAAGTGGTTTTCCGTGGTTTCCCACTTCACCTCCAGGCGAATGCCGGGATGGTACCTAACTTAAGGCCACGGCCGCTTCCTTCCCTCATCCTTGCCTATCCCTTCCAATCTTCCCATCCCCCTACAAGGCCCCTGTTCACCATAGCAGGTGAGGCCGTCTGGGCGAGGTACTGGTCATACTCCCCAGTTGTATCCCCCGACCAAGAGTCTGAAGCTCCAGGACACTGCCCTTGAGGCGGTAGAGGTGGGATCCCTCGCTGAGTCCGAGGGAGAAGCCGAACGTGGAGGGTAAACAGATGATGATGATGATGATGATGATGAAATAAATCCACCTATTATTTAAACCTCCCTGTAAGAAGAGGAGAGTGAATGCAAATGGGTATTATTTTCAAGTGAGCTGAGCTCGAGTGTCCATTACAGCATAAGATTCTTTCAGTGTAATGGCTCACTGTGTCTCGCTGCAACGGAAGCTCGGCTCTCCGCCAGTGTCTAGTCTGCCGATAAGGAGCCGTGTGTATCTTGAGTCTCACTGAGCCGCGCTCGTTCACGATTCTTTCGATGTGCCATGATTCACTGTCTCGCTGCAGCGGAAGCTCGGCTCCCCGTCAACGTCCAGTGAGTGCACCACTCAGCACTGTCCGCTAGGAGTAAGCTGAATCGTGTGCCGTGAACTCGCCGTTTCTGTGAATCGATTCGCTCGGACACTTGAATGAACCGATATACTGCTTCGAATCATGCATTCAGTAGCCAACACTCGTGTATCCACGAAATATTAATATACCTTGCAGGTAGTTAGATATTTAAACTAATATTTGCTTAATAATGATGCATAATTTAATTGAAAATAACTTCTTCAACCGTTCTAATTTGTCGTCTGGAATACCTTATATAACTGGAGCACCATTAACAGGGAGTGAATGGAAAATTTACATCTTAATTTAAAAAGCATGTTCAATCTATCACTATGTATTCAAAATATTTATAACATTACACATTTTCGTGTGCAATTTGGGCGGAATATGTTGGTATTGGAAATATTTATAGCTTTTAATGGATGTATAAAGCAGATCTTCACATAAGTAAATCATACGAGTAAGAAGTTTGGTTTTTCTGTAAGTCAATAACACAGTGTTGTTCATTTGGCTTTAAAATTCCGTAAGTCACTGATCTACAGGCAAAGTTAATAAGGAACAAAACTGTATATCCTACTTCCATGATGTCTTTCTATAAGTATCTTCAGAGACATAAAAGTTTACAAATAGTTTCTGGTTTATTCACCAGTCAGTTATTTCTGTTTTCCCACACGTTTACACTTCGTGACTTAAGGGGTTTCAAAAATAACCTATTCATATAAGGTACAGACTGGTGTGAAGATGAGTAACCACGGAAAACTATATTCAGGGCTGACGATAATGGGATTCGAACCCACTATCTCCCGAATGCAAGCTGACTACTACGTGATCTAAACCACGCAGTGATTCGCTCGGTATGAAGATACTAAAATGCTTCTAGATCCCATCACGTGCGTTCCTATACCGGACCGAAGTGTTAATAACACTCAATATTGATCGGATGGAGCTTATGTCACCTAGATTAGATAAAAACACTAGATAAGGTGGCCCAAAGTAGAGATATGCCAATCTTATTAAATTGTACAGTATGAGTTATCTAAATAAATAAAATTGTAGGAGTTGTGTATCTGTCTGCTTCCTGTCTATGGCATTTGGTTGCGACAGGTTAGCGCAAAACGACCCGAGTGATTGAACGGGGATCATTCTAAGTACCTAGGTGTTATATATAAGGAAAGATCTTCATTGGGGTAATCACATAAACGGGATTGTAAATAAAGGGTACAGATCCCTGCACATGGTTATGAGGGTGTTTAGGGGTTGTAGTAAGGATGTAAAGGAGAGGGCGTATAAGTCTCTGGTAGGACACAAACTAGAGTATGGTTCCAGTGTATGGCACTCTCACCAGGATTACTTGATTCAAGAACTAAAAAAAAAAAAAAAAAAAAAAATCAAACAAAAGCAGCTCCATTTGTTCTGGGTGTTTTCCAACAAAAGAGTAAGCAAAGCAAAGCAAAGTCACCTCCGTACAGGCCATGAAGGCCTTTAGAAGAGTGGAAGGTAAAGGCTTCCACCATTGTTAACCTCGGCACGTGATGGGGTAGAGTGGTTAGCTCTACGCCCGGCCGCCTTTGCCCCCAGGAATTAACCTGGTACTCATTTTTGGAGTAGGCTGAGTAAAACTCACGGCCATATGCACCTCCGGAAGTGGAAATCTCGTTTCTTAAATTTTACGATTTCCTGACGGGGATTCGAACCCACGACCTTCCGGGCCCAACAAATGAGTAGGGTAACAAAAATGTTGCAAAGTTTGGGGTGGGAAGACTTCGGAGAAAGAAGACGAGCTGCTCGACTAAGTGGTATGTTCCGAGCTGTCATGGAGAGATAGCGTGGAATGACATTACTGGACGAATACGTTTGAGTGGTGTCTTTAAAAGTAGGTAGGATCAAAATACGAAGATAAACTTGGGGCAAATATTTGTTTATAGGAAGGGGATTTAGGGATTGGAATAACTTACCAAGAATAATGTTCAATAAATACCCAATTCCTTTGAAATGGTTTAAGAAAAGGCTAGGGAAACAACAGATAGGAAATCTGCCACCTGGGCGACTATCCTAAATGCAGATCAGCATTGATTGATTGATTGATTGATTGATTGATAACAGAAAAAGCCAAAAGGTCCTATGCTTATAGTTACATAATTCCGATAGTACAATGTAAAATCTAAATATCTATAATTCACAGTTGGTATGGACATAACTGACGTACTGGATCCACATTTAAGTTTATTTAATTGTTGATGTTTTTTACAGTTTTAGAGGAATCTTCATGAAGAGGCCTGATGTAGGTCTTCCGAGTTGAGGTCGTATAGGTGACCTCCGGGTCTATGAAGATGATGAATCCTCGTGATCATGATGACACAAACACCCAGCCCCCAAGCCATAGGAATTAACCAATGAAGGTTAAAATCGCCGACCTGACGGGGAATTCAACCCGGAAATCCTTTGACCGAAGGCAAGCACGCTAACCATTTAACCATTGATCCGGATAAAATAAACTAATGTCCTCGCGGTGCAGCTCTTCTCAGGCACACTCCCATTGGAGGTGAGCTGCGTGTACATACCAGCACTCCTGTCCGCCTCTGTGGCGTAGTGGATAGTGCGATTAGCTGCCATCCCCGGAGGCCCAGGTTCGATTCCCGGCTCAGCCACGGCATTTGAAAAGTGGTACGAGCACTGCAACGGGGTCCACTCGGCCTCGGGAGGTGAACTGAGTAGATGGGAGTTCGATTCTGGCTGGGGCTGTACCTAATTAAGGCCACGGCCGCTTCCTTCCCACTCCTAGCTCCTTCCTGTCCCATCGTCGCCATAAGACCTGTCTGTGTCGGTGCGACGTAAAGCAAATAGCAACAAAAGAAAAAGTTCGATTCTGACCTCAGTCATCCTCGAAGTGGTTTTCCGTGGTTTCCCATTTCTCCGCCATGTAAATGCCGGTATGGTACCTAACTTAAGGCCACGGCCGCTTCCTTGCAATTTCTTTGTCTATCCCTTCCAATCTTCCCATCCCCACCACAACGCCCCTCCTCAGCATAGCAGGTGAGGCCGACTGGGCGGGGTACCGGTCTTCCTCCCCTGTGTCATCCCCCGACCCAAAGTCTCAAGCACCAGGACACTGCCCGTTTGGCGGTAAAAGTGGAATCTCTTGCAGATTCCGAGGGAAAAATCAACCCTGGAGGGTAAACGGATTAAGAAAGAAGAAAGACAAGCACTCCTGTCCGTCTCTGTGGTGTAATGGTTAGTAATAATAATAATAATAATAATAATCGTATGGCCTCAGCTACCGTGTGCAGATATTTCGATTTGACGCCATCTGGCTGTATGCTCGTCAATTTCGACGTTCCGTTTTACTCTAGGTCCGCTAGATGGCTGACAGAGTAAACCGGATCTCTCTTGGGCGTCTATGGCTGAGATTTAATTAATTTTGTCGGGTAAACACCAAATGTATCACCAGAGATCTTTTACATGTCGACATCGTACGACATGGAGTGTCGAATGGACTTTTTTCCGCCCTTCAAAAATCGGACTACCTCTGCCGGGTTTGAACCCGCTATCTTGGGATTAGCTGCCAACCCCGGAGGGCCGTGTTCGTTTCCCTTTCTGCCACGAAATATTTGGAAATTGGTGCGAGGTGGAACTCAGCCTCGAGAGGTCAAGTGAGTATGGGCAATTCGATTCCCACCTCAGCCATCCTCGAAGTGGTTTTCCGCGGTTTCTCACTTCTCCTCCACGCAAATGCCGGGATGGTACCTAACTTAAGGCCACGGCCGCTTCCTTCCCTCTTCCTTGTTTATCCCTTCCAGTCTTCCCTTCTGCCAGGCAGTGTAGCTCAGACTGTCGAGGCGTTGGCCTTCTGACCCCAACTTCGTAGATTCGATCCTGGCTCAGTCCGGTGGTATTTGAAGGTGCTCAAATACGTCAGCCTTGTGTCGGTAGATTCACTGGCACGTATAAGAAATCCTGCGAGACAGAATTCTGGCACTTCGACGTCTCCAAAAACCGTAAAAAGTAGTTAGTGTGACATAAAGCCAATAACATTATTATTACCAATCTTCCCATCCCTACAGAAATCCCGTTCTGAGAGGTACTTATCCTCCTACCCAGTTGTGATGATGATGATGATGCTTGTTGTTTAAAGGGGCCTAACATCGAAGGTCATCGGCCCCCTACCCAGTTGTATCTACCGAACTCGAATTTCGCGCTTCAGAACACTGCCCTTGCGGTGGTCGAGGTGGGATCCCTCGCTGAGTCTCAGGGAAGAACCAACCCTGGCTTAATAAAGAAAGACCAGCTATCCTGTCAGTCATAAATTTGTGCCAGTACCGCGAATCGAACCCGGGCCCCCGAGGACGGTAGGTAAGAGCATTAACCGTTACTCTACGGAAGAGGACACTTTATCACTGATTGACAGAGAGAGCTTTACCTGTTAGCTGAAAGAAGGAGCCCAGTGACTCCAGCCCCGACGAATGAAATTTAATCTAATCAAAATGCAGGTGTTAATTGGTAATGCCGTTCTTATCCTTAAAGAGATTCAAAAATCGGAATATAATTGCACCAATTTAACTGTCGATGTGGACACAGGTTGTATACATATAAAAGTGTGAAATGCAGTAATACAGTAATCGTTTCGTGTATCTGATAAGGAATGTGTTGATGATAGCCTTTTACTCAACGCACGCGATGTAAATTTCGCGGTGTTCCGTTGTAAAGCGACGAGCAAGAAAAAAGAATAAAGTACATTGAAAGAAACCTGTAATTAAGCGAAACGGTTTTAGAAGCTATAATCATAACAAAATACGCTCCTTGTATTTAAAATCTGATATTGCGTGTGAAAATCCGCTTACGTTGGTCTGTTTCATTCAATTTAGTTGGTTTCCTAATGGGCAGAGAATATACAGTGTGTGCCAAAAGTGTCGCACTTATGGTTTGTACATAACATCGGATATGCAAATTGTTATGCCCGTAGACTACAATCACAGTAGGTGTAGACACAAGTAATTTTTTTTTCTAGTTGCTTTACGTCGCACCGACACAGATAGGTCTTGTGGCGACGATACATGTTATTTCAGAGTGCCTGGGTCTTCACCGTCATTTTCATAGCAGAGAATTATTCGCCTCTAAGGCTGATACGAAATTCTCTACAGCATTGAAGTGATCGAAGCAAATGCATTCCGTACGGCTTCTTTGCGTTTGTCAGCTGTGTGGTAACGCTTGATGTACCCCACACCATGACAGGTCCTGACTTCGAGGTGCCCACTTGAAAAGTGCAAGCGACGGTGTGGAGCCTCTTTCTATCTATTTGTATCACTGCATTGAGATAATTCCTTCTAGCCATTGCATAATGTGCTGGTGCTCAGAATTGGCCGATTAGACCTTGCTCTTTCTGCAGATCGACACATCAGTCACGTACTATGGTCAGATAGATCATTTGGACAACAGCACCCTAAAAAAAATATTGACCGGGCAGGGATATGGCAGCCATTGCAGTCCACATCATTACATCCATCAATCAATCAATCATCATCGATCCGCATTAAGAACTGTCGCCCAGGTGGCATATTTCCCACCAATTGTCTAGTCTTTTCCTTAAATTATTTCAAAGAAATCGAACATTTATTGAATATTTCCCTTGATACATTATTCAAATCCACAATTTTCTTTCCATAAATAAATATTTGCCCATATTTGTCCTCTTGAATTTTAACATCATCTTCTCCTTCCTCTTTACCTGTTTATCCTCAGTGTCGGTTTTTCCCTCGGACTCAGCGAGGAATCCCACCTCTACCGCCTCAAGGACAGTGTCCTGGAGCTTCAGACCATGGGTCGGGGGTTACAACTTGGGAGGATGACCAGTACCTCACCCAAGCAGCCTCACCGGTTATGCTGAACAGAGGCCTTGCGGGAGGATGGGACAGAGGTGGGATCCCTCGCTGAGTCCAAGGGAAAAGCCAAACTTGGAGGATAAACAGATTAAGAAAGAAATGAAAAGAAAGAATGAAAGAAGGAAAGAAACGTGTGTAAGTAAATTCCACATCTCCTCCTAAACCATTGGAGCAATTTCAAACAAACTTGATACAGTTATCACTCATCTGGAGATAAACACTATGGGGATAAGCCACAAACCACCGCTAGAGGAGGGGGTGACTTATAAAAAATTCGAAAAATAGTGTCGAATCCATAGTATTCATGGTCAGTGAAATGAACAGTGACACTCTCGATGCCGTATAAGTCCTAGTCCCAAGGCTGAGTGGACCCCGTGCTTATCTAGTCTTTTCCTTAAATTATTTCAAAGAAATCGAACATTTATTGAATATTTCCCTTGGTACATTACTCCAATCCATCATTTTCTTTCTATAAATGAATACTTTCTCCAAATTTTGCTCTTGAATTCAAACTTAATTTTCATATTATGGTCTTTTCTAATGTTTGCTGCAGTTGAAGGATAACTCTGTACAAACTTGTGACATACATAAATACTTGCAGTAGGGCCTAATTCAATTTAGGAAGGGTAAGATACATGTTGTCCTAGACTATATAACACTGCTAACATCTAGAACAATCCGCCTCTGTGGCGTTGTGGTTAGCGTGATTAGCTGCCACCCCCAGAGGCCCGGGTTAGATTCCCGTCTCTGCCACGAGATTTGAAAAGTGGTACGAGGACTGGAACGGGATCCACTCAGCCTCGGGAGGTCACTGAGTGGAGGTGGATTCGATTCCCACCTCAGCCATCCTCGAAGTAGTGTTCCGTGGTTTCCCACTTCTCCTTCAGGCAAATGCCGGGATGGTACCTAACTTAAGGCCACGACTGCTGCCTTGCCTCTTCCTTGCCTTGCCAATATTCCCATCCCCCAACAAGGCCCCTGTTCAGCATAGCAGGTGAGGTCAACTGGGCGAGTTACAGGTCCTCCTCCCCAGTTGTATCCACAGAGCGAATGTTTCACTCTCCAAGACACTGTGCTTGAGTGGGATCCCTCGCTGAGTCCGAGGTAAAAGCCAACCCTGGAGGGTAAACTGTTTAAGAAAGAAAATAAAAGAAAGAAAGAAAGAAAGAAAGAAAGAAAGAAAGAAAGAAAGAAAGAAAGAAAAAACGTGTGTAAGTAAATTCCACATCTCCTCCTAAACCATTGGAGCAATTTCAAACAAACATGATACACTTATCACTTATCTGGAGATAAACACTGTGAGGTTAAGGCACAAAGCACCGCTAGAGGAGGGGGTGACATATAGAAAATATTCGAAAAATAGTGTCGAATCCATAGTTTTCATTGTCACTGAAATGAAAAGTGACACTCTGGATGCCGTTTAAGTCCAAGTTCAGCCTGCATCACCATCGGGGCTGAGGAGTGAAAAAGTAAGTATCCAAAGTTGAATCCACAGTTTTCGGGATCAATAAGTTGATTGGTGACAGTTCCATACCTATCTAAAGCACAACGCGTACGTAAATGCATACATTTATAACTTTTATTGATTATTTGAAAATATCAACTATTTCCAAAACAAACAGGGCTGCCATAAGTACAACGTTTAATCATCATCATCATCATCTGTTTACCCTCCAGGTACGGTTTTTCCCTCGGACATAGCGAGGGATCCCACCTCTACCGCCTCAAGGGCAGTGTCCTGGAGCTTCAGACTCTTGGTCGGGGGATACAACTGGGGAGTATGACCAGTACCTCGCCCAGGCGGCCTCACCTGCTATGCTGAACAGGGGCCTTGTGGAGGGATGGGAAGATTGGATGGGACAGGCAAGGGAGAGGGAAGGAAGCGGCCGTGGCCTTAAGTTAGGTACCATCCCGGCATTCGCCTGGAGGAGAAGTGGGAAACCACGGAAAACCACTTCCAGGATGGCTGAGGTGGGAATCGAACTCACCTCTACTCAGTTGACCTCCCGAGGCTGAGTGGACCCCGTTCTAGCCCTCGTACCACTTTTCAAATTTCGTGGCAGAGCCGGGAATCGAACCCGGACCTCCGGGGGTGGCAGCTAATCACGCTAACCACTACACCACAGAGGCGGACACAACGTTTAATCCAAAACTAAATAGTCGCAAACTTGAAATAAACACAGAACAATAACTCTAAATCTGCCAAAGAGTTCGTAAAACGCCACATTAAAGAAATCGACAAAAATTCACTTCAAACAGGTAAATCCAAAAATTTAACATTCGCAGAAGTAACCGAGCAGAGCCGGGTACTACAGTTGGTGATAGTTAAAAAAGCTATTTGTCCTACAGTAATGAATATGGCAAATATCAAGTAAAAGGACGTGAAGTGTTCTTTACGAAATGAAAGAGAAGTCTTACGGATGTTTGTATCGACGTACGTGAGCGAGTAATTTATTTTTCACTCCTGAAACGTGCTAAATCCAAATCAAGAAGTTCGTTGCTAAGCCTCATCCTAAATATTACTCACTCATTACATCCCAATATAATAACAATGGTGTGTGGCCTCCGGAGGTACGCCCTGCATGTCTTTCGAGCCACCTGCGCGTCTTGTTGTTGGGGCCTTACCTGCAATGACCTTTAATGTTGAATACAGCACAAACCCCAGCCCCCGAGCCGGAGTAATAAACCAATGAAGATTAAGTTCCCTGACCAAGCCCGGAACCGAACCAGGGACCCTTCGGACCAAAAGCCAGCACGCTAGCCATTCAACCATCGAGCCGTATATCCCAATTTATTTTGAAAATCTTGTTAAAGAAAGGAGAAATGGAAATTTCGTTTTTTAATATCATTGTCATAATGCAATATCATCTGAACTGAAGAGGAATGTGCATAATAATTGCACCGTTTTCCCTTATTTAAATATTTTCTTCCTTCGTTCCTTCCTTCCTTCCTTTCTTCCTTTCTTTCTTTCTTTCTTCCTTTCTTTCTTTCTTAATCCGTTTAAGATGCACGGTTGGCTTTTCTCAGACTCAGAAAGCGATCCCACCTCTATCGCCTCAAGGACAGCGTCCTGAAGCATGAGACTTGGGTCGGGGGGACACAACTGGGAAGGAGGACGGGTACCTCGCCCAGGCGGCCTCACCTGTTATGCCGAACAGGGACCTTATTGGCTAGGTGCGGGGGTGAAATGGGAATATTGGAAAGGATAGACAATTAAGAGGGAAGGAAGCGGCCGTGGCCTCAAGTTAGGTACAATCTCGGCATTTGCTTGGAGAAGAAGTGGGGAAACCACGGAAAAACATTTCGAAGATGGCTGAGATGGGAATCGAAACCCCTCTACTAAGTTGACCTCCTCCTGAGGCTGAGTGGACCCCGTTCCAGTCCTACCTAGTTTCAAATTTCGTGACAGAGCCTGGAATCAAACCCGGGCCTCCAGAGGTGGCAGCTAATTACACTAAACACTACACAACAGAGGTGGACCTTATTTAAATCTTTCCGAAATAAATTAAATTAAATTAAATAATTATTTGAATTAAGCGACTTTTAATTTTTATCGAAATTGTTTTTTATTATTATAGACCCTACGTTTTTTTCCCCAAAATACATGTCAAAATATGCCTTATTTATAATATGCCAATAAGTTTTGCAATTCAAATAATTAAGGGATAGAATATCCCGAAAATAAATTGAATAATTAACTCCAACGAATCGTATTGTTTCACTCCTCATATCTCTCACGTATCAACCACTGTCTGCTGTGCCGGTACATTATTTTCACGAACTCCCCAAACATGTGTACTAATATGAGACCCAGCCGAGTGAGATGATGGCAAATTATTATTTTCTGTCCACGTTTGCGGTAGAGGCAGCGATGCCGGCAATGCTATTCATCAAATAAGTATGGATTCTAACGTATTATTGGTTAAAATTCTCGATTCTAATTATAGTAATACATGGCGTTAGATTATTTATTGAAATTTAAAATTGACAAGTGAAATACTTGCAAGTTTATCTACAATATCACAACGTAAACTACATCTTAAATCACGATATAACAATTTTTCTCACCTGTAAAGTGTTAGTACACAACGCCGCTTGAACTAATGCACTGGAAGCCTCGGCTGATAATGTTCTCTGCTTCTTCTTATCTCACCTCACAGATTGTGCTTTCGGTGATAACACTCTGCGATAGCAAGTCTCAAATAAGTGGTGTTGCTACTCCGTTTAGAATGACACCGATAACATTTGGGTTACTGAATGTGTCTTCTTGTTACATTATAGTAAGTTCTAAAGGTCATCCTTGCGTTATGGAAACTTGTAATTATGGTGGTATTATTTATTTAACTGATCCCCGGGCAGAGTGGCTTATATTGTAGATTACTGGCTTTCTGACCTGCACCAGTCCTCTTATATTATTATTATTATTATTATTATTATTATTATTATTATTATTATTATTATTATTATTATTATTATTATAGCTTCCTCTTGGATCAGTGGCAGGGCGTCTGCATTTTTATCTCAAATTCACAGTTTCAAAACTCGGCCGTGGTAGTCGGATTTTTGAACGGTGGAAAGAAATCCACTCTGTACTCTATGTTAAGCGACATCCGTAACACGTTTGGTATTTACCTGACGAAATTCAGGATATCACTCAACAAAACTCCAATTTATCTGCCGTCTGCTGGAGTAAAATAAAACGTTCAAATTGACACGCAATCCGGATAAATGGCTCAAATATAAAAGTGTGCGTGACGGTAGTCGAGGCCACGAGTTAACTTTTTAACACTTGATAACTTCTTCTTTTCCCAAAACTTCTTCATTCTAGAAGATCTTACAGCCCGTTCTTCTGTTGATATAACGCACTGCTTACGTTTTGATGTTTTAAATTATAGTTTTATATATTTGCTGTTTAGAATCTGCTTCTCTTCTCTGCTTTCAATTTGCTCTGTAGTAATTTTCAATTCATCCAAATCCATTTGTATTTCTTTAAACCAAGTGTTTTTTGTTTTACTATTCCAAAAGAAATCAAAAAGCTATTTTAGGAGTCTAAAATTTGGCAAACGGTAGATGTGTCCAAAAAACGCAATCCTCCGTTTTCTCATCGTGTCAATAATTGATTCACTTTCTTTGTAAATTACTGAATTGGATAAGAGTCTCCACTGGCCATCAACCTGATGTTTTTTGTTAATAATTGTCCGGAGAATTCTTCTATCCATATTCTGCAGTTTGTCTGTTATTGCTTGGGTATTTAGTTTGAATAATGTTTCACCTGCATACGTTGCTTCTGGTTTGATGACGGAGCTATAATGGTGAAATTTAGCATTAAATGAAAGAGGCTGTTTTTTTGTAACTCGGCCATCTAAATTGTTGTGCTCGTCTTAGTTTTTGAGTTCTATTATCTATGGATGCTTTTTCATTAGCATTCCAAGTGACAATTTCACCAAGATATTTAAATTTAATTACAACGTTTATTTTCTCAGTATTATTTAATATGATATTTTGAGTGTCAGCTTTAAATAATGGCATCATTTTATTTTTCTCGAAAGATATTTTCAACCCAACCTTCGCTGCTAATCTTCGTAGTTCCTCTACTTAATATTTTGCTTCTTCTATACTATTTGCTAATAGCGCCGGATCATCAGCAAATGCAAGACAATTTAGCCGAATATTTCTTCCACTCTCAACAGTCGGAGGATATACTCCATTCACGCATATTATTTTCCAGCACACAATTAAACATCAATGAGGATGATCCATCTCCCTGTCGAAGACCAGTATGAATTTCAAATGGTTCAGAGATTTCATTTCTGAACCTAATTTTAGACTTTGTGTTTCTCAGAGTGACCGCAATAAGATTAACAAGTTTCTGATGTAGACCAAATTCAGTATGTATAGTATCATAAGCTTTTTGAAAATCAACAAAAGTGTTCACTAAATTTTTGCTCCTAATGCGTTGATGTTTTATGATCCATTTGAGACTGATAATTTAATCTGGATAACTTCGTCCTGGACGAAAAACACCCTGACATTCACCTAATTCGCTATCAAACTGGTCATGGATTCCGTAATATAGGATCTTAGAGAAACTTTTATAGGTGGAATCCAACAAAGATTATTATTTATTTATTTACTTGTTTATTTATTTATTTATTTATTTATTTACTTATTTATTTATTTATTTATTTAATGCGTTTTAGCTTCCACTAGCTGCTATTATTTACAGCTTTCGGAGACGTCGAGATATAAGAATTTCGTCGGACAGAATTTATTTTACATGCCAGTACCTACATATCATTCATTTCATCTTCATTAGCTCCTCGGGAAAGGCATCCAGCACATAAGTTTACCTTACCTCTTCCTCGACCCTTATCAGGAAACGGAACTAAGGGATAACCATGCATACGCGCTGTTGTTGTTGTTGTTGTTGTTGTTGTTGTTGTTGTTGTTGTTGTTGTTGTTGTTGTTTGAGTCATCAGTCCTGTCGTGTACCGACCTCCCACGGACTCGAACCGGCGGACTGCCAGGTGGAAGGCAGCCGGGGTTCGCAGCCGAGTTTGGAGCTCAAGGTGTCAGAGGAGATTAATTAGTGTTAGAATGATTATCAAAGACAGGAGACACCTTGTAGCATTAAGGTAATTGATTAATAATTATAGTCAGATTTAGTTACTGTAAGAAAAGGGAAACATTTCAAGAAGTTACATGTAGTGGAGAGAGCTTGCGAAGTGCGCTTACACAAGTGTTGACTAAGAGCGGGGACTTGTTGATCACAACAAGTTATTTACTGTGTATCGACAAACAGAGGTAGTATGTCGGCGAGCCAGGCGGCCGCCGAAACCGACAAAGAAATAAAGCCCAGTGCAAGGCCATTCAGGGTCAGTACAGATGCACTAGGGAAACAAGGAAAGATGAGGACAAAAGTAAGACAGAAGACAGTAGTGCCTAGGTAGCAGCACTTACTGTAACGACTATTGAGAATAGCCACTTGAGGGCGCTAGTGACTGGATGATCAGTTTAGCAATGCCCGTAAGACCCAAGGAGGTAGGGATAGAACTTTGAGTTCAGGAGCGGAGATATAACCCCTGGCCAAGATGGCGCGGGGCCTTCTTCCAGCCAGTAGTTCGTACTTGTCAGAACGAGATTCATTTCGAGCATAGCCCAAGTGCCGCAGGGCAAGATTCAGATAGACGCGTAGTAGAACAGTAGGCGCGTGAAACAAGCTCGCTCTCTCAATAGATCATTACATTCAGACTTGTAAATATACTGTACATAGTAGTTTTAGTGTCCTCAGCAATAAAGGACAGGGAAACCATTTCATCTTTTATTTCGGGAGTTGCGGGACGAGTCATACCTACAAATTACCTTCCTACATTCCGCTCGGCAGGTCAGGTAATACTTCAACATCCAACGGCCTGGTGACCAACCTACGAGATCGTCTCACAGGACAGGTAGGTCACGACAGGCACGTATAAAAATTTGGTGTCAGGTAGTGCAGGGTCCCGAGTTCGATCCTCGAACAGTGTCAACTCACCGAAATAACGTGAGAAAATCGCGACTTCGTAGAAGATTGTCCGTAAGAGAACCGCGACTTCGCAGAAGATTTCCGTGTGAGAAAATCGCGACTTCGCAGAAGATTGTCCGAACCGCGCTACCGCGTAGTTTCGTTCGTGTGCCGCGCATCGCAGAAGAGGAGCATCACTACCGCAGCCTACTAAGCCAGCCCAGCAGAGGAGTTAGTCAGATTCCAGATTATTGTGATAAAAGAATACTTCCCGTTCAACAGCTCATGTGGATACCTATCAGAGCTAACAGATATATATACGTATCCCCAGAAGAAGTTAAAGTAACATGTATGTGTAAGGATACCACCAGTGATATCAGGTTAACAGGCACTGGTATTCTTGTTTTAAGTGCAGGTTGCACAGTATATGGGCCACATAGTAAAATACAAGGTGTAGGTGAAGTGAACACTACACAAAGTAAAGACTTTGTACCAGAAGTCACACTTGATTATGACTGTTGTGAACAAATAGGTAGTGAAATCAATTTAGAACAGATACCCGAAATGAATAAGTTGTCCTTAAACAATTTGCTAAATCACATTAACGATTTACAATGGGCTACCCATAAGACACAAGAAGTGGAAGATATGGTGAGACAAAAAGAAGAAGAACTGCAAAGACAAATGGTCTATCAGCATATTAATGTATACAGATATATTGTGTGGATAGTTGTTGGTATCACAAGTTTAATTTTAATTTGTTATTGTTGTAATTGTTGCTGTCCAAATCTAGGGTTTCCAGCAAAGAGATGGTTTGATGATGCACGGGCTCATTGCCCTAATATATGTATAAAACAAACGGTAATCACGAAGGGAGATAAGGTTAAGACTTCAGATGAGGATTTAACTATATTCCAACGTCCCAGGCGGATCCGGGGACGCCCGGAGATGTCTGCGGAGATCATGGAATTACACTCCAGGTCTGCTGGGGGACGCCCTAGTACGCCTGTGAGATCTACAGAAGCAATAGAAATAGATGCAAGTGATAATCAGAGTAGAGAACAACCTTCCCCTTCACCACAGGGTCGCCGATCCTTACGTACCGGCAACATCAGAGTATAAATAGTGTAGGACAGAAATGGACGCAACGTATGGTTGCATCCATTTCTTCCCTAAGGGGGGAGATGTCGTGTACCGACCTCCCACGGACTCGAACCGGCGGACTGCCAGGTGGAAGGCAGCCGGGGTTCGCAGCCGAGTTTGGAGCTCAAGGTGTCAGAGGAGATTAATTAGTGTTAGAATGATTATCAAAGACAGGAGACACCTTGTAGCATTAAGGTAATTGATTAATAATTATAGTCAGATTTAGTTACTGTAAGAAAAGGGAAACATTTCAAGAAGTTACATGTAGTGGAGAGAGCTTGCGAAGTGCGCTTACACAAGTGTTGACTAAGAGCGGGGACTTGTTGATCACAACAAGTTATTTACTGTGTATCGACAAACAGAGGTAGTATGTCGGCGAGCCAGGCGGCCGCCGAAACCGACAAAGAAATAAAGCCCAGTGCAAGGCCATTCAGGGTCAGTACAGATGCACTAGGGAAACAAGGAAAGATGAGGACAAAAGTAAGACAGAAGACAGTAGTGCCTAGGTAGCAGCACTTACTGTAACGACTATTGAGAATAGCCACTTGAGGGCGCTAGTGACTGGATGATCAGTTTAGCAATGCCCGTAAGACCCAAGGAGGTAGGGATAGAACTTTGAGTTCAGGAGCGGAGATATAACCCCTGGCCAAGATGGCGCGGGGCCTTCTTCCAGCCAGTAGTTCGTACTTGTCAGAACGAGATTCTTTTCGAGCATAGCCCAAGTGCCGCAGGGCAAGATTCAGATAGACGCGTAGTAGAACAGTAGGCGCGTGAAACAAGCTCGCTCTCTCAATAGATCATTACATTCAGACTTGTAAATATACTGTACATAGTAGTTTTAGTGTCCTCAGCAATAAAGGACAGGGAAACCATTTCATCTTTTATTTCGGGAGTTGCGGGACGAGTCATACCTACAAATTACCTTCCTACATTCCGCTCGGCAGGTCAGGTAATACTTCAACATCCAACGGCCTGGTGACCAACCTACGAGATCGTCTCACAGGACAGGTAGGTCACGACAGTCCATAGACTGGTTTGGTGCAGAACTCCATGCCACCCTATCCTGTGCTAACCTTTTCATTTCTACGTAACTATTGCATCCTACATCTGCTTTAATCTGCTTGTCATATTCCTACCTTGGTTTACCCCTACCGTTCTTACCGCCTACACTTCCTTCAAAAACCAACTGAACCGGGCGAGTTGGCCGTGCGCGTAGAGGCGTGCGGCTGTGAGCTTGCATCCGGGAGATAGTAGGTTCGAATCCCACTATCGGCAGCCCTGAAGATGGTTTTCCGTGGTTTCCCATTTTCACACCAGGCAAATGCTGGGGCTGTACCTTAATTAAGGCCACGGCCGCTTCCTTCCAACTCCTAGGCCTTTCCTATCCCATCGTCGCCATAAGACCTATCTGTGTCGGTGCGACGTAAAGCCCATAGCAAAAAAAAAAAAAAAAAAAAAAAAACAACTGAACAAGTCCTGAGTGTCCTACGATGTGTCCTATCATTCTGTCTCTTCTCGTCAAATTCAGCCAAATCGATCTCCTGTCACCAATTAGATTTAATATCACTTCATTCGTGATTCGATCTATCCATCTCACCTTCAGCATTTTTCTGTAACACCACATTTCAAAAGCTTCTATTCTCTTTCTGAGATAGTTATCGTCCACGTTTCACTTCCGTACAATGCCACGCTCCAGATGAAAGTTTTCAGAAACATCTTTCTAATTCCTGT
The DNA here is from genome assembly GCF_040414725.1 of Anabrus simplex. Classification (NCBI taxonomy): domain Eukaryota; kingdom Metazoa; phylum Arthropoda; class Insecta; order Orthoptera; family Tettigoniidae; genus Anabrus; species Anabrus simplex. The sequence goes on along the minus strand of NC_090265.1, from coordinate 1,729,160,642 downwards.
ATTAATATCTGAAGTGAGCGAATTTCTTTTCTTAAGAAAGCTCTTCCTTACTTGTGCTAGTCTGCATTTTATGTCCTCCTTAATTCTGCCATCTTTAGTTATTTTACTACCAAAGTAACAATATTCATCTACTTCCTTTAAGAGTTCATTTCCTAGTCTAATATTACCTGCAACACCTTCCTCCGTTCGACTGCACTCCATTACTTTGCATACGCGATAAGTCATAGTAGCAAAGTGAAAGGGGGGGGGGATTATGGTTGCCGTGAAATATGCTCTTTTTTATTATTATTACTTATTTTCCTTAAATTGCACATGTAAAATTTAGGGGTGGTAGATGGAGAAAGGAGGGGCTGCCTGGCCGAAGCGGTAAAGGCGTGCTCAGCTCGCCCGGAAGGACGTGGGTTCGAATCCCCGTCAGGAAGTCGAAAAATTTAAGAAATGAGATTTCCACTTCTGGAGGTGCATATGGCCCTGAGGTTCACTCAGCCTACACCAAAAATGAGTACCAGGGTAATTCCTGGGGGCAAAGGCGGCCGGGCGTAGAGCTAACCACTCTACCCCATCAAGTGCCGAGGTTACGGATAGTGGAAGCCTTTACCTTCCACCCCTCCAAGGGCCTTCATGGCCTGTAGGGAGATTGCTTTGCTTTGCTTTGCTTAGATGGAGAAAGGGCAAGCCCCACATACACGGAAGTGCCTCCATATGTATGTGCACACAAATTCTACTGGATATTTGCATACATGTAGACAATTTTAAGTTTACATATTTACACTCCAAACACCGTATTCTTAGAATAATAATGCTTATCTTGATTTATTCTATACGTACCGAGCTCGATAGCTGCAGTCGCTTAAGTGCGGCCAGTATCCAGTATTCGGGAGATAGTGAGATAGTGTGTTCGAACCCCACTGTCGGCAGCCCTCAAGATGGTTTTCCGTGGTTTCCCATTTTCGCACCAGGCCGTACCTTAATTAAGGCCACGGCCGCTTCCTTCCCACTCCTAGTTCGTTCCTGTCCCATCGTCTCCATAAGACCTATCTGTGTCGGTGCGACATAAAGCAACTTGTAAATAATAATAATAATAATAATAATAAAAATAATAATAATATTTTTTATTTATTTATTTATTTATTTATTTATTTATTTATTTATTTATTTATTTATTTATTTATTTACTCAGAATGTGGCTTTTAGTGCCGGGAGTGTCCTAGGACATGTTCAGCTTGCTTGGTGCAGGTCATTCCTTTTGAAGCGAATGGGTAACCTGTCCGTGAGGATGTGAGGCAATGATAAGAATGGGATACGGAGAGGGTGAAATCCGATGTCGCACGTAGCCTGCTCCTGTCGAATAACACCAAGGCGCTTGTTCAAGGCTTAACGTCACCACCCGACGGACGAATCACCATCAACGGGGCCATATGTCCTCATCCTGTGTGAACACCGCAGAGATGTTTGGAATTCAATCGCGGCTTTTGGCACGGAATATAGTATTTATAGAACACTTCTCCTACCCTGCCAGCAATTATTGTGGTAGTGAAAAGTTTTAAACCAACAGGACTCGAACCGGCTAACCACAGTGTCGGACTATAGAGGCAACCTATAATAATAATACTGGTAATAATAATAATAATAATAATAATAATAATAATAATAATAATAATAATAATAATAATAATAATAATAATAATTCGTCGCCATAAGACCTATCTGTGTCGGTGCGACGTAAAGCCCCTAGCAAAATAATAATAATAATAATAATAATAATAATAATAATAATAATAATAATAATAATAATAATAAAGTGGCGAATGGGTTTTGGTGCCGGGATTGTCCGAGGACATGTTCGGCTCGCCAGGTGCAGGTCTTTTGATTTGACTCCCGTAGGTGACCTACTCGTCGTGGTAAGGATGAAATGATGATGAAGACAACACATACACCCAGCCCCCGTCCCAACGAGATTAACCAACGGTGGTTAAAATTCCCAACCCTGCCTGGAATCGAACCTGGGGCCCCTGTGACTAAAATCCGGCACGCTAACCATTTAGCCATCGAGCCAGCCATAATAATAATAATAATAATAATAATAATAATAATAATAATAATAATAATAATAATAATAACAATAATAATAATAATAATTTAATAATTGTCGTACGTCCCACTAGCTACTTCTTACGAGTTATCGGAGAAGCCAAGTGTCGGAATTTTGTCCTGTAGTCGATCCCGTACGTGCAGATAAATCTATCGACTCGAGGTCGATGAGTTCGAGCATCTTCAAATACTGCCAGGCCTAGGACCGAACCGACTAATTTGAGCTCAGAAGGCCAGTGCTCCTACCGTCTGAATCACTCAGCCCGACAAAGCGAGTAATTATATCGATAGCTGTGCTGATCTGTAATTGGAATTCCAAGACAGAAGAACAGAGACGGTGGATGATCTTAAAATGTGTAATTTCGAAAATGCTAGCAGAGTCACGTAATAGTGAAGGGGAGGTGAAGGAGCACGGGCAGACTTCGTGACTACCGCGGGTCGCTCTCAAAGGTTACCCAGAACAGTGCAGTCCATATGGCTCGCCAGTCCGCGCGATGGCCAGCAGGCGTTGCGTGTCTCACTCGCACTTCTGCCTCACTCTCATCTTACGTCATCCCCTTACCGGCAGATTCATCGGTTTATCAAATAGCTGTAAACCTGCGCCTTGTCCCTCAGCCTTCAGTCCAGAAAGTCCCAGGCCAGGCTGAAGAATTTTAACTGCAGTTTGTTGCTATTTCTTCTTCTTCTTCTGCTGCTGCTGCTGCTGCTGCTTCTTAATCTGTTTACCCTCCAGAGTTAGTTCTTCCCTCGGACTCAGCGAGGGATCCCATCTCTACCGCCTCAAGGGCAGTGTCCTGGAGCTTCAGACTCTGGGTCGGGGGGTACAACTGTGGAGAATGACCAGTAACTCGCCCAGGCAGCGTCACCTGCTATGCTGAACAGGGGCCTTGTGGGAGATGGGAAGATTGGAAGGGATAGACAAGGAAGAGGGAAGGAAGCGGCCGTGGCCTTCAGTTAGGTACCATCCCGGCATTTGCTTGGAAGAGAAGTGGGAAACCACGGAAAACCACTTCCAGGATGGCTGAGGTGGGAATCGAACCCACCTCTACTCAGTTGACCTCCGTAGGCTAAGTTGACTCCCTTCCAGCCCTCGTACCACTTTTCAAATTTCGTTGCAAAGCCGGGAATCGAACCCGGGCCTCCGGGGGTGGCAGCTTATCACACTAACCACTACACCACAGAGGCGGACTGCTATTTCTTAATGGATTTTTTGAAGAAGGAAGCCGTATTTTCCAGTGTCGACTAAGTTACGTGTAATTTAAATGCTTCCAGTCTACCAAACATACAATTTCTATATTACACTATAACACAGTAGTGTATACTGCTCTGTTATTATTTCTTTTTTTTTTTTGCTAGGGGCTTAACGTCGCACCGACACAGATAGGTCTTATGGCGACGATGGGATAGGAAAGGCCTAGGAGTTGGAAGGAAGCGGCCGTGGCCTTAATTAAGGTTCAGCCCCAGCATTTGCCTGGTGTGAAAATGGGAAACCACGGAAAACCATTTTCAGGGCTGCCGATAGTGGGATTCGAACCTACTATCTCCCGGATGCAAGCTCACAGCCGCGCGCCTCTACGCGCACGGCCAACTCGCCCGGTGTTATTATTTCTCTATAGAGCTCATCTGGTTTTACCAGCACCACAACCAGAATATTCTTCCGTTTAGTTGGTTCCATCACTTTCAAAATCAGCTGTCCTTCCCATATCAACTTATTTTCCATTTGTTCGTCATGCTTCCTGTCGTTCGCATTACCTTCCCAATTGACATTTGGTGAATTGAGATCTCCCGCTACAATCACATTCCTTTCCATGTCGTTTCCCACATAGCTGATTATCTTATCAAAAACTCTGAATCAGCGTCCCGGTCTGTATACTCCAAAGACATAAAGTTGCCCATTATCTTTAGAAATGAGCCTTACACCTAGAATTTCATATTTGTTACCTTTAACTTTCTTGTACCTTACCAGAATGAATACTCCCTCTCCTGCCATTCCTATCCTATCTCTACGATACACACTCAAGTTCCGTCAGAAAATTCTTGCATCCATTATATCATTTCACCGGCCCCGTGGTGTAGGGGTAGCGTGCCTGCCTCTTACACGGAGGCTCCGCGTTCGATTCCCGGCCAGGTCAGTGATTTCACCTGAAACTAAGGGATGGTCTGAGGTCCATTCTGCCTACGTGATTACAACTGAGAAGCTATATGACGGTGAGATGGCGGTTCCGGTCTAGAAAGCCAAGAATAACGGCCGAGAGGATTCGTCGTGCTGACCACACGTCACTTCGTAATCTGCAGGCCTTCGGGTCGAGCAGCGGTCGCTCGGTATGCTATGGCCCTTCGGAGCTGTTGCGCCATGGTGTTTATTTTATTATATCATTTCTCTGAGATGATTCAACTCCTATTACAATATCTGATAAGTACAATATCTATTAAATTACTTAATTCTATTCCTTTCTTTACAGTACTTCTACAGTTCAACACCAACATTTTTATGTAATCCCTACTTGACTTGCAGATCCCTGTGCCCTTATCACTGCTCTCTAGACCGCCGCCTTTCCCTGAATGTACCTCCCTATAACCCTTCTAAACAAATTTCTTAACTTAGACGAACCACACCGGTTTAAGTGAAGGCCATCTGAGCGCAGATCCCTATCTCCTACCTACCCATTAGGATCTCGAAATTTCACTCCCAATTTCCCACATACCCACTTCATAGTCTCACTTAAATCCCCAATTACCTTCCAGTCAGTATCCCTCTTACACAGTATTCCACTGATAACAACCCCCGCTTCCTTAAAGTTAACCCGTGTTGCATTTACCAAATCCCACACATCGCCAAATATATTGGTACTTATACCTGTTTGCCTTACGTTGCTGGTGCCAGCGTGAAACACTACCACCTTCTCCTTTCCGTCCTCCTACTCTTCTACTTTCTTCAACATCTGCCTCAACCTAATTTCTGGACATCGCTCTACGCTGGTTCCTTTCCCTCTACACACTTTCCCCACATGTCTGACAATGGAATCCCCCATGACCAGAACCTCAATCCTTCCCACCTCGTTTGATCCCCTCCCCTCTTGATCAGTCGTATCTTTCCTGACAGCTGTAGCTACTTCCTCCACCCTTTCCTCCCCCCATGATCCTGTTCCACCTGTCTTTTCGTATCATCTAATCTACATTTCCCTTTCCTACCTTTTTCCTAATCCTACTTCCACATTTCTAAGCAACAGTTCCCAGTTTCCCATCTTCATTCCGTTGTTCTACTTGCAGTGACTCGTACCGATTTCTCACCGACACCTGTCCTCCCCGCCTCCCCATAAACACATATGGTAAGTTTGGCCACCTGGGCGAAGTACTGGTCCTCCTCTCCAGTTGTATCCCCGGAGCAAAGACTTTCCTTGAGGCGGTAAAGGTGGGATCCCCCGCTGAGTCTAATGGAAAATTCAACCCTGGAGGGTAAACAGATTAAGAAAGAAAGAAAGAAATAATTGTTTTCAATAACACATGAAATAATAAAAAACAGAAGAGTCACTTTACACATTTAACTTCCTACGGCTTAGTGTGGATGCTTTTCTACTAGCCTTATCACAAATGATTTCATCGGGAGCATAATTCCTTCCAGCTCATTGTTCATGAGCCTATTGTTTGCACATTTAATACATAATCCAAACTTCGGCACGGACAGATGGTAAAAAGTGACTTGTATGGGGAAATTTCAACTCGCCCCGAAGGTTATGTTTGAGACTAGCACAGATGGCGTCAGTTACGCATCACACGCTACTTATTTGTATTTACAATATCTCCCCTAACATTGTATGGCGCGGACTTTCCACCGAGGACAAACTGTCAAGATGAATGACGTTCAGTACATGTAACAATTTCTTTGAATTAAACTTATCGTGGAAATAAAGCAACGTGACTACTGAAATGAAATGCAACCTGAAGCGAGTCCATGAAACTCATCATTTTCGTAGATGGGAGATGGGAAGATTGGAAGGGATAGACAAGGAAGAGGGAAGGAAGCGACCGTGGCCTTCAGTTAGGTACCATCCCGGCATTTGAATGGAGAAGTGAGAAAACACGGAAAACTACTTCCAGGATGGCTGAAGTGGGAATCGAACCCATCTGTACTCATTTGACCTCCCGAGGCTGAGTGGACCCCGTTCCAGCCCTCGTACCACTTTTCAAATTTCCTGGCAGAGCCGGTGATCGGACCCGGGCCTCGGGGGGGTGGCAGCTAGTCACACTAACCACTACAACACAGAGGTGGACCTAAATAAACCTATATAATTATATATTTCACTTTTTTTACAATATCTCGTTTTGTTAAAACTGATCTTAAAAAAAACTATTTCTCCCATAACATTTAAAGTACAGTAAGTGACTTTACAACTTGAGATCCTGCGTGGCTCAATTACGTCTGTCGTAGGCGTACTGTATTTCATAAGTCTTCAAACAACGAGGAAGGTAAGACTTACATTACATACATCTGAAAGCGAGGTTTTGAGGATAGGTAAACTGGTATTTGAGCAAATAAATACAAAGAAAATACCTCATCTATCGCAATTTATTCAACAAAATAACATAACAAAAAATAAAATGCACTTGATGACAATAATTGGTACGCCACTAAGATAACTTCGAACTTAGCGACAACATTCATAAATTATTAAAAATGAATAACTGGAAAAACCTTTGCATTAATAGAAAATCTCCTTTTGAATGACTGAAGGTGGTATTAAAAGTATTAACATTTACAAGAGAACTTTAGCTTGATTAAAAGGTTTACCGTTGTTCCTTCATCCCAACTATAAGTCCACATGGTAAAGAAAGAAAAACTGTTATAAGGTAAAATATAAAAAAAGAGGGAGAAAAAGATGAAACTCAATGAGGCATTAATTCTCCTTAAACCCGAGACTTCTGTGCAAGAGTCAGTGATGCTGACCAGTAGCCCAGCAGTGCCATAGGTACACAGAAATAAATTTCCAACAGATATTCAGGCTGATACATTTAAAACGGGGACACCTATATGTTTCAAAAAGGGCTTTCACGGCCGAAGATCTAAAATCACGGGAATAGAACCAGCTTTTTCGGTGGTTAGGCCGTGTACGTTTGCAGAATTTCGCCCAGACGTGCCATCAGTTGAATTGGCACGCCGCACCAAGGCTCTGCTTAGCAGTGCCAGACCAACTGCGTGATCCCGCTAAGCAGAGTTTTGGAGGGGCGTGCCAATCCAACTGATAATGCCAAATGGCACGTGTGGGCAAAATTTTACAAACGCACATGGCCTAACCACTCAAGAGCTGGTTCTATTCCTGTGAGTTTTAGTTCTATATGTTTATTTTTATGTTCATGTATATTTATTTTGACTGATACGGCCTTGTAATAATACTCAACATGGCTTAGCTGTGTTGATACTGCTACACGGCTGAAAGCAATGGGAAACTACAGCCGTAACTACCTCCCGAGGACATGCAGCTCTGTCTGTATAAATGATGTACTGATGATGGCTTCCCCCCGGGTAAAATATTCCGGAGGTAAACTAGTCCCCCATTCGGATATCTGGGTGGGGACTACACGAGAGGGGGCGATCATCAGGAAGATGGATACTGACATTCTGCGAGTCGGAGCGTGGAATGTTAGAAGTTTGAATCGTTGTGGTAGGTTAGAGAATCTGAAAAGGGAGATGGATAGGCTAAAGTTAGATGTAGTTGGTATAAGTGAAGTACGTTGGCAGGAAGAACAGGATTTTTGGTCAGGCGACTACCGAATTATCAACACAAAATCAAACAGGGGAAATTCAATAGCTGGTTTAATAATGAATAAGAAAATAGGGCAGCGGGTAAGCTACTACGACCAGCATAGTGAAAGAATTATTGTCGTCAAGATAGACACCAAACCAATGCCCACCACAATAGTGCAGGTCTATATGCCTACTAGTTCAGCGGATGATGAAGAAATCGAAAGAATATAAGATTTAATACAATATGTTAAAGGTGATGAGAATCTAATTGTGATGGGAGACTGGAATGCAGTGGTAGGCCAAGGAAGAGAAGGTAGTACAGTAGGAAAATTTGGATTGGGACAAGGGAACGAAAGAGGAAGTCGGCTGGTTGAATTCTGCACTGATCATAATTTAGTCCTTGCCAATACTTGGTTCAAACACCACAAACGACGGCTGTATACGTGGACGAGACCTGGAGACACTGGAAGGTATCAAATAGACTTCATATTGATTAGGCAGAGATTCAGAAACCAGGTGTTGGATTGCAAAACTTTCCCAGGAGCAGACGTGGACTCTGACCACAACTTGTTGGTCATGAAATGCCATCTGAAGTTGAAGAAATTGAAGAAAGGAAAGAATGCAAAAAGATGGGATCTAGACAGGTTGAAAGAAAAGAGTGTAAGGGATTGTTTCAAGGAATATGTTGCAAAAGGACTAAATGAAAAGGCTGAAGGAAACACTATAGAGGAAGTGTGGAGAGTCATGAAAAATGAAGTCAGTAGGGCTGCTGAAGAGATGTTAGGAAGGAAGAAAACATCAACTAAGAATCAGTGGATAACTCAGAAGATACTAGACCTGATTGATGGACGACGAAAACACAAGAATGCTAGAAATGAAGAGGGCAGAAAAGAATACAGGCGATTAAAGAATCAAGTGGATAGAAAGTGCAAGGTAGCTAAGAAAGAATGGCTGAAGGAGAAGTGCAGGGATGTCGAAGGCTGTATGGTCCTGGGAAAGGTAGATGCTGCATACAGGAAAATCAAGGAAAACTTTGGAGAAAGGAAATCTAGGTGTATGAATATTAAGAGCTCAGATGGAAAGCCACTTCTAGGGAAATAACACAAAGCAGAAAGATGGCAGGAGCATATCCAACAATTGTATCAAGGTAAAGATGTAGATAATTTGGCTCTGGAACACGAAGAGGCTGTTGATGCTGATGAAATGGGAGACCCAATCTTGAGGTCAGAGTTTGACAGAGCTGTGAGTGACCTAAATAGGACCAAGGCAACCTAGAATTGATGACATTCCCTCTGAATTACTGACTGCCTTAGGAGAAACCAGCATGGCAAGGTTATTTCATTTAGTGTGCAAGATGTATGAGACAGGAGAAGTCCCATTTGATTTTCGGCGAATGTTGTTATACCTATTCCCAAGAAAGCCGGTGCTGACAGGTGTGAAAACTACCGCACCGTTAGTTTAGTATCTCATGCCTGCAAAATTTTAATACGTATTATTTACAGAAGAATGGAAAAACAACTTGAAGCTGAGTTGGGAGAAAATCAATTTGGCTTCAGAAGAAATGTAGGAACACGTGAAGCAATCCTGACTTTACGTCTGATCTTAGAGGATCGAATCAAGAAGAACAAGCCCACGTAGATGTAGAAAAGGCATTCGATAATGTTGTTTGAACCAATCTATTTATGATTCTGAAGATGATAGGGATCAGATACCGAGAACGAAGAATTATCTACAATCTGTATAAAAATCAGTCTGCAGTGATAAGAATCGAGGGCTTTCAAAAAGAAGCAGAAATCCAGAAAGGAGTGAGGCAAGGCTGCAGTTTGTCCCCTCTCCTTTTCAATGTTTACATAGAACAGGCAGTAAAGGAAATCAAAGAGAAGTTTGGAAAGGGAGTCACAGTCCAAGGAGAGGATATCAAAACCTTGAGATTTGCCGATGATATTGTTATTTTATCTGAGACTGCAGAAGATCTCGAGAATTTACTGAATGGTATGGATGAAGTCTTGGATAAGGAGTACAAGATGAAATTAAATAAGTCGAAAACAAAAGTAATGGAGTGCAGTCGAACGAAGGCAGGTGATGTAGGAAATATTAGATTAGGAAAGGAAGTCTTAAAGGAAGTAGATGAATATTGTTACTTGGGTAGTAAAATAACTAACGATGGCAGAAGTAAGGAGAACATAAAATGCAGACTAGCACAAGCAAGGAAGAGCTTTCTTAAGAAAAGAAATTTGCTCACTTCAAACATTGATATCGGAATTAGAAAGATGTTTTTGAAGACTTTCGTGTGGAGCCTGGCATTGTATAGAAGTGAAACATGGACGATAACAAGCTCAGAAAGAAAGAGAATAGAAGCTTTTGAAATGTGGTGTTACAGAAGAATGCTGAAGGGGAGATGGATAGATCGAATCACGAATGAAGAGATACTGAATCGAATTGGTGAGAGGAGATCGATTTGGCTAAATTTGACGAGAAGAAGAGATAGAATGATATGACACGTCTTAAGACACCCAGAACTTGTTCAGTTGGTTTTTGAAGGAAGTGTAGGTGGTAAGAACGGTAGGGGTAGACCAAGGTATGAATATGACAAGCAGATTAGAGCAGATGTAGGATGCAATAGTTACGTAGAAATGAAAAGCTTAGCACAGGATAGGGTGGCATGAAGAGCTGCATCAAACCAGTCTATGAACTGATGACTCAACAACAACATGTTTATTTTTGAAGTTATGTAGGTCAACCTTCCAAGGTTGAAAGAAATAGATAACCACAGAGGAGTTGCTATTTCTTGTCAGCTGAGATTCCTAAATCATCACACGTCTCACACGTGGAGAGCCCCTAGCAGCAACACGTTTTTCTTGCCATATCCCTTTCTTACATCAGACGTCTTAATTTAGGCAGTCGGCCTCAACAAGGTAGATGGTCATGCTCCAGTAACAGCCTCCCAACGGCAAATTTAGAGCTAATCACTTTAATGATTCAATAATGACGTAATGCATCTGACATATAGCACGTGCATAATGAAGTTATAAAGAGAAATCTGCCCATCAGCGACCATTTATACTGTCTGATAATATCAAACACTCGCTATAATGTCATGAATAATTCAGCAGCAAGTAAATTTAAGTTCCAAAATGTTTACGACACCAAAGTCAAAGTACATTATCTGAAACTAACATATTTTGTTGTAAAAGTAACCTGACCATGTTTTCTTGATAATTCGTTACCACAGACTTGGCATATCTTAAGTTGGGGTGAAAAATATCACAAGTCACTCTATGTCACGTATTCATACTAAGGCTGAATTTCACTTCTTTTATAATTTCATTTTCCTGGGAAACGGTTTAAAGATATCAAAATTGGTGACAATATTTTGCAGACAATCTTCAATAGCGCTTTTCTTTCTTTCTTTCTCTTTCTTTCTTTCTTAATACATTTACTCTCCAGGGTCGGATTTTCCCTTGAACTCAGCGAGGGATACACCTCTACCGTCTCAAGGGCATTGTCCTGGAGCGTGAGACTTTGGGTCGAGGTGATAAAAGTGCGGAGAAGGACCAGTACCTCGGCCAGGCGGCCTCACCTGCTATCCTCAATAGGGGCTTTGTGGGGGCATGGGAAAATCGGAAGAGACAGACAACGAACAGAGAACGAAGTGACCGTGGCCGTAAGTTAGGTACCATCCCTGCATTCGTTTAGAGGAGAAGTGAGAAAGCACGGAAAACTACTTCGAGGATGGCTGAGGAAGCAATCGAGTCAGAGTGGACCACGTTCCAGCCCTCGTACCACTTTTTAAATTAAACGGATTAAGAAAGAAAGAAAGAAAGAAAGAAAGAAAGAAAGAAAGAAAGAAAGAAAGAAAGAAAAAAGCCTCCGTGGCTCAGAAGGCAGCGCGTCGGCCTCTCACTGCTGGATACCGTGGTTCAAATCCCGGTCACTCCATGTGAGATTTGTGCTGGACAAAGCGGAGGCGGGACAGGATTTTCTCTGGGTACTCCGGTTTCCCCTGTCATCTTCAATTCCAGCAACACTTTCCATTCTCATTTCATAGAATCTATCAGTCATTAATAAATCACTTTGGGAGTGGCGACCCCATTGTACTGTAATTGTTCCTAACTTGCTGACTATCTTTTGAAACATACATAACTGCATTTAAAATTGAAAATCTGAAAATTAATATTCATTAAATAAAATACACAATCGTCGGACCTTGTACTCACACTTACTTCTTACCTGCATATTTACACATACGTTATTTGATGGGCGCCAGCTACCACTGAGTGCAGCAATAATAGAATGAGAATCTTGACTATCTCTAGGGTGTGGGGTAATAAGCTTACTTTTGACAACATACCATATAAGTTCTGGGAAAAGGAGATTGGCGTTCGGTTTCCCCATTAAATTTGAGGTTAAGAAATTTCACTGCTTAAATTAAACGAAAGATTAATTTGATAGAACAAAATATATTCTTGAAATTGTATATAAAATAGTAAGTCTTCTTGCGATAAAACAGATGTGAATATGAAATTATGACATTGCAACTGAAAGAAACTAGGCATGATTTGAATTCTTCTTGACAGGGCATTTAACAATTTATACGAAATATATCCCTCACTGTTTCAACACTTTGAGTGTAATTACGACGTATTCCTTAGATCTGGCGTTTACTGTAGATGTGTCACGCCTAATTTGGTGATGTATCCATGTGACTGCTTCTTCTCCATATCATATGACTTCTTTGTAAGTCTGGATGGTATGACTTCTTTGCAAGTGTATCCTTCTATGACTCCATCACTGTTCATCCACTTCTTCTCTCCTTCACCTTCCGTTTAACTAATAACTCCCGTTGACTGACTGAGGCCACTCCATTTCGTTCATTTAATGGCCAACTGTGCCTCTCCTTCCAGTAGAATAATGACTTCTTCACTGTTCAGCTTCCGTTTAACTAGTGACTCCCGTTGACTGACTGAAGCCACTCCATCTCGTTCACTTAATGGCCAACTGTGGCCTCTCCTTCCAGTAGAATATTGACTTCTTCACTGTTCAGCTTCCGTTTAACTAGTGACTCCCATTGACTGACTGAAGCCACTCCATCTCGTTCACTTAATGGGCAACTGTGGCCTCTCCTTCCAGTAGAATAATGAATGACGCTACACTATGCAGCCACCTTTTATAGACGTTAGGTTGACTCACCTACGTAGTCTCCAGAAATAACTATGATCGACTCCCACCTCGCGACAAGTGTTACCTACAATGGTGAAATAGCCCGGAACGGCCAGGGATACTCAAAGAAACTGAGCTCATCGCTAAATGCTCACGATGACGTAACCATGACGTAGCGATGACTCTGCATTTACTCCAGCAGTATTGCACAATGTAGCAATGTCATATCCAACATCTGATATCCAGCAATTCTTACTGTACATGTCTTGAGTGTTATTCTACACACATTTATACATGCATACATTTATCAACAATCATGCAAGCGACAAGCATTGCAGAATTGATTTGAATGATAATACAATAATAGTAATCTCACAGTTAAAATAATAATAATACGGACAGAATTATAATAATAATATTAATAATAATAATAATAATAATAATAATAATAATAATAATAATAATAATAATAATAATAATAATAATAATAATAATAATAATAATATACAGATATCACCTTGTAACGGGATTTGAACCGTTATAGTATTAAAGTCCTATGTCTGCTTCATTCATTCATGCCTGACCTGGTCAGTGACTGGAAAACAGGTTGTAGGTCTTCATTTTCAAGAAAGAAAGAAAGAAAGAAAGAAAGAAAGAAAGAAAGAAAGAAAAAAAGAAAGAAAATAATAATAATAATAATAATAATAATAATAATAATAATAATAATAATAATAATAATGTTCGTCTCTGTCGCGTAGTGGTTAGCGTGGTTAGCTGCCACCCTCGGAGGCCCAGGTTCGATTCCCGGCTCTGCCACGAAATTTGAAAAGTGGTACAAGGGCTCGAACGGGGTCCACTCAGATCAAATTAAGGCCATGGCCGCTTCTTTCCTTCATCATTGTATATCACTTCCAATCTTCCCATCCCCCCCACCCCCCCTACATAAGGTTCCTTTCCACAACGGAAGATGAAGCCGTCTAGGTGACGTAATGATCCTCCTCCACGGTTGTATCCCTCGACCCAAAGTCTCATGCTCCAGGACACCGCCTTTGAGTAGGTAGAGGTGGTATCCCTTGCTGAGTCCGAGGGAAAAACTAACCCTGGAGGATAGACGAATTACGAAAGAAAGAAAGATAGAAAGACATTTATTGCACTCATGCCTATTTACTGAAGTGGATTAGAGCATTTTTTAACCTGTTGCGCATAGCAGGTGAGGCCGCCTGGGCGAGGTACTGGCCATTCTCCCCAGTTGTATCCCCAACCAAGAGTCTGAAGCTCCAGGACACTGCCCTTGAGGAGGTAGAGGTGGGATCCCTCGCTGAGTCCGAGGGGGGTTTAAAAGCCGAAACAAGTATTTTAAAAATAAATGTATGAAATTTCAAAAAATATGTTGTAGACTGTGTCAACAATAACATGAATTGTCAAGATTTTCTGGCGTCCTTCAAAAATCGGCTACCTCAACTGGGATCGGACCGGTGAACTTAGAATCATGAGTGGGACATTCCGCTGGATAGGCCCTCGATTTTAATATTGGCATTTCGTTGGCGACCAAGAGTCTGGTTCCAAGCAGAGTGGTTGAGAATACACCCAGTGCAACTGTCTTTCCTGATGATTATAAAATCAAAGCTGCTCATCGCGGCGAGTGTTTGTACTGCGAGCCAACATGTTGTGGCTACATAATTTATCTTGTCTGTCGTGCACATTCCGCATTAATTGATCAGAGTCGTGCGTCTTCTTTAGCGATCAACACGAGATGTCGCGTGCTCACTGACGAGAGATGTGACCTGTGTAGTTCAACGTTCCTCCTCTCGCGCCCCAGAGTAATCTACAAACTGTGTGTCTCACTCCTTAGTTCTTGATACGGGTCGGGGATGAGGTGAGATAAATGTATATGGCATGTTTCTACGGCCAGATGCCCTTTCTGACGCCATCTCGGTTGAGAAGCTAATGAAGACTAAATTAATGATGGTGAGTGAAATTGGGTGAGGAAGTGGACGGAATCGGCTGTGGGCTGTGAATAAGAACTGTCCCGGTATTTGCCTTAAAGTGTAAATGGCAAAACCGGACGAGTTGGCCGTGCGGTTAAGGGCACACTGCTGTGAGCTTACATTTGGGAGATGGTGGGTTCGAACCTTACTGTCGGCAGCCCTGAAGTTGGTTTTCCTTAGTTTCCCATTTTCACACCAGCAAATGCTGGGGCTGCACCTTCAGTGTTGCTAGGAGCCTGTTCCACGAACGAACTTTGCAACTTTTCAACTTACCACTTTTCACTTTTTAATTCTTGCAAAGTTTAAAGTCTTTCTGTTCCACCATGATCTAGGTTTTACTTTTCAATTTCTTCGCAAAGTGAAAAGTCTTTGCGAATGAGTGATCCGATCGAGTTTATTCCATGGGCAAACTGTATAATACGGTATTCCGTGATTTTAATGCTTTATTTCTCGCGGCGAACTTGACAGTACAATTGTTGTAGATTTTTTTAGTTTTGATTATAGGAAAGAAATATGATTACATGAAGCTGGCTGTGCTAGAAGTTGTCAAGGAGAAACGGGACATACTTTTTGGCAACTTTAAAAATCATCATCATCATCATCATCATCATGTGTTTACCCTCCAGGTTCGGTTTTTCCCTCGGACTCAGCGAGGGATCCCACCTCTACCTCCTCAAGGGCAGTGTCCTGGAGCTTCAGACTCTTGGTTGGGGATACAACTGGGGAGAATGGCCAGTACCTCGCCCAGGCGGCCTCACCTGCTATGCGCAACAGGGGCCTTGCGGGGGGATGGGAAGATTGGAAGGGATAGACAAGGAAGAGGGAAGGAAGCGGCCGTAGCCTTAAGTTAGGTACCATCCCGGCATTTGCCTGGAGGAGAAGTGGGAAAACACGGAAAACCACTTCCAGGATGGCTGAGGTGGAAATAGAACCCACCTCTACTCATTTGACCTCCCGAGGCTGAGTGGACCCCGTTCCAGCCCTCGTACCACTTTTCAGATTTCGTGGAAGAGCCGGGAATCGAACCCGGACCTCCCGGGAGTGGCAGGTAATCACGCTAACCACTACACCACAGAGGCGGACAACTGTAAAAATAACCTCTCAAATGATGACAAGCATCAACAGTAACGAGAGTACCGTCAACACATTCACACACAGAAGGAAAGTCCGTCGCTATATTATGTGGATTATCAGGCTAACGTACTATGTCAGGATATATTACATTTAGTATAACCTCTACGACTTTGGTAACAGTTCTGCAAATAATAGATTTTGATGTTCCATGCATTGCTGCTACACCGCGCAGCTGGGCACCATTTCCTAACCAATGTAAGGATATATGAACTTGTTCTTTTTCGGAAAGGGATTGACTTCACTTTGTTGCTCGTTGAATAAATGACCGATCATTTCAACAATATATTCATTCTGTGTTGGAGTAATACGAAAACACTGGAGAAACTCCTTCGAAGTGAGGTTATGAAAATTAATCCTGCCTTTGTACGTTCTCTTGTTAGATTCTTCATCACTGCCCTCATTCGATAATAACAAAAGTTCTCGTCGTACCATGTTTATATCGTTAAACCGAATTCTACTCCGAGAAATTAGTGTACATACTCGTTAATTAACAGATGAAAAGAATATCATCTCTTTGCAAAGATTTATGAAAACTTTCACTTCATTTCTTTGCACTTTGAATTTCTGCACCAATGGAGGAACATAACAGGCTTGAAAAGTGAAAAGATTCCTGACTTTTCACTTTGCAAGCTAAATCTGAAAAGTGATGTTGGGACAAAATCTGAACCGAAAAGTGTAAAGTGAAGAGTTTGCAATGAACGTTCGTGGAACAGGCCCCAGGTCTCCCAAAATTTCAAGAGATCTCACGATTATTTTGCAACATACCAGAAAAACCGAAGAAAATAAAAATCTCCCGATTTTAAAAAATCCAAATTTAAGGAAAATAAATAATAATAATTGTTACCGTGTTTTTGCGGTAGTTAGAGGTGAAAGAAGGTGCGGGTGTGAACGGGTCTCAAGCTACGAAATTATAGTGCATGTAAAATTAACAAGGTTATATTTTCTTTTCAAAATAAAGAAATAACAATCATGGCAGGTACAGAGTAGCAAGGCAATAAAAATACAATTACAATATTTACAGGATTTGGGCTTCGAGCCCCAGCCTCACAATTCTTGAGCAATTAGCCCAGTTTTACCCCAAACACAAGTTTCAACAGAGGGGCAGAAAAACCCATTCAAGCCTAGGAGCACTTGCTCCAAATTACATAGTAAGGCCTCCTTGAGGCGCGCAGAAAACAAAATTTTCGAGAAAAGAGTAACTTGCTCTCAAAATTCAGGCCTGTCAAAGGCCACACCTAATTCCACTTTCAAGCTGTCCTCTAAGGACATATACACAGGGGTAAAATACCCAACCTACTGAGGTCTATTAAATGAGAAGAAGGTTAATTACATGACCTCTAAAATAACAATTTGAGAGGAGGCGATCTGCACTCCTAATGCATTTGTTTTAAAACCGAATCTGGCTCTAGGCCACTAATGCAAGGGCTAATCCCATACTACAGAGGTGACTTTAGAAAAGAACAATTTACTTTACATTAATTAAGAATCGGTTGTGAGAAATAAGTTCACCTCAAAACAAAATGAGTGGGAGCTCGAGAGGGTTAAGCACTCTCTATCCCAATATGTAGCCTTAAAAGATAATAGATGCTAAGAGTAGTTACATTTTAGGAAAAGGTTATATGGTAGAAACGCTTCGGACCCGCCCCGAGAGTTAAACTGCTGAGCTAGCAAGAAAAGAAGATATTAATCGGC
Source organism: Anabrus simplex (assembly GCF_040414725.1). NCBI lineage: Eukaryota > Metazoa > Arthropoda > Insecta > Orthoptera > Tettigoniidae > Anabrus > Anabrus simplex. The sequence continues at coordinate 1,729,142,834 of NC_090265.1, read as the reverse complement.
CATTACCTTGTTGTTGACCGCTGCCGAAGAAAGAGGCGCTTCCCGCCCCCTGCTATGTACTTTACACACTGAAAGATGGAACAGAAGTGGCGCAGAGACCCAATAATCAGCAGTTTATATACTCTCGCGGAAAGTTGGAGGCGTTTTAGGGAAGAAAACACCCGCCCACAATCATTTTATTGGTGGATGACGAAAACTCCTACACAATATGAAGAAGAAACACATTATTGGTGGAAAATTAATTAAAGAAATTCGGGATTGGCTAGATACAAAACAAGGGGAAAGAGAGGGGTATACAGCCAACTTAAACAATAACAGAAAGAAATTTAACAAGAAACAAACTTTTGAAATAAAAATTTCTCCAAGAAAAACAGTTCTTTCACGTCGCACGAGGGTGCACCATTGTAGTTTTTCAGTAGTGTCCTCTAGAAGAGAAAGTTCACACTAATTACTACCGGTAAAACAAAAATACATCAAAAGTGGCACAGTTCAAAAACTTCAAACTTTCCACGTAGTGACATCTTCTGAGAAACTTGAAAATTAATACCGTCAATAAAGTTCAGACTTCCTCCAGCAGAGGAGTTACAATTGGCGCACATTTTAAATTAGCGGCGTGGAGGTGTACCGCCCGGTACAATAATAATTAATGGTACATAATACATTTGTGCCGAAGAACTCTTTCCTCTTCTTATGCATGACGTCGCTCGTTAGGTATTTCCCCGCATTCATTTTAGGCTCGAATTACGTTATCTCGCCCCTCTGATTGAACTCACAACTCACGCTTGACTGCATCATTGAAGGGAAATCCCCGACTCGCATGTAGATATGTATCTTGCTATGTCTTCAAAATTGGCAGGCAATTTCTGTGCCCGATGAATAACTACATCTACAGGAACAGTGGGAAGAAACAGGAGAAGAAAAGAAGAAGAAGAAGAATAGAGTGGCCATAGTGTACGGGTGAGTGAAATTGTATATTTTTCTCATAATAACTTCACATGAAGATTGCAGTTTTAATTTCATTATATTATAAAAACTCAGTGCTCAAGAAACTACCTAAATATTTACTTACAATCTGCCGATTGTTTATTTGTAGATCTGGCAACACTGTGTAAATTAAGGCCAGGGCCGCTTTCTTCCAACTCCAAGCCCTTTCTTATCCCACCGTCGCCGAAGGATCTATCTGTGTCGGTGTGACTTAAGGCCAATTATGAAAAGAAAAACATGTGAAACCATAGAAATCCATTCTCAGAACACGTGACGGTGGGGTTCGAACCCACGCCAGAGCTTTTCTTCATAACCGTAACAAGTTAACACTCGCGGCCAGGCCACTTGGACAAATTAATGAATAAATTGTGATAATAGAACAAAATACTCCTTTCCCCTAGTTCACCGAGTAGAAATAGGCTTCGGTTTAACAGTGGCTAGTTTTGGCTGGTCTTGCAGCTCTGAGCTCTACATTTGAGATGCGGAGAGTCTAGTCCCCACCGTAGGCGGTCCTGCGAATGGTTTCCGTGGTTTCCCATTCCCCTCCATTAAGGCGAATACCGGCACTAATCCTAATGTCGGATACGGCCTCAGCCATCTTACCATCTCAACAAATAAGATCATCTATAAAAACGCCCCTGGCCTGAGAGTCCTACCATACCCTGTCCGGGAATGGAATGAAAACTTTAAACAAACCCCGTACCCCCCATGACCTAGTTCTGGAACCCCACAAATTGAGCAGAGTTTCCTTTTAATCCAAATTGTTTTGATAAACGCATCTTAATCATTCTTATTAGAGTCAGCTTGTCCATTGCTATCAGATCAGAGGGAGCAACATTTTTACAAAAAAGTCATGTTTTAAATGAATGGCGAAGGATATAATAATGTCCGCCTCTGCGGTGTAGTGGTTACTTTGATTAGGTGCCATCCTCGGAGGCCCCGGTTCGATTCCCGGGGTTCTGCCACGACATTTGAAAAGTGGTCCTGGGGCTTGAACGGGGTCCTCTCAGCCTCGGGAGGTCAACTGCGTAAAGGAGGGTTCGATTCCCACCTCAGCCATCCTTGAAGTGGTTTTCCGTGGTTCCGCACTTCTCCTTCAGGCAAATACTGGTATGGTACCAAACTTAAGGCCACGGCAGCTTCCTTCCCTCTTCCTTGTATATCTCTTTCCATCTTTGCCATCCCTTACAAGTCCCCTGTTAAACATAACAGATGAGGCCGCTTGGACAAGGTACTGGTCGTCCTTCCAAGTTGTATACCCGACCAAATGTCTTACGTTCCAGGAGATTGCCCTTGAGGCGGTAGAGGTGAGAGCCCTCACTGAGTCGGAGGGAAAAACCAACTCTGGAGGGTAAACAGATTAAACAAATAATACATAACAAATAAATACAAATTATTATTCTTCCTCGCCTTTTCCCAGTTTATTGTGGGAGGCACTTGATGTAGCTTTAACCCTATTTTACTGCCGGATGCCCTCCTTGACACCAAAGCTATGCACAGGAACGCATTCACTTGCGCGGGTTTCTGTGGTAGATTTTAGTGTGATGTGCTACATGTTGGTGGAGAGAAGTATATTAAGACGAACTCTATCACGCAATCCCCAAATCAAACACTAGTAAAATCCTCCACCGGGCCGGAAATCGAACCCCTAGCCTTCTGAATAGAAGGGGACCATGCTGATCATTCAGCCAAACAGCCGGAAATTTATAGGTTAGAAAATAAAGCGTGTAACAAGTGCATATACTTTAGTCCGGACAACATTTCTGGTATAAACCAAACCCCATGGCACTACAGCCCTTGAAGGGCCTCGGCTTACCAAGCGACCGCAGATTACGAGGTGGTGGTGGTGGTGATTATTGTTTTAAGAGGAAGTACAACTAGGCAACCAGCCTCTACATAACACTAATCAGAGGGAAAAATGGAAGGGATCCGACACTTCGAAAAATGAAGATATCGGTCAAAGAAAGACAAGGGCCACGAAGGGCGTGAAAATGAAAGACTCCCTAGCCCTCGCAAACCTAATAGCGTCGGTGTTGGAAAAGAACAAGAGTTGACCAAGAGAGGTCAGACAGGATAGATGAAAGTGAGGAGCCTGGCACAAGTAAGTGGAAGAAATGCCAGGACTCAGCTGAGGGCCCCGTGGTCGCCAACCCACGCTCCAAAGTTCAGAGCCCCTGAGGCCCCTTTTAGTCGCCTCTTACGACATCCAGGGGATACCGTGGGTGTTATTCTACCGCCCCCACCCACAATGGGCAGATTACGAGGTATCGTGTGGTCAGCACGACGAATCCTCTTGGCCGTTATTCTTGGCTTTGAAGACCGGGGCCGCTATCTCACCGTCAGATAGCTCCTCAATTCTAATCACGTAGACTGAGTGGACCTCGATCCAGCCCTCAGGTCCAGATAAAGATCCCTGACCTGGCCGGGAATCGAACCCGGGGCCTCCGGGTAAGAGGCAGGAGCGCTACCCCTACACCACGGGGCAGGCACATTTCTGGTATGAGATATGCATAAATGTTACGGGCGCTGATTATTAGAACCTCTAGAAGTTATGTTGCTTCCGCTACATAACGTAAGAATGGGCAACACGACACTTCCTACTAGCCAAATTATTTTACATTCTAACCTAGTATTGCCTAAAAATACCGGCTCTACTTAAAAGTGTATTCAAGAAAGTACTTTATCCCATTAAAATGGGCTCTCAAGAAAGAAAATATTCCTCAAATATTTGTAGGCAAATAGTGCCATTGCACTTATATTTTAGAGAACAATATACGTTTCGCAAGTCTTCCTCGTAGATGTTACAACATTTAAGTCGTACACTGAGTTTGGTGGCTCTAACTCGTGTAGTTTCTGAGGAAAATTCAATTAAAAATGTCACTTTAGGAAATGTAATATCGCCTGACAGGTGATAGGGAGTCACAGAGTGGCATTGCGTATTTAAAAGAGCCATTAAAATGTACTTTTACTGCAGGAACGAACATAGGCTGTGTTTTCTTAAATTCAGAAAGTTTTACTCCACTGAAAGACGTGAAAATCAAACTATTATTGTTGACGACTTTTCATTCCCAGGTGCCTTTGATTTTACGCAGCGTTTACCAGTTGCCGCAATGGGAAGATAGATTACTGTATACCAACCACGAGATACAATGTCTGAGACATGAACGTTAAAGAAGGATGACAGTCTTAAGCGAATGATTATGATGAAGTGATTGATGTGGGTCCTTCAATAATTGCAGAGAATCAATCTCGCAAGACGATCTCGATGTGGGGCAGCAAAAACTTGTTTTACACAGAGACTTAATATAGTATAGAATTAATATTTTCTGCCTGCTCGAAGTAAATTAATAACAGCAATTTCTGCTCGTCCTGGGAATGTGTACTCGTATCATACAATGCGTATGAGCAGATGTCAGTCAGGTTGTCTGGCAGGACGCTATCCGTAGTTGTCATGGCCAAGGTTAGCAGGCGTCTTAAAAACAAGAACTGCCATCAAGTATGCCTGGTGTACTAACTATCAGGAAATAAATGATTGATTCCACATGCTTAGACTGCCTGACTCGCTCACTGATGTTACATGAATGAGAAGTTATCTTCTGGATCTGTAAGCTGCTGAAGTACTGGCTATTAGCACTCAATGTTGGAGACACTTTTTAATGGTCAATCAACTGTAAGAATACCGAAGATTACCTTCCCAGGATAGTGTTCAGAAATTTTCTGGAAACGTTTCTTGAGGTTATACTTTTTTGATTAACGGTATGGCATTGATTACGTGTTCATTAAGTACAAGTATCTGGGCATTATAAGAGTTTCTGGTTTTACCAGCAGGAGTGCTGACTGTAGTAAACTACACTCGTGTGACTTGGTAGAGCGAAACATTGACATTGACTTTCAAGTATCCTATTTTAGAACTCCCAGAACCGAGGCCATACGATATTATTATCATGCATATTCACTATTTTGTACCTTTCATCGTTCAGTATACAAACTTCTGTGAATTAAGTACCTCTATAACAATCATTTTCAGTTAGTTCTGTGGCGTCTGAATCGATAAAAACCTCGTCTTTAAATCATAAGGAAACTGAGTGTAACCATCGACGCCTTGATCTATTTCTCCTCTTTCTACCCACCATCGTCGAGTTCATTATTCTCCTAGGAAGCTCATCCTCCATCATTTGCCTAACATGACCCCACTACCGAAGCTGATTCATGCTCATAGGACTGCCGACAGTGGGGTTCGATCCCACTATCTTCCGAATACTGGATACTGGCCGCACTTAAGTGACTTCAGCTATCGATTTCAGTCATGATGACTGTTCTTGAACAAAGCTGCGAAATGTGGTCAGTGCTTAAACGACCCAACATGTCAGGAACGTTCCACTTACACATCACCCTGTGCTCTGAAAAGCTTATTGAGGATTGCGAAATTCCCTAAATAGTTCTTTTTCAGTATTTGTGCATTTTGAATGAAAGACCCAGAGGAAGACCCTGCCAATGTATACTAACAGAAATTTGCACCTACTGTAATCTCACCTCCACTCTATGATTGTACCAACCATGAACAGTCTGTAAACACCAAGCTACCGCAACTGCCCGCAATCCAATGACTATTATGTTGTAAAACGTGTATAATACAAGTAGAAAGCCACACCAACCGAACTTCTCACCTCACTGTATTATACCATAGCCTGTACATCCAATCTTTAATTGTTTATAACATATACTGCATATCATAAATGCATATGTCAGTAGTAAATTATATAACTGTCAAGAAGGAAGAAACATCCTTTTTGCACACAACCACTGCAGCAAAACATTTCACCCACGGCACTTAACGCCCCTGAAAGGGCCTTGGCCTGCCCAGCGACCGCTGTTCAGCCCGAAGGCCTGCAGATTACGAGGTGTCGTGTGGTCAGTACGACGCATCCCCTCGGCCGTTATTCTGGGCTTTCGAGACCGGGGCCGCCATCTCACCGACAGATAGCTCCTCAATTCTATCACCTAGGCTGACTGGACCGCGAACCAGCCCTCAGGTCGAGAGAAAAATCCATGACCTAGCCGGAAATCGAACCCGGGGTCTCCGGGCGAAAGGCAGGCACGTTACCCCTACACAACGGGGACGGATTCACCTGTATATACAATTGTAAAATTCAGAGTTTATATAATTTTACTGTAAATATTGAACCCTTTAGGTCCATATTGAGGGATACCTACCTTCCTTACCTATCAGCAAAGTTCATGAGATCTGTCTCTTGGGTCGTTTCGGGTTCTTCGTCACTTGCTGAGGTAAAGGTAGGGTTCATTAATTCTAATCTATCTACTGGAATGAAAGGTCTGTTTAAAAGATTCCTATTTATTCAGGAAATTCTGAAGTAATTTACTATGTCAACGGTGTCATAGTCAATTGTGTCCACTGGACACCACAATCATTTTTACATAAATGTCAGAACACTGGTGTGAGACTTTAACGTAATTGCCTGATGGGCATTCTTACTAGAAACCATTGTCTCAATTATTAATCATTTAAGAAAGGAAAGTCTGGAAATCCTTAAATTCGGCTTCCATGTGAGACCACATGTACCATCATAGTGATTCGTTATGGTCCAGCCCTCGTAACACGAACTCTGGACTCTGAATATAATTAAGGCCGTCCAATCGGTGTGTACCACACAGTGGTTCTACGGCATGGACCCTTAATTGAATCGATGTGACCTGCGTCTATGTCATGGACCGACATCTACTCTCCTAAGTTACTTTAAAGTCATTGTGGATGATGACCGCAAGGAAACGATGCTACAATGGCATATGGCCCTAATCTAAGTCACTGAGGTTGATGACCCCCTGACCATCCAAATTTCTAGGCTGAAGGCTAAACACAGTTAAGTTACATCGGTTTATGACCAAAGTTCCACTTTACTATCCCCAGCACATTCACTGCTCAATCAATCAAAGTTCAATAATTACAACAATAGCAATGCTCACAAACTTTGTGGCAGTAAATCCATTTCCTTCGGATATGTCCCCTTAATCGTTACTTTACATGTTAACATTCCCCAGAAAACGAACTAAAATTTCCAGAATGCATCTAAAAGTTATTCGCTTGATTAAAGTTATTTCAAATGCGGTTTCACTGAATTTAATAATTAAATAAATTTAAATGATTTAACGAAATATTAACGAAAAACAAATTTTATCTCCGCGGACTCTGGTTTCTTCACAAATTTCTACGCAGCTGTGATGTGAGTTCAATATTGCGATGTTTATCTGGCTGGAAAAGAATTTTACATAATTCATGTCCAGCTATATATATCCTGTTTCGTGATATCATGCTTAAAAATCTAATCTAGTCCTAACCGTTATTAACACTTGGATATCCCAATAATCTACGTACAAACCAAACAACTCGCCATATAATTACGATGTCATATCTCGTCATTACCATTATGAAATTTGCACACCCCTCACAGACAAACCGATCATCACGACCATCGCTCTATATTTTGGACAACCCTGAATTAGGTTACTCTGTTCCTTATACTCAAAGTTCGTGATTTCAAATGTTCATTACGTCCCCAATTACAGTATTTCACAATACTTAGATCATTACCGGCTATGAATTTCAATTAAATCCAGCACTTTAACGTTTCCCCTGGCCGAGAATTAGAGTACAATCTCAACTCCACTCCTTTCCCGGTATCATAGCTGAGGCCTCTCATCCCCCCAAGCTCGCTTGGCAGTTACAGGAAACACCTGGTTTATTCACAGTTGACTGACTTCTCAAAATGCTCCCTTTAAACTCTGCCGACATAATTAAACAAATACGATATTCTAACCAACAAAATGCACAGGTTATGCTTCAAGATGCCCACACTAATGATACGCGTCGCCAATTATTACCGCTATGGATTTCTATGAATTTCTTTCCATTCTCAACATTATAAAATATTCCTCGGGCTATCATGTCCCGGCTTCAAATGACAGGACTCTAACCTGATTCGCACATCTCATCTCAACTCATATAAAACATTCCTCGGGCTTCCGTGTCCCGGCTTCAATGACAGGTCCAACCTGATTCACAAAACTAACCTCTGTTTCCCAGCTCCACAATTATCATCGACAAAGAACTGGAATAGAATCCTCACTAGAAATCCCGACGTCTAATATCGCACAATGCATTAATCATGAATAACTTCGCATAAATGATATCGTATTTAATAACTTGATTTTTACGAGAAATGACTGAAACATTCTACTAGATCTTTTATTGTCAGTCAGACACAGTTTAAAATGGGCATTAAAAAAACGTTTCTCTCCGTGACCAAATTCATCACCCTAGGTTCTCACCCGACAGCGCGCTTCCACTCGATTGAAAATGAGTGACCATGGATTATTATTATTAACGTCAAATTGCAGACAGAAGAATTTTACGTCGAATGAACATCTTAATTTGACATCACAAAATATAGGCAGTACACTCACACGGATGACGATCTACATTGGACGTGATATCACTTCGGAACCCTATGCAATAACTTTTTACAACATTATACGGCACTCGCAAGACTTCAAACTTTTATCCAAGTGGAAAATAAAACAAATGACTCCTTTAGTCGTACTCTCACATTTACAAAACTTAATAGGGGTGACCACTGCGTCGTATATCCCCATTCAAATACAAGAAATCACGAGACAAGATATAAGAGGTAGTAAGATGGAAAGTCACCTACCTCATGTCGTCACGCCAGTGTTCGTCATAGGGCTCACCTGTGACCCTGGCATTTTATTTAGCCATTTTTTACATTCATGGCTTCACAATTTATTATTATTTCTTCAGGTTTCCTGGAATAAGGCATTAAAAAAAAGAAAATACCCTTCACTTGTTTGCTTGAACGCACACGATGGACTATAATTATTTCCGCACACGAATTACTTAATCACATTAGAATTTATTCAGTACTTTGACCGTCCTATCTGGTACAATTATTTAACTCAAGAAAACTATCTCCTCATGGAGTCAAGACTTAGCCGCAATGGCTAAAATCTGCAGTTGAACTCAGTCTACTTTCGTTGGTTTGATTTCGCAGAGCAGCTCAACAATTTTTCGTCCGCTTTGTATCACAAATGCCGGAGAAGGAGACTTCGTCATGGCGTCCCTTCATATTTATAGCAGTTACCCCCTCTCTTCGGATCTCTCCCTTTGCCGCCAAGAAAATTTCTATAAATTTTCTGACTTACCTAAACTGCAATTTCAAGAGTTTTGAAAGTGACTACATGCTTGCTACATTTCTGGCGGTAGTGTTCACGGACATTTAAAATTTTTACGGTTCGATTTGTGAGATGATTGACCTCCTTTGATAGGCACTATATTTTTTTGACTTGGCGTGGTCACGCCATGTACACGCGCTTTGAAATAGTTCATAAAAATGACTTGAGATTCTTCCGCCGTTGACACGTGTGGTTGACGTCACGTACCCCAGAGCGTGGGACCGAAGGTAATCACCCCCTCGTCACGTGTCAAATCCATGCTATCAAGAATCCAACTTTTAGTTTAATTGTTACATTATGCATAATGTTCTTAGGGCACAAAGGTCATGGGTTCAATATGTCAATTGTAAAATATCTAACAAGACGACAAGCTCTGTAAAGATTAAACGTTACAATACTTCAGCCCTATGTTAACATATCGCAGTTAACACCATGTAAAAACTTAATTCAATTGTAATCCAACAGCATGTCAAACCACCCTGACCCATTCCCCTACTCAATCAAACCACCTAACCCGCCGAGTCTCCTGGCCAGAGAGGAGGCGTTAACTTCTAGGGGGCCCGCTCCTCCCCTTTCCGGGAAGGAGAATGGAAACCTTTCCTTGTCTCTAAAGTAGGATTTAAACTGCTATGGTACGCGGGAACTCAAGGTTGCGAAGTGCAGTACCGTTAAGATGCTATGGCGTGTGGCTAGTCAAACAATTCACTTCGACTATAATTTAGAGAATGCGCATAAGGAGAAGACTTAAGTTCAGGTTCGTAGTGCAGGATCTAGTTTTGGAGTATAATGAGTACGCATAAGCATAATGTTCCGCATAACTTCCAGTTACAAAAATAATTTACATCTGGGCTTGAAATATCCTTCGAGATATCGAAAAATTTGAGTAATTGAACATTGAATAATCGAAAATATGTAACGCTTAAAATATATAAGAATCCGCCGGGAAATAAAAATTCTTTCGAGATACCGAACATTCGAGTTATAGACATTCGATTTATAGAAGTTTGACGGTAAGTTATAATTTCGTATTGTTTTTGATCATGTAGAAACGCAGGTGCACTATAAACGATAAAATTAGCAAAGAATTTTTTATTGAAGGTATAAAAGAAATTATACATTGTAATATATACATTTTTATTGTTGTTTTTCATTTCACGTGGTGTTCGGTCAGAATTAATTAACAACGCGAAAACGAAAAGCATAAAAGTGTTGTTCAAAATGAGGCTTCCTGCAGAAGCACAATGAGTTTCTTAATTTTAAGATGCATTTTTCTAAATAAATTTGATTGTGACATGATTTATAATGTGATGAATGTATTTCTGAATTTGTAATATTTATCATATCCTACTTTCGTTCTACAAAATTAATGTTCTAGGGCTTTAAGTAAAACTTAGGGAACATCCTGGTTTAAAAATGCATTTTAAGAATCCTATTCTAATGTGAAGCCTACCCCACGTCGGAATTCTAGTAGCTCAACGAACATTACATTGTCGGCAGCCCTGAATATAGTTTTCCGTGGTTTCCAATTTTAACACCAGAAAAATGGGGGCTATACATTAATTAAGGCCACGGCGGCTTCCTTTCCACACCTAGCCATTTCCTATCCCATCGTCGTCATAATATCTCTCTGTGTCGGTGCGAAGTAAAACAGATAGTGAAAAAAATACATAGTTCAGGAAGTCTGAGAAGATTTCTTTTAAGATACCTCTTTTGAATTCCAAGAAATTTCTGACACCAAATACTTAGAGATGGCAGTAAACGAAACACGTGACAAATAGAAATTTCAAAACTTTTTCTTCCTTTGTTACGGATAGCCTTTCAGCTTATATTCCAATGCAACGCAGTCGTTGGAATAGACAATGGTTCCCCTCAACTATTCTCTTCAAATAAAAATAGATGCTAAGCGCAATGCGCAAATATTTCAATAAACATATCACCGGAGAGCAGATTCTGCTTATTGTGGTCGTATACGAACAATGAGAGTATCGGATATCCACATGCAATACTCCATTTCTTCACAACTTCCTTCAAATTACGATCTATCCCGTGTGCATTCATTCTCTTCTTATTTTTTGTCATTCTTTATTTTTTGTCTCTGTGAAAGAATTTATTGCAAACTAGAGTTAATTTTGTGAGCATCTTTGATTGTGACGTCTCCTTTTAAGGTGGTGGTGTACCAAGACGCGCTACGCATGCCTGAAGATGGTCGACTCACCTTACAAGGCGCCGAAGCTGCCCAGCAAGAAACATGTGACATGCTCGACGTGACAGTGAGACGAAGCTCACCAGCAATTTTGATTATATCGGATTTCTATTAATTTAAAGTATATCTGCTAAAGGAAAGTAGCTCTAAACAAGAAAGAAGAATCCAGAACTTCATGAGTTCTTTCTAAATTCTTGGAGTGTAAAGTAGAGTATAATACAAATCGCTTTCAATATCCCGATTAATTGATATGCAAATAAATATACGTAGAAATATTTCTTGACATTAAAACTTGGCGGAAGAATTAGCGGCTAACTTTGCATATTTCTTCCCCTGCTACGATTTTACACGTTATCCAGTACGTTAAGGAAGTGACAAGGAGAATCGAAAACCAACTTGCGTTAATGCGACGTAAAAATCACTAACAAAAAAGCATAAAAGTACGCAGTAAACTGGAATACTAAACGAAAGTAAAATTAAAGAAATACTGCAGAAAACAAATGGTAGCAAATATTTGTTTGAAAATGGGGAATTGGTACAGTAATTGGAATGCACTAATTTTAGAAATCTTAGAACCTTCACCCAAAAATGTAATGTGCATCAGGATTGTGAGCAACTAGAAAGGCTTTTTTTCTTTTTTCCTTTTTTTGTGCTATTGGCTTTACGTCGCACCGACACAGATATGTCTTATGGCGACGATGGGACAGGAAAGGACTAGGAGTGGGAAGGAAGCGGCCGTGGCCTTAATTAAGGTACAGCCCCAGCATTTGCCCGGTGTGAAAATGGGAAACCACGGAAAACCATCCTCAGGGCTGCCGACAGTGGGATTCGAACCTACTATCTCCCGAATACTCGATACTGGCCACACTTAAGCGACTGCAGCTATCGAGCTCGGTCAACTAGAAAGGGACTTCGACGAGGTTGTGAGATGGACGCCAGACAACAGTATGCTGATAAATAGAAAAAAAACAGGTTTCATCAGCAGGAAATATCCCTTTAGTTTCTTTTGATGTTTTAATCGAATGAATACCGATTTTGGGAACTGCTGCAAGTACCTAGGTGTTAATATAAGGAAATATCTTGATTGAATTAATTACATTAACGAGGTTGTTATGGCTGCAGATCTCTTCATGCGGTTATGTGGGCATTTAGATGTTCAACAAAAGTTTTAAAAGACTTGTCTGGGAGAAACTGGGGACTGGAAGGAAAGGAACACGGTTATGTGCCATGTATAATGCCTACACAAATAAGCCAGCTTAAGGAGAATTGAACAATAGACTAGAAAAGCCCTGTTACATAAGTAGGACAGATCATCCACATTACAGTACAGTAAAAGGAAGATCACAGAAAACTAACTGTGGTAAATATTCGCTTGTAAATCGGAGAATTGATGATTGGAATGCATTATCTACAGCAGTCTTAGAGAATTTTCCCAAAAATGTAAGATGCTTCAGGAATAGACACCAGCATTCTGTAAGTTGTGTGTAAATGTCTTTGTGGTGGTGTCATGTTTCAATTCAACACTGAACCCAATATAAATTGTAGTATTAAAACATCTGAATTATTTAAGTTATGTGTGAATTTGTATATGAATATGTTGTATTTACAATGCTAAGACAATAGTTCGTAAATGGTCCGCTTAATCTATTGTAAGTCATATTGTAAAATTTTGACATAATTAACGTACGTGCCAGGTAAAATAAAATAAAACATTACTAAAGTTGTATATGACGGCATTGTAATGCTAAGCTAGTATTAAGCTCAACGTATAGTATTGTAAGCCGCAGTTTTAAGCACTGGAAAATACTTAAGTTGTGTGTAAATTTGCATATGATGATGCTGGATTTAGAATGTTAAACGAGTAGTATTTTTCGTAATATTTCCTTACCATGAAGTTGCTTGTTGTACTCATGTTATTGTTATTGGTTAATTATGTTTTAATTTTAGTTTTGATCACGCTACTGTAAGTGATCATTACCACCGGAATATTTCCAATTGCGATATATTTGTTATGAATAATAAATAAAAAATAAGGATATAAACGAGGGGGAGTATGAGTCACTCGTAAGATCCCAATTAGAGCATGATTCTGGTGTACGGGACTATCACAGGGATTACCTAATTCGACAACTGGGAAAGATCGAAAGGAAAGCACTATGATTTGTTTTGGGTGATTTCCGAAAAACAAGTAGTGTTACGAAAATGCTGCTATCATTGGGCTAGGAAGACTCGGGAGTAAGGAGACGAGCTGCTCGACTACGCAGTATGTTCAAACCTGTCAATGGAGAGATGGGGAGGGATGGCTTTAGTAGGTGAATAAGTTTGTGAGGAATTTTTTGAAAGTTGGAAATCATAATATGGAGATAATGTTGAAATTGAAGAGGACAAACTGGGGCAAATATTCGTTAAAAGGAAGAGGAGTTACGGACTGGAATAAATTACGAAAAGAGATGTTCGATAAATATCCAAGTACTGTACTTTGAAATAATTTAAAACAATTTCTAGGGAGTCCGCCAGGTGTGAATTCAGAGTTATTTCCTAGATTGAGTTAGTATACATATATACACGAGTATATTAAAGTCTTGCCTTTGTTTTGTAAGTTTTTCTTTTTGCTAGTGGCTTAACGTCCCACTAACACATCGCAGGTTTTCGGCGACCCAAGGGTTGGGAAGAGTTAGAATTGGGAAGGAAGAGATTGTGGCCTTAATTAAGGTACAGTCCGAGAATTCGCCTGCTGTGAAAATGGGAAAGCAAGGAAAACCGTCTTCAGGGGTACCGACTCCAGGATTCGAGCCCACCATCACGCGAATGCTTTGTAAGTTTCCCTTCTTCTTTGTTTTGAAATCAGCGTTCTTTTTGCTTTTCTTTGTTTTGTTTTACAATTTCCTTTACGTCGTACCGACACAGTCAGGTTTTTATGGTGACGGTGAGAGAGGAAAGTGCTAGGAGGGGGAGGAAGCGGTTATGGCCTTAATTAAGGCACAGCTCCTGCATTTTCCTGGTGTGATAATGGGAAACTGCGGAAAAGCCATTTTCAGGGCTGCCGACAGTCGGGTTCGAACCCACTATCTCCCGGATGCAAACTCACAGCTGCGCGCCCCTGACCACACGGCGAACTCGTCCGGTATATTTTGTATTCAAAGTTGACGATACATAAAGGGTCCAATTAGCTTTAATGGAACACTATAACTAATGATGTTCGCTGTTGAAATGGACCTAACATCTAGGTCAATGGCCCTGTAACTAATTGAATTCAAATTCAAATTCAATTTATTATTATTATTATTATTATTATTATTATTATTATTATTATTATTATTATTATTATTATTATTATTATTATTATTATTATCATGACGAATAGAATGCCTATTGAGATCACTCACCGAGTTCAAACGCGCTCCCTCAGAGCGGCGCTAGTGGAGCCAATCACCAACGCTACACAGTCAGTTGTTTTAGTGGAGGTTACACTAATATGCAAATAACCAAGTACAACACCCAATTGTTTAGACTTATGAATACTTCTGTCAGTGAGTTGTAAATAACATTCTCAATTCCCATGAAGAAATATCTTTGGACTTGAATAAGAGAACACACAAGATACAATGGAACAGTGCAAAAAGCGAAAGCAATATTGTGTTTTACATACTTAAAGAAGACATTTGAAACAGAGCACATAAAACATTAAGCAATCCGCGTTCTTAATCTGTCCCTGTAGGTAGTTAATACCTACTAGCTTTTATTGAGGAAAGAGACATTTAGCTCGCATTAATTTACGAGTTGCGTTCTTTAGCCGCCTTTTGAAAGACACTATTGGCTTTTGGGCATCTGTTAGAGAACTAGACTGGTCGTGAATTTGACTGCAACTAGGCTGACCTTGAACCTTACGGCTTACTGTAGCCATCACTGCTTCACGCACATCGTGATTCTTGTTCTTTTTCCTCTTGATACTGTCTTCACTCCTTTTCCTACTGGGCACATTTCGCAATTTTACCTCAGTGGACAGGCATTTCGGTAAATTTGGAAAAATATGAGACACCACTCCTGGGTTTTAATTTCCACCTCACAAGAGGAAGTTCAACGTTTTTTACCGTTCACAACGAAACAGTCCGCCTTTATAAGTTAATTAAATCTGCCGAAAGATGCAGGTCACATATTCTGTTTTTGCTAACAGTTGCTTACCTTTCCGCGGAATAACTCTCGTCCACTTCGCAAACAGATTATTTTCTTTTGGCGGTATTAAAAATCGTCTACCATCAAGCTCCCTTCAGTAACCCGATTTACAATCAGGAAGGAAACAGTACGACATTTTCTGGAAATAATAGGAAACTTAGTTGATTGCACACACAAAGCACTGCACGGATACTCTACAGACTTTCGGAAAATTTCAAAACAAACCAATTCCCTCGTTAGGCGTTAAAATAGTTACAATGACTTCACGCACGCAAGCTATTACCTTCGTCGACTATTTCGCGCACATGTAGTTGCAGCTGGTTCGTTGCGACTGCAGCGCTACACTCAGGCGGGGCCACCAACGACGATGTTAACCCGCGAGTGGTCGCTATATGAGATTTTCTCTCACATTATTTTCATTGTGATATTACTTCACAGAGATGAAAGGGAGGTGACTGTTTATAACTGTCGCGAGTAGAGTGATTCACATTTGAAGGGTAAGCACCCCCTCCCCTAGTCAGAACAAAGG
Source organism: Anabrus simplex (assembly GCF_040414725.1). NCBI lineage: Eukaryota > Metazoa > Arthropoda > Insecta > Orthoptera > Tettigoniidae > Anabrus > Anabrus simplex. The sequence goes on along the minus strand of NC_090265.1, from coordinate 1,729,126,680 downwards.
TTCCTATATGTCCGTGCGCGCTGCGTGAGAGTTTCTCTCATCGCGCGACTAATGACGTTGGTGTTATTTTGAAGTGGAGCAGGAAACTTACTCCTGTTGTACGCGTTAGTATTTGTATTATGAGCACTTCTTGTCTTTGAAAATGTTATTGTGTTCAGAAACCTTGTTTTGTACGTAAATATTACTAGTCATAATGCATGTGTGAGATTTTATTTTTTACAATTTCGGGACGCAAGTTATTTTTATGTACATGGCGTTATGTTATTTTAGGTAGTAATTTGTGTATTTAATAAACAGCTAATCATATCCGGCTCCATGGCTAAATGGTTAGCGTGCTGGCCTTTGGTCACAGAAGTCCCGGGTTCGATTCCCGGCGGGGTCGGGAATTTTAACCTTAATTGGTTAATTTGGCTGATATGGGGCTGGGTGTATGTGTCGTCTTCATCATCATTTCATCCTCATCATGACGCGCAGGTCGTCTACGGGAGTCAAATCAAAAGACCTACATCTGGCGAGCCGAACTTGACGTCGGACACTCCCGGCGCTAAAAGCCATACGCCATCTCTCTCTCACACACACACAGTTAATCATTTCATTTTGATCTAAATTATATAAGGTAGAACTTGCGTTTCATTTCACTAGTAAATTTCACCCTTACGCCCCACAAAACTGTGAAAAATGTCGTTTATTTTAATGTGAGAGAAAGTCTCATGCGCGATCACTCACGTTACATTTCGGCTAGCGACCACTCGTAGGTTGAGAAAGCGGAGTGATCACATTAGTTATTCTGTTCCTCATATTATTATTATGACATTTTTTAACATTCCATGCTAACCCTAGAACCATATGACGGGGCACCTAATGCCCCAGGGAATGTTTAATTCGCAGTTGTTTGGTGTTCTCAACCCCTATAATGTCCTACTCTCTTAGCTCGTACATTAGTTCTAACGAGTGACGACTGCTTGTATATCATACCATATGTTTGGGGCATATAATTCCTCAGTGTACGGTTAATGAAATTTTATTCTTTTGTAGCCAGTTTGATTTTTCATACAACATGTAACTGTGTGTTAAGAGTGTTTGAAATCGATCGCCTTGAAAGCGGTGAACAGATTTTACGCGAATCATACTGGTCTGAGCCTTGATGACTTCGTCAATACTCTAGACGACCATGGCAATAAATGTTGTTGAAGATGATGTGATAGTATATCTTTTCCTTTTATGCTTCAGATGAACTTAATTTCACGTTGGTAAAAGAATTAATGAGATGCAGGGTACGACAAAGGATGGAAATCCCATCAACACCCACAGGAATCCCCCTTTCTATTGCGTAAAAAAAATTGTATTTACGACACCCAGTCAACCAACAGCAGTCAGTCACGATAATGTTGTGAGATGGACAACAGGCAATGGTATGATGATAAACGGGGTTGAAAGTCAGGTTATGAGTCTCACAAATAGGAAAAGTCCTCTCATTTTTAATTACTGCGTTGATGGGATGAAATTTCCTTATGTAAGTACCTAGGTGTTCATATAAGGAAATATCTTCACTAGGGTAATCACATAAATGGGGATTGTAATTAAAGGGTACAGATCTCTGCACATGGTTATGAGGGTATTTAGGGGTTGTAGTAAAAGGATGTAAAGGAGAGGACATATAAGTATCTGGTAAGGCCCCAACTAGAGTATGGTTCCAGTGCATGGGACCTTCACCAGGGTTACTCTATTCAAGAACTGGAAAAATCCAAAAGAAAAGTAGCTCAATTTGTTCTGGGTGATTTTCGACAAAAGAGTAGCGTAACAAAAATGTTGCAAAGTTTGGGCTAGGAAGACTTGGGAGACAGAAGACGAGCTGCTCGAACTGATGAACTGAATTTCACGTTGGCAGAATATTTAATGAGATGCAGGGTATGACAAAGGATGGAAATCCCATCAACAAGTACAGCTGTCAGTGGAGACACGGCGTACTATGAAATTAATAGACGAATAAGTTTGAGTGGTGTCTATAAAAGCAGGAAAGATCACAATATGAAGATAAAGTTGGAATTCAAGAGGATACATTGGGAGCAAATATTCGTTTATAGGAGGGGGATTTAGTGACTGGAATAAATTACAAAGGGAGATGTTCAATAAATTTCCAAGCTCTTTGCAATCACTTAGAGAAATGATAGTGAAACAACAGGTAGAGGATCTTTCCCCTGGGCGACTGCTCTAAATGCAGATCAGTAGTGATTGATGATAGGTAGTTTGAAATATGTAACGACAGCCCAAACAATCTAGAATCACTATTACTTGCAGCGAACAAAAACTATTTGTATGTAAAAACTATATTCTGGTTTCGTGCCCTAATATTTGCCAAGTGAGCCTTATAGTAGTGCCAATAACCAAAAGGTTGATTGTTTTAAATATGACCTTTTTATTTCATTTCCAGGGATGAAATGCTGTTCTAATTTCCAAATATTATTCACGTATTGAAAATAATCCATTTCAGTGATTTCATGAGATTTTAAAATAAGTCTTAATGTGTACAACACGTGTTCTTTTCGTGGGATATTGAATACCCCGGTGTACGGTTTATGTCCCTGAAACATAGGTGTACGGTTCCAGGTTTAATGTCAGATACATTTCTGTATAAATTATTGAAATTGTGTTAGTTGAAGCTTACGGTGCTACAACAAGACTGCGATCTCAGAACGTAAGTAAATAAGTAAGTTAAATATAAAATACTTTCCATTTTCATTTTATGAATGTCTGTATTCGATAGCTCATTACTTTCTTTTAAATTCCCTTTAGAGAAAAATTTTAAAATCAGGGCTCGTGAAACTGGTAGATAAGTATAGCTTCTGATGATGATATAATCTGTTTCCAACTTTCTCCTGGCCTGGGGACAAGCCAGATGGAAAAGGATCTGTATTGTTGTCTGATCTAAAGAAACATTGATGAGTGAGCAGGCAAGACACGAAAAGCCTCGCAGACAAGCGCTGCTCTACTTACGTAATCCAAAGCCCCCTTAACAGCCACCATTTTCACGCTTGTTTCCATTATTCATTGCTGACGGAAATATAAGAGAATAGTTACCGCGTTCGGAAACATACGAACTATTAAATACATCTGCCACTCATTCGCTTTTTAATTTATCCTCGCAAGTGCAATATTGATGTATGTGTGTTGGGAGGCATAGTACGAAATATTTCGAGTAAGAAATGTTATAAGTGTGTGTGCAATTTGTAGTGTGTGTGTGGAATTGGTAGTATTTGTATAGTAAGTGGAAGAACAACGTATCGAATGTTATTGAGAAACGCAAAAGACTCAATGATATATTTATTGATGCAAAATCTGCAATAGCTTAACTCAAAATTCCCTTTGGGTGAGAACGGTAGGATGTCGTAAGAGGCGACTAAAAGGTGTTCCAGAGACTCCGAAATTGGGAGCGTCGGTTGCCAAAATCCCCCCCCCCCCCGCCCCTCCGCAGGTGAGCTTTGCATTATTTCCACTCACTTGTGTCTGGCTCTTTATTTTAATCTTTCCTACCCAACCACGCTTGGTCAACTCTTCTTCTCTTGCCACCCCAACGGTATTAGTTTTGCGAGGTCTGCGGAGCGCCTATTATCTTCATGTATTTTGGGGCTTTTTCCATTCATTTATTTTTCGAAGGATCCGAGCTCTTTCATTTTTCCCGTCTGGTTACTGTTCCCTTGTTGTATTTCCTCTTAAATCAATAATCACCACCACATCAACCCCAAAATCTTGATCTCAAAACATTACATAATGTGCAACAATTCAACACATATGACCTATCGATGCATTTATCACGCACAAACCTACGTCTTTCGGAAGAGTTTACAGAACATATCCAAAAATCTCACTACCGACATCAATGCACTTTTCATCTCTCTTCGCAAAAGTACTAATCGTCTTGGTTTTCCTTTTTTTTGAGCATAAAACTATGCATAATGTGGGCTTCCAACTAGTCTCTTGTGTTTTGTTTTTAACATTGATACCTGTTTATTTGAGTGAATCGTATCCCCGTAATTTCATGGTATATTTTGTCTTAAATGGAGGAAAATAAATTCTTTCACGCAAATCAACAGTAAAATTACTGGTAAACTGATAAATATCATTATTACTAGAGAAATAAACATACGGCGACTATTTCGCTGTAGACACGACACTCTTCTGTGGCATTCCGCTTGATCGTGCCGTGTTTTGTTTCCTTCCTGAGGTCCAGGACTAGCACAGACGAATGGAAGTGCTATGTCTGTGAATTCTCAGTATCTTTGTCCAGCACGAGCAGTTCAAAGGGGGAAAATAGAGGTGAAAAGTACATCGTAAACAGCACAAAAAAATTTTTGTTGAGAGAAAAATAGCTTGATCCCTGGACCAATAGTTATATTAATTAAGGAGTTATGGGCACAAGTCAACAACTCAACCCACCAAGTACTATCAAGAAAAGCAAAGGAGTTCAAAGAAGTTAGCAAAGACTTCGCACACTAAAGTGTTACATGAGCAACATACATACTGAAGCGCTGTGACGTAGCAAAGTATCTATCCATAATATTTCTCTAGTAATAATGGCATTTATTAAATTACCGCTAATTTTACTCTTAATTTGCGCAAAGTCAATTATTATAGGCTATTACATTTAGGAAAAAATTATAATGGAATTTTATGGATGCGATTCTTCCACCTACGCTTGAATTGTTTCTGGAACTAGCGTCATGAATTTAGCGTAGACAATCTTGCGTGGACAGAAATCAAACATCGTGGTAACAGGCAACCAGCGTTCGTCATCTTCTGCACGTTATTACCGTCTGCTAGAACTCTGCCTTCTATGCACAGTATGTGCAAATGGCGCCTTGCTTTAAATGAGTTTCACTATCTTTGACTGGCGTTTCGTCTAGGTCGCAGCAAAGCCCCTTACATACGCTAACGTCACCGAAGGGAATCGAATTTCTCTCATCGTACGTAGCTTGCGAATATTTATGGCCATTAAATCAGCTACCATTCCGTTGGACGTAAGGGTACAGATCTCTGCACATGGTTACGAGGGTGTTCAGGGCAACAAGTCTCTGTTAAGGACCCAATTTGGGTATGGTTCCTGTGTGTGGGACCCTCACCAGGATTATTTGATTCAAGAACTGGAAACATTCCAAAGAAAAGCAGCTCGATTTGCTCAGGGTGATTTCCGACAAAAGAGTAGCGTGACAGAAATGTTGCAAAGTTAGGTTTGGGAAGACTTGGGAAAAAGGAGACGAGCTGCTCGACTAAGTGGTATGTTCCGAGCTGTCAGTGGAGAGATGGCGCGGAATAACATTACTAGACGAATAAGTCTAGTGGTGTCTTTAAAAGTAGGGAAGATCATAATTTGAAGACAAAGTTGGAGTTCAAGAGGACAAACTGGGGCAAATATTCGTTTATAGGAAGGAGAGTTAGGGTTTGGATTAACTTACCAAGGGAGATGTTCAATATATTTCCAATTTTTTTGAAATTTTTAAGAAGAGGCTAGGAAAACAACAGCAAGTAGCCTCCGTGGCTCGGACGGCAGCACGCCGATCTCTCACCGCTGCGTTTCATGGTTCAAATCCCGATCATTCCATGTGAGAGTTTTGCTGGACAAAACGGAGTTGGGTCAGGTTTTCCTCCGGGTACTCCGGTTTTCCCTGTGATCTTTCATTCCAACAACACTCTCCAATAACATTTCATTTCACCTGTCAGTCATTAATCATTGCTCCAGAGAAGTGCGACAAGGCTTCTGCAGCCGGCACAATTCGTATCCTCACCGCTAGAGGGGGGCTTCATGCTTTACATTCCTGACCCTGTAGAATGACTGGAAACAGGCTGTGGATTTTCATTCTGATTGTATGCTCATACATCCGATTGGTATTTTAATACGGCGTGTTATTATTTAACTTTGGCTTTTCTCTGTTAAAAGTAAAATAGCATGCTGGCTACTTTGATCATCGTATTTTGTAACATACAAATTATAGGCTTTTACCCCTTTCTTTACGCTCTTGGGATGTGTTGTTTTATTCTTTTCTCCGCACGTAAGTTACCTGCTGCTTAAATCGCTCTTTTAACCCAGTTTTGAGCAACTGGAGGAATGTAATTGGTTGACATACTTCCGTCTTGTGTTGTGGTAGTGAGCCTGTGGAGATGTATAGCGTGTTGTTTGTACCTGAAGAAGCACGCGACTGCTCTTATTATATGTCGAAATTCTTGCATCCATCTGTATTGGAGAAGACCATAATGTTCAAGCTAACAGTGAGACACTGCAACGAAGGGCAACATTCACCAGAATATTCAACAAGGAGATCAGTTGCGCAAAACGTAGCATTTGAGGGTATTATCAGTCAATCAATCAATTAATACTGATCTGCATTTAGGGCAGTCGCCCAGGTGGCAGATTTCTTATCTGTTGCTTTCCTAGCATTTCTTTAAATCATTTCAAAGAAACTCGAAATTTATTAAACATCTTCCTTGGTAAGTTATTCCTATCCCTAACTCCCCTTCCTATAAACGAATATTGCCCCAATTTGTCCTCTTCAATTCCAGCTTTATCTTCATATTGTGATCTCTCCTACTTTTAAAGACACCACTCAAACTTATTCATCTACTGATGTCATTTCACGCCATCTCCCCGCTGACTGCTCGGAACATACCACTTAGTCGAACAGCTTGTCTCCTTTCTCCCAAGTCCTCGCAGCCCTAACTTTGCAACATTTTTGTAAGGCTACTCTTTTGTTGGAAATCACCCAGAACTAATCGGGGTGCTTTTCTTTGGATTTTTTCCAGTTCTTGAATCAAGTTATCCCGGTGAGCGTCCCATGCACTGGAACCATACTTTAGTTGGGGTCTTACCAGAGACTTATATTCCCTCTCCTTTACATCCTTACAACAACCCCTAAATACCCTCATAACCATGTCCAGAGATCTGTACCCTTTATTTAAAATCATATTTACGTGATTACCCCCAATGAAGGTCTTTCCTTATATCAACACCTAGGTGCTTACAATGATCCCAAATGGAACTTTCACTCCATCAGCGCAGTAATTAAAACTGAGAGGACTTTTCCTATTTGTGAAACTCACAACTTGACTTTTAACCCCGTCCTTCTCACACTTTCGAGGTCATTTTTCAGTTGCTCACAATCTTGTAACTTATTTATTACTCTATAGAGAATAACATCATCTGCAGAAAGCCTTATCTCCGATTCCACTTCTTTAAACATATGATTTACATAATTAAGAAAACATAAAGGTCCAATAGTACTGTCTTGAGGAATTCCCCTTTTAATTATTACAGAGTCAGATAAAGCTTCGCCTACTCTAATTTTCTCAGATCTATTTTCTAGATAATATTGTATTGTCGTCCTCCAGCCTGACCTGTTCCTTAAATAAGGAAATTATGGCAATTAAAATATCAAATCCATTGGTCTACATAGTATATCCCTCATACCTTCGCAGTACTTGAGGACCATGCTGGTTGATCTATACTATCTGCATCTAACGTCATTCTTATTCTTACCAATTGGTAGTCCTTAATGGTGGAATTTTTAAGGAATCCACGGCTGAAGGGTGCAGACTTCAAGAATCTGGTATCTAAATCCAAGCTAAATATTTTCGAAAAATGGTGTTCAATTTCCCGCTGAGAAAATCATATGGTCATAAACGTCTATATTAATGAATGAAACTGAAATTCATAACTACGAATTTATTTCAACCTAATGAATCGTTTTACAGAGACATCTGTAAGGAAGTTTGAGTCGACAAGTGAAGGATTCAGTGCTTCGAAGGGGAGATACTTACTCAAGTCCTTTGAAACTATCGCGAATGAAATAATCTGTTCTCTAGAATATGACGTGATGAGGCCTTTTTTATAATAAAAAAGGCCTTCTCAGTCATGACAAGTCAAGCCTTCTCGGAAGCCGGCACAATTCGTACCCTCGCCGCTATATGGGAGCTTCATTCATTCCATTCCTGATTCAGTCGAATGACAGGGAAGAGGCTGTGAATTATTATTATTTATTATTAATATTATTATTATTATTTCTTTCATAATCTGTTTCCCCTCCAGGGTTGGTATTTCTTCAGATTCAGCGAGGGATCCCACCTCTACCACCTCAAGGGTAGTGTCCTGGAGCGTGAGACTTTGGGTCGGGGTATACAACAGGGGAGGAGGACCAGTACCTGTCATTGTGAACAGGGGCCTTGATTGGGGATGGGAAGATTGGACGGAATAGACAAGGAAAGGGGAAGGAAGCGGCCGTAGCCGTAAGTTACGTACCATCCCTGGAAAGGTAATGGGAAACCACGGAAAAGCACTTCCAGGATGGCTGAGGGGGGAATCGAAAAACCCTCTACTCAGTTGACCTCCCGAGGCTGAGTAGACCCCGTTCCAGCCCTCGTACCACTTTACAAAATTTCGTGACAGAGCCGGGAATCGAATCCGAGCTTCCGGGGGTGGCAGCTAATCATGCTAACTACTGCACCGCAGAGGTGGACATTCTTCTTGTTATTATTATTATTATTATTATTATTATTATTATTATTATTATTATTATTATTATTATTATCATTTCTCCGTTAGGGTCGTTTAGGGTCCATGTGACAATTTCAACGCTTCATCCTTTGCTGTTCGTTCTTCTTCAACCAATACTCCTTTCTCTGTCCACTAAGTCTCCTTTCTTTCTCCTTGGAGGGCTGCCGATAGACGAGTTCGAACCCACTATCTCTTCCTATTGTCTAAATATTCAAAATGATTTAATCGCACATAAAATGAAACAGCTGATTTTTGAGAGAACATTTATGAATTCCGAAAAAGTAAGAACACTCCCGCTACGGTCGTTCAAGCAGAATATATTCATATCGTGTCTGTCAGGAAGACGGACTATGTAGAAAAACAAAATAAATCTGAAAGAGAAACATTTGGGCACTAACGAGTTAATTTCCCCCTCCCCCCAACTGTAATTGATATTAGAATCGATCAAGCTAGGGAAGCATATTCTTGAACATTCAGTGTTGATTTCAGTTCGTAGAATTAATTATTTCTGAGGGTTCATTGTGCCGTCCTCTGTATAGAGCATGTTGTGAACTCAAAGATACTAACATCTTCAGAAGTAGGTTACAACCAGTGTTCTTCTTAATTGAACACGTAACTTACTATATTAGTCAAGTGAAGAAAGTGATATGGATCAGAAAAGCAAATGAAACCGGAATAACCGCCATCAGAATGCAGTTTTATACACAACAAACCAAATGTGACAGTTACAAGTTGTCTAATTAGGTTTCGCTTAGATAGCATCTAAACAATTTCCTGGAAGTCTAACTAGTGACTTCAGTATTATTTACGTCAAAACCATATACGTACATAGACATTCTGATTATAGATAATTTTAACTCTATGAGTTTTTTTAAATGAACTGAGACCTAGCGAAATTCCTTCCTTCAAGGATCGTATTCTTAAACTGGCATTGGAAAAACACAGTTTCCTGCTCTTCATATTGTTCTTGAATTTATAATAATAATAATAAAAATAACTGGTAGACCCATCCTGCTCCGCAGATTTAATTAAAAATAGGTCAGATAACTCGTCCTGATATTCCTCTCGTAGTCACATTGTTTTGTTAATATTGAATTTTAATTTATTAACATTAACATCATAATTGATTCAATCGTAATGTACTTTATAACACTTCTTTACATGCAATATCCACTGTGCTTCTGGCGTATGGATCTTAACATTTTCAAATGGTCCGAGATAGTGCAACATACAGTTGAACGAGACCGAATACTGGTTCGGATAAGTAGACACCCATTTTTTAAAGAGTTAGTCCCGGACTTTATTAATGATCAGAAAGGCTAGCACCCTTCCCGTCTGTGCGGGTGCTTCACTAACGGTGCCTCTTCTGGTAACGTCAACATGCCGCGATTGCAGGCGCATCAGACGCCCTCATTCACAATAGCTCCTATTATACCGTACACGGGTCTCATGAGGCATCACTGACGTATTGCTGCCCAGCGCCATCTGTTGGCCTGTTTGTGCATTCGTTGTTGGTGTCAATAAAACCCAATGTCATGTCAAGCATATGTGACCATTTGTACCTGCTGTGTTGCTGTCCAACGCAATCTGTTGGTCATTTCGTGTACCTTATTTCGTTGTCAATGAAACCCCATGTCATGCCAATCATGTGTGTCAATTATTACATCTCTACGTCCAATATTCCGCGAAGTATTGCCTAGTCAAGCGCTAACGGAATTTGGGTCATCCTGTACTTTCCATCCGCTTCGCGCATGCGTGATTGAAGGTTGATGAGATCTGAGACGATTTTTCTGGAGATCATGAATATTGGAATGAAAGGAAAAAATCAGGATTCTTTGAGTAGGCCTACTCTCTCAACAGTGCGCATGCTCTACGAAAATGAAGAGGAGACATTAAATTGCCATTCAAGGAGTCAGTGAGTAGGATTTTTTCTCGCTACACCTGAAATGATCATCATGGTGTTCTTGAGCTGCGTGTCTCCAAGTTTTATATGGCAGATGATGCATCAAACTGGAGTACAATGTTCAGCAACAGATATTTAAATGCAAGCAGGAAACTTCATTTTTGCTGGTGATTGGTTGAAGTCCACATTTATTGTAAAAGGCACCGAGGTTTGAAAGATAAACAGTTAAAAGGTTCTCCGTTTCCTTTAGGTTGCTATAACTTGTAGCTAGAGCTATTTCTTCAGTATAAAGAAATTCCTTGATATAGATGTTGCGAGGATTTTCAAAAGGCAGAAGTATTCAGTTAGCAGTATGTAAAGATGGCTCGACGACGTAAAGCTGTTGGCTGGAACACGCTGGTTCCAAGTGGCTCAAGACCGAAGACGATGGAAACATATGGAAGAGGCCTATATCCAGCAGTGGATTGAAATAGGCTAGAAAAGAAGAAGAAGAAGAAAGATTGTTGGTTACAAGGATAATGTCCAGATATAGGAGGTGAATAATACAAAAAGAAGTATTAAAATTTACCTATGATAACGACACTTACAATAAGATACAAACATTGAAAACTACAAAAGCAACTGGAATATACTGGGAATATACTAAAGACAATGGGTTGGGGTATAGTACCATATCTGAAATACTTATTTGATTACACCGGCCTGCGAAGATTTTCCTGCAAAAGTAACTGTATGTGATATACGTTATATTTAGTGTCCTTATGTAAAAAAATGCCAACGGCCGTAGCCGTGTTGAAACAACGGATCCCGTGAGATCTCCGAAGTTAAGCAACATTGGGCGTGGTCAGGAGTTGGATGGGTTGCCACGCGCTGTTGGTTGGGGGTAAGGGAATGGAGGAGCGGAAAGGAACTGGCCACCCTACCGCACGTAAACTCCGGCGCAGGAAAACCTCTGCGGAGGTTCGTACCTGCCTTCGGGCAGAATAACTTTACCTACCCATGTAAAAAATAATATCTATTGTTTCGTATCACGTACAGATAGTCCGGCTCCATGGCTAAACGGTTAGCATGCTGGCCTTTGGTCACAGGGGTCCCGGGTTCGATGCCCGGCAGGGTCGGGAATTTTAACCATCATTGGTTAATTTCGCTGGCACAGGGGCTGTGTATATGTGTCGTATTTATCACCATTTCATCCTCATCACGACGCGCAGGTCGCCTACGGGAGTCAAATCAAAAGACCTGCACCTGGTGAGACGAACGTGTCCTCAGACACGCCCGGCACTAAAAGCCATACGCCATTTCATTACGTAAAGATTTAAAGAAGAAAGAAAATAAACAGCTACTCAAGATTTGGATAGAAGCAACCCCACTTTTAACTACAACTACATTAATACAATCTGCTACCAATGGATATTCAAGTCGCAATAGACAAGAACTAATTATTCTAAAACTTTCACTGATCAAATCACCAAACTGCAGCAAGCCTCGAAAATTCTAGAAGCTGGTCTCCAACGGTCCCAAGATTTTAATTTTTAGAATATAATTTCGACTCAAATTACACATGGAGTCAAATCATAGTTGTTTTTAAATAATTGCATTGGAGATCACAATTATTATCCTAATTGTCAATATCGGAAGTTACAGTGTTCCAGAAATCAATGGATTTTAGAAAAAATGGCTCCTATATTTTAACCTTCAGTTTATATTTATGACTCAAATTTAAAGCCATATTACAGTTGATTCAATCAACCACAGCATTGTGAAAACAATTTTAGCCAAATTTTCAAATTGTAGTTACTATGTTTTGGACGTCAATGCATTTTAGAATTAAGGGTTAATCCAATTCAACATTGTAATTGTGAAAACAATTTTAACCAAATTTTTAAATTGTAGTTACTATGTTTTGGACACCAATGTATTTTAGAATTAAGGGTTACTTCAATTCAACATTGTAATTCATATTGTCATACTTTTAATGTGTACATAATTCCTATGTTTTTTACATATTATTACTAAACATGGATTTATACTCAAGCTAAAAAATTGTAAAAACAATCCAAATATGACAAGGCTTAACCTTGAGACAATTATGTAGGCTGAAAATGCTTGTAAATAAAGCGAAACATGTCCCTGTAAATTCGTTATTGTACTATTATGAACTAGCAACACAAAACCAACTTGTATTGAATAGGTGGATTAAAATAATCACTATATTGTAAGCATTTATAGCAAATTCAATACGGGACTAATCATGAGATTAGTTACATGTAAAATAAAATAAAACGTACAGATTTGTAACAAGTCCGTCTCATGTTTATGCTAATGGTGCTTCGTTGTTGTAAATGAGGTTTGGATTGGTTGTATGGAATGCAGGTATGGACATGTCTCAGAGAAAATATTGTATGTGCTCTATTTTGCAGGGGAGTAGGTAATCATACGGGAAGACCGGAAGAACAATTACAACAGTTGCAGTTCGCGCATGCGTAATGTTAGACAAGGTCAAAACGCCAAGATCGCGTTTCTTCGTAGTCTGAGAAAGTGTTTCACGCCTTTGTCTACAAGTTACAACGTTCACTTGAAGTCGATTGTGTGAATAAGTGAGTTAGTTTGTGTTCAAATGGCAAGTAGTAGTGATGTTCGGAGGCGAAAATGTGTGAATAATCTCAACTCTTTCTGTTATATATGTGGCCAGTATACAATTAAAAGCCAGACGCGACATATTACGCCATTTATAAAAAGCCTGTACTTGGCATATCTTAACATGAAGTTCGGGGTTCAGGACAAGAATTTCGCATCCCATATTATGTGTAAAACGTGTGTAGAAAACCTGCAGCAATGGTACAGCGGGTTGTTTCCGTCAGTGCCATTCGGAATTCCAATGGCTTGGCGGGAACAAAGAAATCATTTTGACGAATGTTATTTTTGTGTATGTAAAGTGTCCAGGTTCAGTACGAAAAAAAGGCACATTGTGCGTCCCTGCCTTCCATCTGCCATAACCCCCGTACCATATGGACCTGATATTTCTGTCCCAAAACCACCAATACAGTTACAAGAGTGTGTGTCTTCGTCATCTTCAAGTGCGGAGGATGGTGATGATGATACCTTTGTACCGGATGTTGAGGATAAAACTCCACGTCTTCATAATCAGTGTGACTTAAATGATTTGGTGCGTGACCTAGGCCTCACTAAAGAAAAGAGGGAACTTTTAGGATCAAGATTAAAATAGAGAAAATTTTTACTTCCTGGGACAAATTCACATTGTTACAGAAATCGGGAGGAAGAATTCCAGCAGTCTTTTGTTCACGAAGACGAACTTGTGTTTTGCTGTGATATCCCTGGCTTGATTCGTCGTCTTGGAACTATTTACCAAGCAAAGGACTGACGTCTATTTATTGAAAGCAGTAAAATAAGTCTCAAAAGAGTTCTTCTGCACAATGGAAAGAAACTTGCTTCAGTGCCAGTCGCCCATTCAACATCTCTTCGTGAAAATTCTCACAATTTATCTATGGTTTTGCAGAAACTGAACTGCAATGAACACAGATGGTTCCTGTGCTGTGATTTTAAAGTGTGCGGTATTATATTCGGACAGAAAGGAGGATATACAAGCTTTCGGTACTTCTGTCAGGAATTTCCAAGACTGTCGTGTGCCAAAATTAACGAAGGTGTTTTTGACGGCCTCCAAATTCTGAAGCTTATGAAATATCTGACATTCAGTACGACAACGATGAAAGAAACACAACTTCAGGCATGGGAATCTTCATGGATGTTTGTAGCAAATTCCTGGATAATGTTAAAGATGTCAACTACAAACATATTGTGGAAACCATATTTACAACTTCCAGAAATGGGGTTGCTGCATGAGCTTAAAATTACATTTCCTGCACAGCCATCTGCATTATTTTCCTTCAAATTTAGGAGCATTCAGCGAGGAACATGGTGAACCATTCCATAAGGATCTAAAAGAAATGGAACGAAGGTATCAGGGGCGATGGGACGGGATGTCTCCATGATGTCAGATTACTGTTTTAGTCTCGTGCGAGATAACACTATTTGGGGAACACAAACGCAAATCAACACAGCGTTCATCCACATCAAAGTGCAGCAAACAATAGTGTTCTTGTAGTGAGATGCATACATTCTAGCAATGAACATGTTACTTTTTTGTACATTCGTTGCAATTTGATCATGTCCCATTAAAATTAACTTACATATATTCTCTATTATGGTGCTTTCTATCGAAATTACAATAATATGTCAAATTTGGATTTGAAATAGCAATAAAACTGTAAGAGATAAGGAAACACGGTTTACATATTTGAAATCAGCACACCTAAATTAGGGTAAATCACCTCTTCAACCAGCTGCCTCTGTGGATCAGTGGTAGAGTGTCGGCCTCCGCATCCCAAGATAGCGGGTTCAAACCCGGCAGAAGTAGTCGGATTTTTGAAGGGAGGAAAAAAAGTCCATTCGACACTCCATGTCGTACGATCTCGGCATGTAAAAGATCTCTGGTGACACATTTGGTGTTTACCCGACAAAATTCATTAAATCTGAGCCATAGACGCCCAAGAGAGTTTCGGTTTACTGGGTCTGCCATCTAGTGGCCCTAGAGTAAAACGGAACATCGAAATTGACGAGCAGACAGCCAGATGGCGTCAACTTGAAATGTCTGCACACGGTAGCTGAGGCCATACGATTATTATTATTATTATTATTATTATTATTATTATTATTATTATTATTATTATTATTATTATTATTATTATTATTATTCCGAGGTATCTGTGGAAGAGCAGAGGTGAAAGAAGGTGCTGGGATGAATAGGTCTCAACTTACGAAATTAAAGTTAATTTAAAATTTAACAAAGATTATATTTTCTTTTCAAGATCAAGAAATAACAAGTATGACAGGTACTCAGTAGCATATCAACAAATTAAGAAAGTACAATTGCAATTTGGTAATGGATTTGGGCTTCGAGCCCCCAGACACGCAATCCTTGAGCAATGAGCCCACTTTACCTATGTACCAAGATCAACAAAGGGGCAGAAAGCCCCAATCATGCCAAGGAGCACTAGCTCCCAAATACCCAGTTAAGCCTGCTCGAGGAACACAGAAACCAAATTTAAGAAAGAGCAACCTGCTCACAAAGTTCAAGCCTATTCAAAGGCCACACCAAACTCAACCTTCAAGCTGCCCTCCAGGCACACAAGAACAGGGGTAAAAATACCCAACCTACTGAGGCCTATTCAGTAAAGAAACAGGACAATTACATGGCCCCAAAATACCAACTTGAGTGGAGGCGTAACTTGCACTCCTAATACACTTTTTTTAAACCTATTTGGCACTAGGCCGCTTATGCAAGGGCTAATCCCATACTACGAAGGTGACACGATAGGACATATTTATTACATTACAAAGAGAAGGGAAACTGTTATGAAAACGTAGTCACCTCAAACAATATGAGTGGGAGCTCGAGAGGGTTAGGCACTCTCTATCCCAATTTGTAGTTAAAGAGACAGAATTTATACCAAGTGTCTTTTACATTTTAAAGGAAAGTTACATGATAAAAGTTTAGAACCTGCCCCGAGGGTTAAACTGCTGAGCTAGCGAGCAAAGATGGATGAACTGCTGCCCGAAGAAAGAGGCGCCTCCCGCCCCCTGCTACATAATCACGCAAGCATAGATGTTACTGAAGTGGCCTGGAGACCAGAAAATCAGCAGTTTAAATACCCTCGTGGAACATTCGAGGCCTTTCAAGAATGAGAACCCCCACCCCCTCAATTTTATTGGGCACCATAAAGCAACATCTCCATATCGGAGAAGACATACGTTATTGGTCAAAAATTAATTAGAGAAATTCAGGATTGGCTAAATTCAAAACAAGCGGAAAGAGAAGGGTTATACTGCCAACCAAAAAATAACTGACAGAAATTTAACAAAGAACAAACTTATGACTACAAAATGCCTTCAAAAAGAAGTTCCTTCACTTCGCACTAGGGTGCACAATTGTAGTTCTTAAGTAGTGCCATCTAGAAGAGAATGTTCACACTTCTTACTACAGAGCAAACAAATATAAATCGAAAAAGACACAGTTCAGAACTCTTCAAAATTTACAATAGCGACATCTTCAGAGAAACTTTAGAATTAACATGGTTGTTAAAGTTCAGGCTTCCTCCAGTACAGGAGTTTCAACTGGCGCAATGTTTGAATTAGCGGCGTGGAAGTGCACCGTCCGGTACAATTAATATTATTATTCTTATTCTTCTTCTCATTCTTCTTCTTCTTCTTCTTCTTATTATTATTATTATTATTATTATTATTATTATTACCTCTTCAACCTTTCGCCGGAGAGAATTTTTTTCACAGGCCGGTGTTATTGTTTGCATGAAGGAGAGTTGCTATAGTAGCCCCTGTGTATAAAGGAAATGGTGATAGACAGAGAACTGAAAATTACAGGCCAGTCAGTTTGACATGAATCGCATGAAAGCTCTGGGAAAGCATTCTTTCTGATTACATTAGACATGTTGGCGAAATTAATAACTGGTTCGATAGAAGGCAGTTCGGGTTTAGGAAAGGTTATTCCCCTGAAGCAAAAATTGTAGGATTCCAGCAAGATATAGCAGGTATCTTGGATTCAGGAGGTCGAGTGGGCTCTATGCCTGTCTAAGGCATTTGATAAGGTGGATCATGGGAGTCTCATGCAAATAATTCGACTAATTTTTCAATTATTTCACCCCACCCTAAGTAGATTTTTCGAAAACAAAAGAAGGCTAATTTTTTATCGGACAAGTATTTTTTTTTTCAGAAAAAAACACTTGGGGGGGGAGTAAAACGGACTGAAAATGGGGTTGAATTATTTTTAAGGGATACTGATTTCTCAAAAACTGAAGATGTTACAGTTTGGTATTTGGTGTCTCCTTTAAAAATAAAGAAACACGTACTTTCCTTTTTCGGCCAATCCATTTGGTGGGGTGAAAGAATTAAAAAAATAGTTGAATTATTTGCATGAGGATAATTTTACCTAAAAAATGTAAGATGTTACAGACGTGAAAATTGGTATTTGGGATCTTCTTTAGAAATAAAGAGTCACACACTTTTTTTCAGAAAATCGACCTAACGGGGTGGAAATTATTAATAAGGAATTGAATTACGCTTATGAGGATACCTAGCCTATATCTCAAAAACTAAAGATGTTACAAACAGGAAATTTGGTATTTGGAATCTGCTTTAAAAATAAAGAAACATGTATTTTTCTTTTCGAAAAATCCACTTAAGATGAGTGAAAGAATTGAAAAATTAGTTGAACTATTTGTATGAGGATACTTATATCTCAAAAACTGAATATTTTACAGGTGTGAAAGTTGGTATTTGGAATCACTTTAAAAATATGGAAACACGCATATTTTATTTCCGGAAAATCCACTTAAAGGGCTGAAAATAATTGAAAAGTGGTTGATTTTTAATGATTACGGTATATCTACAGTATATGTCAAAAAGGTATCACAGACAAGAAACTTCGTATTTGTAAAGTCCTTTAAAAATACAGGAACATGTCCTTTGTTTTTTTTCGGAAAATGCACTTTACGGGGATGATTAGAAATGAAATAAGTCTTAATTATTTTTATGTGGATACTCGTATCCCAAACAGTGAATATGTTATAGACGTGAAAATTGGTATTTGGAAACTCCTTTAAAAATAAAAGGGACATGTATTTTTGGTTTTCAGAAAATCTTCTTAGGTCGGTGTGAGGAAGGGGGAAGGGGTTGAATTCTTTTTATGGTAACACCGATGTGTAAAAGCTGAAGATGATTCAGGCGTGGATAAAGGTATTTTATAAATAAAGAAACACGTATATTTTAAACATAAAGAAACCTTTATTTTTCCGACTTGAGAGATAACTGTTTCTCGCATGTACAATTCTATGTCGCATGTTCATCATAGCCCCAAAAGGAAATACTACCCTAGGTACAAATGTGGTTTACAATGAGTTTCCGGGGTAAATTATACTCAGGATTTCGGTGAGTTTTTGTACTTTAGGGATTTTCGGATAATGTCTTAGTACACTACCGATGAATGATTAATTTCATCAAATTACGAAATCCTTGCAAGCGAAGCCGCAGGTAACTGCTAGTTTTATATATATAGAATATAAGAGTAAAGAAGTGGAATCAGAGATAAGGTCTTTTGTGGATAATATATAAATAAAATCGTAACGACAGTGTGTCTGTACATTGACTATTTTGACGAAATTTCCCTACAGTTATCCCTTTCAGGTGTAATAATAATCGTCTGCATATATTTAGCCTTGATATCGATTTATCCGTTTGTCGATTTGCCTTTATGTCTGTCTGAGTTCTTATAACCTGAAAACTACTGGATATATTTCTACCAAACTTCATATTTAGAATCCGCCTGTCCTAGGGTAGTGTTTAGAACGAGACCTTCGTTTCGAGGTATTTCGTGGCTAAACGGTAAGTCATATCACAGAACGGATGGCTCAATCTTGGTTCAATTTGGAGAGATCTACAACTTTTGTCCTATGACATTTTGTCGTATCTCTATTCGTTATATGTTAAATTTGTCTCTATTTATCGATGTACGTACAGTTTGCACTTTGCACACGTACAATTCTTAGTTTGAATCACTTATACGAAAGATAGAATCATCTAATTCTACACGAACATTGGCCCACCCAGTATCCATATGTGAGCCAAATTCTATGTTTGTAGCTGTCACATAAACACCCATAAGTAATGCACTGTGAGAAAACCTTACCCAAATTTTACCCTGTTCAACGTTTCTAACTATATTAGATCGGAGAAAATATCATAAGACCAGCCATTTAAACCAATAAACGAGCATCTTATTGTACAATCCATTTGTTGATATGTCGTATCGTTGAGCAGCAGTTAATCTGTAAATGAAGGTTTGCAAAATTTTAAACATGGATATACTTCGTATGTTGATCTATATACCCAATATTCATTGAAGTCAATTTGCAGTGATGTAGAAAGGGCGTGTCTGCTATTATAATTAATATTTAAGAAATCGATAGTGACTCTCAGCAGGAGGGCGTATGCTATTGAAATCATTATTCTCCACATCGACTTTCACTGGCAGTAGGAATGGGATCCTTCTCCAACTCCTGTGTAACTCGCATTAGCAAGGGGGGAATACCATTGTAATGAATAATTCCCTTCCCGATTTGACTGGATAATGTCAAGGGAGCATGCAATTTTGATCACAACTCCCCTAACCGATTGTGTTTGGGAGTAGGCAAATTGCATGCCATTATAAACAAATTTACCTATGTAAAGTGTAACTGGCATTAGGCATAGTGGTCTACTAAGTTATTATAATGGAAAATCACCAACTCGGTGTGACTGACATTAAGAAAAGGGGCCTGTCAGTATAATGATAACAGCACAACTCAATTTGTACTGGCAGTAGGGAAGTTTCATGCAATTATAATTAAACTTCCCAAACTGAAATCTGTCTGGAAGTAGGAAAGGGGGCCTGCCATTGTAACAAAAACGTCTCAAATAGATTATGACCGCAAGGTAGGAAATGGGGCCTGCCATTATAATGAAAACTTCCCTACACGATTGCGAATGGCAGAAGGCAAGTGAGTCTGCCGTTATCAACGCAACTCCGCAACGCAATCTTTGTATTGGAAACAACGTATTGGGACCTCTCCCTGCTGTTTCTGGATAGCGCTAAGAGACAAGCAATTTAAAAAAATCTTATTCACTGCATGTACTGTCTAACTGTTTGATATATGCCAATAAATAATAATATATCATAAATAAAAATATTTAAATAAATAAAAATCATTAATCGAAATGTCCGTAGTATGGGCGCAAGAGTTCCCCAGATTGGATCCCTTGAATTTAGATAGAGCATGATAATTCTTTATCTCCCAGGGTGTGTACATAATGCTGCGTACTGGTACATCTGCTTCAGGCCTTACCTAACCTTCTGAAAACGATTAAGTAGGTAGGAACTGCACCTAGGTTCATCAATAACTCCACTGATTCTAAAATATCTCAATAAAAGCCGTGCATGAGCACCTCATCAACACACCAAAATACACTTATAATACACAAACAAAAAATTACTGGAAGACTCCATATTTACATCAACAACAACAACATCAACAAGGAAAACAGTGGGAAAAGGAAAGCGAGAGCTAAGCCACCATTTGCGGTTAGTCCGTTGAACAATGTACATATGTGTAGATAAGAACCCTTCACTGTCTCTCTATCAAAACGACTTGTTAATTCTCATAATCAGCACTTATAATATCACACAGATACTGTACCTCATAATACTGTGTTCACTGACTTTAACACATGTTGTCAAGATATATACATTTGAGCAACACACGCTTGTCGTTCCTGAACATAAATTATGGAAAGTCTGAGATATAGCACCTCCCAGCTGTCAGCAACATGTAATACCAGGCCACCACAAAGTGATACCGATACTTAGTTGTATGTCAGTCACTTTTCACAAACATAAAAATACTACGTTCCACAGACGTTGGAAGTCCAGTCCAGTATAGTGCAGCAGTTTCACTCCCGTATCGTGTGTCCGCACTACTTCATTCCCGTACAGTGTATGTGGTTGTGGATGACTTCTGCAGTGATGTCGAAGTATATAAAGACCTCAGCTCTCACATGATACGCCGAGATTGATCCTGGCCAGTCAGTTATGGTAGATCCTCTTGTCAAGACCACGCCCTGGACTTCTTCTTGCTCCCAAGAAAATAACAAACTCTGGAGTGTTTCACATGAGTCGTAGAACTTTCCGAGTACAACAAAAAGCTCATCCCATCAGACTGGGATATATACATGATTCATGCAAAGTTTCCAAGTTCAATATAACAATGTTTTCCCAGCCGTTCTACAAAACAAATTACTCATACCTACCATATATGGAGATCTCCCTGTTTACAAATATTAATGACAAAATATACAATTGAAATGCAGATAATAATAAATCGAATACTGAAAATAATATCTCTCACTTCTACATATAGTGCGAGGGTGCGATATATGTACTATCACAACTGTAATTAACTTCGATATCCGTATACAGTGTAGAATACCGCAGCGAAGCACGAATGCATTTGCTACTAGAGTAATAAATAAGTTTCAAGATTGTGAGCAACTGCAAAATGACCTCAGGAAGTTTGTGAGATGGACTGCAGACAATGGTATGATGATAAACGGGGTTAAAAGACAGATTTGAAGTTTCACAAATAGGAAATGTCCTCTCAGTGTTAATTCCTGCGTTGATGGCATGAAAGCTCCTTAATAATAATATTCTTGCTTTTACGTCCCATTAACTACTTTCGCGGTTTTTAGAGACGCCGAGGTGCCGGAATTTCGTCCTGCAAGGAGTTCTTTATGGTGCCAGTAAATCTACCGACACGAGGCTGACATAATTTAGCACCTTCAACAGCGGACTGAGCCATTTTCAAACCTGCCAAGTTGGGCTCAGAAGGCCAGCGCTCTACCGTCTGAGCTAATAAGTCCAGCGAAATTCCTTATTGGGATCACTGTTAAGAACCTAGGTGTTAATATTAGGAAAGATATTCAATAGGTTCATCTCATTAATGGTATTGTAAATACAGTGAAGGGTACAGATCTCTATAAATGGTTATGAGGGTATTTAGGTATTGCAGTAAGAGTGTAAAGGAGAGGGCATATCAGTCCCTTGTATAGACCCCAACTAGAGTATGGTTCCAGTCTATGGGACCCTCACTAGGGTTACTTGATTCAAGAACTGGAAAAAGGCCAAAGAAAAGCACCTCGATTTGTTCTGGTTGATTTCCTACAAAATATTAGCGTTACAAAAATGTTGCAAAGTTTGGGCTGGGAAGACTTGGGAGAAAGGAAACGAGCTGCTCTACTAAGTGGTGTGTTCCTAGCTGTCAGTAGATAGCGTGGAATGAAATTAGCAGACGAATAAGTTTGAGCTGTGTCTTTAAATGTAGGAAAGATCACAATATGAAGATAAAGTTGGAATTCAAGAGGTCAAATTGGCGCAAATATTCGTTTATAGGAAAGGGAGTTAGGTATTATAATATTTTAGCAAGGGAGATGTTCAATAAATTTCCAATTTCTTTACAATCATTTAAGGAAAGTCTAGGAAAAACAGATAGGTAATCTGCCACCCGGGTGACTGTCCTAAATACAGATCAGTAATGACTGAGTAAGCCCGATACATGGCGACTGAACAGCAAAGGAGCCAGGACCGACCGGTGAGGAAGACCATTGCTCAGATTCCTCAGTTTACTGGTTTCTTACCTTGCAACAACTTTTAAAACCCTTTTACTGAGTATTTTTCCAACAAGCTCATTTGCGGTTTTACATGGAGACGTTGTAGAATAATCCTTCATTTCAGGATATGAAATAATCGGCAGGAAGGTACAAAATTTAAAGACACCAGAAGTCTTCAACGTTTGCTAGAAGTCTGCTTCAAATAATTTCGTGAGTGCGAGGATATGATCGCAGCAGCTACGATTCTGCCTAAAACTGGTCTTCGCCAGAGTCATATAGCAGGCGGCTAGCGAGCGTCGTACTTTCTACTTATAAATGTACCGCATTCACACATGATGAATGGGATGTCTACTATATGATTTTCAGAAGGGCGCTCCTGCCAGCAAACAGGTTACGTCAGAATATGAAGTGATAACAACCAGACGGTCGCTCACAGAATGTTCCTCAGCACTACCCGTCTAATGCAACCCTTTGTATTAGTAAACCTCGTTTACGACCGCACAATACTAGTCTGGTGTATGTACAAGCGTACAGCAGCACTAAATTTGCTGTCTGCATATGAACAATGGCTGGTGTGTTCAGCAACAACGAATACACAGGTATCATTTTAATCTGTGGAGAATCTGGTGAGAATGCAGCCGAAGCTCCAAACAGACGTCTAGCTTCTACACATGCATTTCGCCGAACAGTATTAGTTTTTTGTTTCATACAAACAACTCTTTTATAGAGTGGAATGTCTACACGTTTATAAATTAATAATTTATTAAATTTTCTTTTCTGCGCCTTTGGCGAATTTACAAATGCACCCTGTTATGGAACGTGTGCAGGAAAATGACTTCTATTATGTTTCACAACATCCACAATACAACACGTTGTAGCGCTCCTTCGAAAACAAATGATTAGGCACCCCATGCATCACTACTGCACGCGGGACAATTGTAAGTAGAAAGTACGGCGCTCGCGAGCCGCCTGGTATATTGAGTGATGAAGATGTTCGCTGTTTATCCTTTTATTTTAAGTCGCGACGACACAGATAGACTTTATGGCTACGATGGGACAGGAAAGGGCAAGGAGTGGGAAGGAAGCGATCGTGGTCTTAATTAAGGTACAGCCCCGGCATTTGCCTAGTGTGAAAATGGGAAACGACGGAAAACCATCTTCAGCCCTGCCGACAGTGGAATTCGAACCCACTATCTCCGGGGTGCAACCCCACAACCACGTCCTTGGTAATAATTTTCTTGTATGGCCGTGTTTCAAGCGATGTTCAGCAAAAACTGAACAGAATTATTGGTCCGTGGCAGTTCTTTTGGTCTTATCTGTTTCAAAATAACGATGATTTTAGTCTTTTTAAACTCTTGTGTGATGTCTGTTCTTAGGGTGTGGGTGGAAATATGCACTAACCACATTCTGGCATTCTTTTACAAATTTATGGAGAAATGTGGAATTATGGATATATTCCATGAAAGATCTGTAGTTCTGTAGGCTTTGATGTCCTTTAGTGTGTATCGGTACAGGAACCGAACCCCAAACCCAAGGGACATATCGAATATTGTAAATGAAATATAAATAATGAATATGTCAATCAGTTATAGGATGACACTGCTAATATTGAGTGAGTAATAGTTACTATAGTAGGTAGTTCTAGAGCACAAATGTATCATATTATGTAGGTTTATGTCTATACGTACAGCCCATTGTATCTGAATGTGAAGATAGCTCTTAGCTTCGTAGGAGGTGAAGCTGATTCCTGCCCGTGGTGCCCCTGGTAAGGTAGATGGAATTAAATTTCCATCACTGAACTTAACGTCAGCATTAAGCAGCTAGACAATCCTTGCTATCTTCTGGCTCATTATACATCATCTATAACGATGCTATCAAGTTTAAGCAACGTTTTTATTCAGAACCGTCAATCAAAACACCTTGGATCTAGTATTAGAATATGTCGGGTTTATATTGAGGGAATTAGTCGATCAAAGTGTCAGTTGCTACGAAGAATCTTATCTGATAATAACCTTTAAATGCTGGTAATTCAAGAAACTCACGTTTATAATGAATTTCAAATACGTCAAAGAGGTAAAATTGAAGGCTTTGACTTGATGGGAGCATCTTATCATCAATACTTATGGGGTGGCAACGTATGTTCGATTCTCTATTGAAAATACTCACCTGTGTTCAGTCTCAAACCACAACGACATACATGAAGTGATTATCAAAGTAGGCGAATTAACAATAACTAATGTGAATAAACCCCCTTCCATCATCTGCCCTTCACCGGTAATACCAATTGCTCCTCATCCAGCTGTATATCTGGCTGATTTTAAGAGCCATCATACCCAATGGAAATATAGTGAACTAGATGAAAATTGTGTGACTCTCATTAACTGGGCAGATAATAACAACGTTATACTTGGTCTTTAATGCAGAGGATAAAGAAACCTTTAAGTCAGCTGTCTGGAAGCAGGAGTACAGTCCTGATTTATGTGATGTGTCGACTAGTGAAGAAAGGCAACCAGTATCCACATCTCGACTGGTCCTAACAGACTTTCCACACAGTCAACATCGCCCAGTCTTGATTGAAAGTGATGCAAACATTCCCATTATATCACCGCTTCCTCGTCCACGATGGAATTTTAAGAAGGCTAACTGGAATGTATTTGCTGACAATCTGAAAAAATGTCTTGGATGGATTCCTCCTAAGGCCAATAATTATGAACATTTTGTTGGTGCAGTTATATGTGCAGGAGTAAAGGCAATTCCTTGAGGATACCGTAAGCAGTACATCCCGAGATGGAATGATAGGTGTGAAAATCAGTACCAAGAATTCTCGAGAAGTGGCGATAGTGAAATTGCAGATGACCTATTACATAATACTGTATAGGCTTTTGGGCTTATGCCGTGTCAAGGAAATAATGTGAAATTCTTAACGTTTTGCAGAGAACTGTAATCTGCGTCATCAGAAGAAAATCCTAAACAACTGTTTAAGAAGCCTTTCTCGTGGACAGTCGAGATTTTCTTCTGATGACACAGAGCACAGTTCCCTGCAAAACGTACAGAATTTCGCCTTAATTTCTTGACACGGCATAAGCCCAAAAGCCCATAAAGTATCATCTCTATAAGTATGGGCCATGAAAGCATCAATGGCGACCTATTACATAGTCTTGATATAGCGCGCAGGGATAAAAGGACTGAGTCAGTTGAATCTCTTGACTTCAGAACAACTGGTAGAGAAGCTTGTTCCTTGTTGCGGAAATTAGGTGGAAGCAAGAAATTAGTTAACAACAAGAAACACATATCACCGAATAAAATAGAGGCTCACATATTGTCTTCATCCAATGTTCCAGGAGATAAAGCTTATACAAAACGGATCAAACAAGAACTCACTACACTTAAAAGGGGCTGTCCTGATCAGTCTGTTTTCTCATGCCCTTTCACAATCTCTGAAATAACAGCAGTAAAGAGGTAAAGGAGAGGGCATATATGCCCTGGTAAGACCCCAACTAGAGTATGGTTCCAGTTTATGTGACCCCCGCCAGGATTACTTCATTCAAGAACTGAAAAAAAAAAAAAACAAAGAAAAGCAGCTCGATTTGTTCTGGGTGATTTCCGACAAAGGAGTAGCGTTACGAAAATGTTGCAAAGTTTGGGGTGGGAAGACTTGGCATAAAGATGACGAGCTCTAATTGGTATGTCCCGAGGTGTCAGTGGAGAGATGGCGTGGAATTACATTAGTAGACGAATAAGTTTAGGTGGTGTCTTTAAAAGTAGGAATTATCACAATATAAAGTTGGAATTTAAGAGGACAAATTCTTTTAAAGAAATGGGAGTAAAAGATTGGAATAACTTACCAAGGGTGATGTTCAATAAATTTCCAATTTCTCTGAAATTTAAGAAACGGTTAGGAAAATAACAGACAGGGAATCTGCCACCTGGGTGACTGTCCTAAATGCAAATCAGCATTGATTGATTGATTATTAAAAGCTGGCAAGGTTCCGAGACATGACGGAATCCACCCAGAGGTCCTCTTGAAATGTAGAAAATATGTAAAACAATGGTTAACAGAATTCTTTTCGGATATCATGGAGTCGGGTATTATGCCACACAGGATGAAGCAATCGAAAATTATTGCAGTATTTAATCCAGGGGAAACAAGCGACCATACAAAACACTGTAGACCAGTTGCATTGCTGAGCGTACTCTACAAACGTCTTATGTATAACAGAATAAGTCCAAAGTTACTCCAGAAGATACCAGTAGAACCAGCCGGATTTCCCCTGCTCGAAGTTGTGCTGACCAACTTCTGTCTCTAACACCCTATATAGAAGCAGGATATCAGCTGAAAATGAATACGTATGTGGCCGTATTAGATCAAAGTTCAGTCTATGATACAGTTTGCAGGTACGGATTGATTTATAAATTGATTCAAGTCGTTCAATGTCGAGAAACCATCTCCATCATTGACAACATGCTAGCTGGAGGAACTTCCTCTGTCACCATGGGAAAGGACACTAGTATTACCAAAACACTTCACAATGGTCTTCCACAATGTTCAGTGCTCGCACCTCTCTTCTTCAATCTTTATATAACAGGAATGCCATTAGCAAAATTCAGAGAATTTGGTTACGCTGTGTTGGGCTATATAAAATCAGCATGCAACCTTTGAGACAACTGTCGACACTCTGAGTGACTATTTCAAACACTAGAGCTTAAAGCCTAATCTTATGAAGACAGAAGTATCATGCTTCCACTTGTGTAATAGATCAGCCAATCGAAAGCTTAATGTCAACTTTGAAGGAACTATACTCAGGCATAACATTCATCCAAAATACCTCGTAGTCATACTAGACAGTATACTGTCTTATAGAGAACATCTGATCAAAACAGCTGCCAAACTGAGAAGCAGAAATAACATTTTGTATAATTATGCTTTGTAGCACGAGCTGGGGGTCACCAGCAGACACATTACGAATGTCAGAAGTTGGTCTGGTTTACTCTGCAGTCGAATACTGTGCCTCAGTTTGGATCAACAGTGCTCATACAAAAAGAGTCAATGCCGTATTCAATGAAACAATACGCATCGTTACTGGAACAATACGATCTACCCCCGCTTATTGGCTGACTGTTTTGAGTCATAAACCACCTCTACAAGATAGAAGAAAGAGTGCTCTTGTTAGGGAATATCGGAAGATCGTTGACCTACAATTGCCTGTTATTACTGACATTCCGAACATCTAGCGAAACAGGCTTAGATCCAGACACCCAGCCATTCTGACAGCAATTGATTTACACGATGATGGCTTCAACATGAGCAACTCATGGAAACAACAGTGGCCAGAAAGTTGCCCTTACAATGCAGAACTTTACCATGCTTGTCAAGAAAACCTCCAAGATTCCATCAGCCACGCTCGGTTTGGTCCACCCTGAATCGCATCCGTGCGAGCCATGGTAGATGTGCTGATGCCCTCTTCAAATGGGGCAAAGTATAATCCCCAAGATACGACTGTTGGACTTAAATCCAGTATGTTCAGAACACAGTGCACCAAGAGAGCCTACATTGGTGATTTCCGTTTCTTACTGAGCGCTACTCCAGAAACTCTACGTTACATAAGGCCTATGGGCTTATCTTTATAGTACTCAGATCTTTATTTTGTATTGTGTGGTTGTAATTTATATTTACTAATGTGTATATGCCGTACGATAAAAAAATGATTAGCCTCGTAACGGGAAAAGTCTGTAGGAAAACAAGACAGGCGGTTAAACTTACTTATAGAATTATCGGAAAGTGTTATGAAGCCCAGAAGAGACTGTCTAACCGAATGTATTTTCAGCACATATATAAGATGTTAATCTAGGTGTACATCTGAAAAACGTGGGCCGTAATGGACCTTAACTCATTATGGAAAGTACAGACTGCACAAACTTGTAGATTTGTCAGGGTGGGCGTGGTGGTCACATGATTTTGCTTAAAGACCGCGAAAAGATCAGGACACTTCGTAAAAGTAGTAAGTGATACTTCAGTGGAGTATGTAGTCACACTTTGTCTGTGATAAGAACATCCTGTAACTTTCTACGATCTTCTGTATCCTTTTCTAAGGTCATTCCTTGATTGTCTGATATTTTTTCTGTGTTTCTTTTTCGTATACTTATGTATACGGGCTGAGCTAATTGAACAGCCTATTCTTAATTTTATGTGTGATACTAGACGAATGGAACTACTCCAGTGTACGGGCAGTATAGAATGTTACTGCGTCATTTTAATAAAGAAGAGTCTCTGAGAAAATCCTGAGTGTTTATACGTTATATGTAGTCACAGTATAATATTATTCCGCGAATTAGTTGGCATTCTTCGGAGATCTAGTAATTCGAGATCAAGGTTCCAACGTGTGCAAACATTGTTACATAATTGTATTTATGGCTGAATTAGCTTATAATCACTTTGAACGGGAAGTGAACCAAGTATCATGGTTATTGTCTGTGCCTGTTAGGTCAACAGCCCAGAGGCTGGTTGGATCCTCAAATAGCACCACCAAAGGTTATGCGGTTATAAGGAAACCCCAGAAACCAATGGCAGCACCAAAATGAGGCGTACTAGGCAAGATGAGGAGTGAGGTAGTTTGCCATTGCTTTCCTCACCGGGACAGAAAGTACTAATGCAACACGACTGACCCTGTGAGCAGCACCTTTCATAACACTCAGATGCACTAGTCGTGCTCTGAATGTCATTACTCAGCCCTACCCATACCCCAGCAGCTTACATATTGTCACAGCCATGGATGTTGACTGGGGCTTCGGTGGAAGCTACACTTTACTCTGGCCTGTGCCAAGAGATGGATGCAAAAGTACTGTATCCATCAAGAAATGACAGCAGGCAGTCATGGTTATTAGTCCACTAGAAATACGTGCCAGTGACAACAATTCAGCGGTAGTGGAAGCGTGTGATTATGCAGTGTTAGCGAAAGAACCACGCAAACTAGAGTATGTTTTACTCCATAAAGCAAGGATTTCGGATATTCCTACTGCCCTTAATCCTTAGAATTATCTTTTCACAAAGGAGAAATCTCGATTAACTCGTCTCAGTGGTTCGATTGGTTGTCAAGTGATATTGCTACAAGCCTTTCTTGGCTCAGTATATTCTAACATTAACCGCTAAAACAAGATTTGATGAACATAAGCTGATGTAAGAAGTTCTTTCCTGCTGAAAATAACTCGCCTATCCTAACCGAGCTAACGACAATGCGTCTCAAGTAAGGCTGAACCCACAGGGGCCGCTTCACATGTTTGCCATTACTGAAGGTAATTTCCTGCTGGTATTTGGTCTCATCATGCCGTACATGGAAGCCTGGCCTGATCGTGCAGCGAAACACCTTGTTACATATTGAACTTTACGACATATTGTGTTCGCAATACACGACGACTACTCAAGTGCTCGTATCGCGAGTTACTTCTTATTTCAACCCCAAAACATACTTGTTACCTGTTAACCTACCGAGCTGACCGCTGCAGTCGCTTAAGTGCAGCCAGTATACAGTAATCTGGAGATAGTGGGTTCGAACACCACTGTCGGCAGCCTTGAGGATGTTTTTCCGTGGTTTCCCATTTTCACACCAGGCAAATGCTGGGGCTGTACCACGGCCGATTCCTTCCGACTCCTAGCCCTTTCCTCTCCCATCGTCGCCGTAAGACCTATCCGTGTCGCTGCGACACTGAAGGCCAAAAAAGGGGAATGTTTGACATTATTGTCAGTATAATGTTTTTACAACACAGGCCCTCCTTCCAAGGTAAGCGCGCCAACATCAGCTACGCCAATGTAAAGCTTTCGTTGTTGATTAAATTTAAGAGCTTAAACAAGTGGTCCCAGTGTTGGGGGAGCTCCACCCCTCGCCCCATTCCCACCACTTCCCCAACTAACCACATCCTACATTCAGAATTAACGATTCACATACACCCCACAAGGAACTGTAATATCGCCATCTAGATAGAGGCTGCTAAATGCATCCATGTGGTCGTCTTTATCTTATTCTCCTCACCCCTAAGGTTGGTGGGTAACACACATGTCTTTCAAGCGTTTCAGTAATAAGACTACTACTAAGTAGTATTGTAGTGCAGTAGTATATTCATTACCTTATTGTCGTGTGATTTTTGCGTACTATCGTAGACAATATTTCCTTCCGTTCATTTTTTGGCACAAAACAAGTTATTTTATTTTTCCTTTTCTTTTTTACTTTTTCCGTAAAGTATGGCTAAAGAGTGCAAGTGTAAGAACTGTGGGTGTGACGAGGCATTGAAAGGTATGAGAAAGGAGTTGGAGAGTTTGAGGGAGATAATTAGGATTCTCAAAGAAGACCGGAAAAAAGGCGGGCCTCTCCCAAAGATTGTACAAGTTACAGCAGGCGTAAAAGAGGGATGGGAAGGAAAGGGAGGAATTGTAGAAGACAGGTGTTCTAATGTTCTAAGGGGCAGGAGACTACAGGCTAAGGGCTATATTCATGATCAGAATTGAGGACAGGTGTCTGTGAGAAATCGGTACGAGCCACTCCAGGTAGAGTAACAGAGGGAAGATGAGGAAAAGGAAACTGCTGCTGACATGTGTGGAAGTAGGAGGAAGGGAAAAGGTAGGGAAGGGAAATGTAGAGTAGAGGATAGGAAAAGAAAGGTAGAACAGGGTCATGGGAGGGAGAAAACGGAGGAGGAAGTAGCTTCTGCAGCTATCAGGAAAGATAGGGCTGACCAGAAAGGGAGGAGATCAAATGAGGTGGGTAGGGTTGAGGCTCTGGTCATGGGGGATTCCATCGTTAGACACGTGGGGAAAGTGTGTGGAGGAAAGGCAACCAGGGTAGAGTGTTATCCAGGAATTAGGTTGAGGCAGATGCTGATAAAAGTATAAGAGAAGGAGGAGGGGAAGGAGAAGGTGGTATTGTTTCACATTGATACCAACAATGTAAGGAAAGCTCGTACAAGTACCAACATTGTAGTGGATGTGTGGGCTCTGGTAAATGCAGCACGGGTGAAGTTTAGAAAAGCGGATATTGTTATAAGTGGAATACTGTGTAGGAGGGATACTGACTGGAGGATGATTGGGGATTTAAATGAGACAATTGAGTGGATATGTGGGAAACTGGGAGTGACATTTCTAGATCCTAATGGGTGGGTAGGAGGTAGGGATCTGCGCTTAGATGGCCTTCACTTAAACCGCAGTGGTACGTATAAGTTAGGAAATTTGTTTGGAAGGGTAATGGAGAGGTACATTCAGGGAAACGGGGTTGTCTAGGGAACGGTGGTAAGGGTACAGAGATCTGGAAGTCAAGTAGGGATGACATAAAAATGTTAGTGCTCTACTGTAGAAGTGTTGTAAAGAAAGGAATAGAATTAAGTAATTTAATAGATATATATTTACCAGATATTGTAATAGGAGTTGAATCATGGTTGAGAAATGATATAATGGATGCAGAAATTTTCTAACGGAACTGGAGTGTGTATCTTAGAGATGGGATAGGAATGGTGGGAGGGGGAGTATTCATTCTGGTTAAAGAAGAATTTGTAAGCTACGACAAAGTTAAAAATGAAAAATATGAACTTCTAGGTGTAAGGCTCATTTGTAAGATAATAGGCAATTTGATGTCTTTGGAGTGTACAGACCGGGAAAGGGTAGCGCTGACACGGATTTTGAAGTATTTGATAAGATAATCAGCTATGTGGGAAACGACATGGAAAGGAATGTGATTGTAGCGGGAGATCTGAATTTATCAAATGTAAATTGGGAAGGAAATGCGAACGACCGGAAGCATGACCAACAAATGGCAAATACTGTAAGCTAATATGGGAAGAAGAGCTGATTCAGAAAATGACGGAACCAACTAGAGGGAAAATATCCTGGACATGGTGCTGATAAAACCAGATGGGCTCTATAGAGAAACCTAAGTATGAGATGGTATTAGTGATCACGAAGCTGTTTTTGTCGTAGTTAAAAATAAATGTGATAGAAAGGAAGGTTTTAAAAGTAGGACTATTAGGCAGTACCATATGGCTGGTAAAGCAGGCATGGGGCAGTTTAAAAAAAGGAATTATGATCGGTGGAAAACGGTAAATAAGTAATGCAAACAGACTGTGAGGATGGGTTTAAAGAAATTGTTGAGGAATGCGAAAATAGGTTTGTTCCTTTAAAGGTGGTAAGGAATGGTAAGGATCCACTATATTATTACAGAGAAGTAAAGAGACTAAGAAGGAGGTGCAGACTGGAAAGAAATAGAGTTAGAAATGTTTATGGAAGTAAGGAGAAATTGAAGGAACTTACTAGAAAATTGAATCTAGCAAAGGAGTCATCTAAAGATAACATCATGGATAGCATAATTGGCAATCATAAAATTTTTAATGAAAAATGGGGAAGTATGTATAGATACCTTAAGGCAGAAACAGGTTCCAAAAGGACATTCCAGGAATCATTAATGAATAAGGAGAGTGTGTATGTGAGGATCTTTAAAGTCACCAGTATGTAAAGATTGTTGGTTACAAGGATAATGTCCAGATAGAGGAGGTGGCTACTGCTAAAGAAGTATTAATATTTACATATGATAACAATGATATTTATAATAAGAAACAAAAGATGAAAAGGAGAAAAGGAGAAAAGCATCTGGAATTGATAAGATTTCTGGGGATATACTAAAGACAATGGGTTGGGATATTGTACCATATCTGAAGTACTTATTAGATTATTGTTTGGTTGAAGGAGCTATACCAAATGAATGGAGAGTTGCTATAGTAGCCCTTGTGTATACAGGCCAGTAAGTTTGACATGCGTCCCATGTAAGCTTTGGAAAGGCATTCTTTCTGATTATATTAGACATGTTTGCGAAATTAATAACTGGTTCGATAGAAGGCAGTTCGGTTTTAGGAAAAGTTGTTCCAGTGAAGCTCAACTTGTAGGATTTCAGCAAGACATAGCAGATATTCTGGATTCAGGAGGTGAATTGGACTGTATCGCGATTGACCTGTCTAAAGCATTTGATAGGGTGGATCATGTGATACTACTGGCAAAAATGAGTGCAACTGGACTAGACAAAATAGTGAGTGAATGGGGTTGCTATATTTATAGGAAAAAGATCTCAGAAAATTAGACTAGGCGAACTTTATCTGACCCTGTAATAATTAAGAGGGGAATTCCTCAAGGCAGTAAGTTATTATTGGACCTTTATGTGTTCTTATATATATAAAAATTATTTGAGTAAAAGAGTGGAATCAGAAGTAGGGATTTTTGCGGATGATGTTATTCTGTATAGAGTAATAAATAATTTACAAGATTGTGAGCAACTATTCCAAGGAGTTCATCAACTGGGGCCTGAAAGCGCTCAGGGGTTCAGTTTTTATACTCACCTTCCACCTGCCTTTGCTAGCAAGTCCTAGTGTTTGCAGTGTCTTCTGGTGTAGGCTAGAACAAATTTGACCGAGCTCGATAGCTGCAGTCGCTTAAGTGCGGCCAGTATCTAGTATTCGGGAGATAGTAGGTTCGAACCCTACTGCCGGCAGCCCTGAAGATGGTTTTCCGTGCTTTCCCATTTTCACACCAGGCAAATGCTGGGGCTGTACCTTAATTAAGGCCACGGCCATTTCCTTCCCACTCCCAGCCCTTCCCTGTCCCATTGTCGCCATAAGACCTACCTGTGTCGGTGCGACGTAAAGCAACTAACAAAAAAAAAAAAAAAAAAAAAAGAACAAATTTGTACTTTCATTGTCTAGTCTCGGTCCAATCCTTGGCTTTGACAACATGAATGTGGCCGAGGTGTGAGTGATGCTAGTAATGCCATTCCGTATGCAGCCAGTCCCTGTTATGAATGGTGTGAAATTGTCACTCATGGGGTCGTTTGGTGTGGGCATTTCATTGGGTTTGGCAGACTGAAAAGTAATAGCAACTCCTGGCTCCATGAGGAAAGCAGCGGGAAACTAGCTAACTCCTCACTTCCCCAGTACCCCTCTTCAGTGATGCCTGGGCCACCTATGATGGCTGATGGTCTGGCTGTTGAGGTTCAAATCAGCCTCTCGGCTCAGTATTCAACATACATTCCACTTGTATTCGTCAGACTGATACTTATAATTTACGTTTATTCTTTTTGTATTTTTGAATTAAATAGTTTTTGAGTATTATTTTTTATTAAGAAGCCTCCAAGTAGAGGGAGGTTTTGAAAATTAAAAAACCGGTAAATTATTATTATTATTATTATTATTATTATTATTCTTATTCTTATTATTATTATTATTATTATTATTATTATTATTATTATTATTATTATTATTATTATTATTATTATTGTTCCGAGGTATCTGTGGAAGAGCAGAGGTGAAAGAAGGTGCGGGGGTGAACGGGTCTCAAACTACGAAATTAAAGTTAATTTAAAATTTAACAAGGTTATATTTTCTTTTCAAAATTCAGAAATAACAAGAATGGCAGGTACAGAGTAGCAAGGCAACAAAAGTACAATTACAGTATTTACCGGATTTGGGCTTCGAGCCCCGAACTCACAATTCTTGGGCAATTAGCCCAACTTTACTCCAAAATAAGTTTTAACAGAGGGGCAGAAAACCCCATTCATGCCCAGGAGCACTTGCTCCAAATTACACAGTAAAGCCTCCTCGAGGCATACAACACTCAATTTTCAAGAAAGAGCCACTCGCTCTCAAACTTTAAGCCTATCAAAGGCCACACCAAACTCCACCTTCAAGTTGTCCTCTAAGGACATAAACACAGGGGTAAAATACCCAACCTACTGAGGCCTATTAAGTGAGAAAAGGTTAATTACATGGCCTCTAAAATACCAATTTGAGAGGAGGCGATCTGCACTCCTAATCCATTTTGTTTAAAACCTAATCTGGCTCTAGGCCGCTAATGCAAGGGCTAATCCCATACTAAAGAGGTGACTTTAGAAAGAAACAATTTACATTACGTTAAGGAAGAATCGGTTGTTAAAAATAAGTTCACCTCAAAACAATATGAGTGGGAGCTCGAGAGGGTTAAGCACTCTCTATCCCAATATGTAGCTTAAAAGAGAATAGATACTAAGAGTCTTTACATTTTAGGGCAAAGTTACATGGTGGAAAAGCTTCGGACCCGCCCCGAGAGTTAAACTGCTGAGCTAGCAAGAAAAGAAGTTATTAAACGGCCATTACCTTATTGTTGAACTGCTTGCCGAAGAAAGAGGCGCTTCCCGCCCCCTGCTATGTACTTTACACACTGAAAGATGGTACTGAAGTGGCGCAGAGACCCTAAAATCAGCAGTTTATATACTCTCGCGGAAAGTTCGAGGCGTTTCAGGAATAAGAACACCCTCCCACAAAAACTTTATTGGCTAGGGTTAAGCAGCATATTCAAGTTGGAGAAGATACACATGATTGGTTATAAATTAATTAAAGAAATTCGGGATTTTCTAAATTCAAAACAAGGGGAAGGAAAGGGTTATACAGCCAACTTAAACAATAACAGAAAGAAATTTAACAAGAAACAAACTTTTGTAATAAAAATTTCTCCAAAAAAACAGTTCTTTCACTTCGCACTAGGGTGCACTATTGTAGTTCTTCAGTAGTGTCCTCTAGAAGAGAAAGTTCACACTTCTTACTACAGGTAAAACAAAAATACATCGAAAACGACCCAGTTCAGAACCTCCAAAATTTCCAAGTAGTGACATCTTCTGAGAAACTTAAAAATTAACACCTTAGATAAAGTTCAGACTTCCTCCAGTAGGGGAGTTTCAACTGGCGCAAAGTTTGAATTAGCGGCGTGGAGGTGTACCGCCCGGTACAATTATTATTATTATTATTATTATTATTATTATTATTATTATTATTATTATTATTATTATTATTATTGTCACTTCTACCGCCTCAAGGGCAGTGTCCTGAAGCATGAGGCATTGGGTCGGGGATACAACTGGGGAGAATGAACAGTACCTCATCCACGCGGCCTCACCTGCTATGCTGAATAGGGGCCTTGTGGAGGGATGGTAAGACTGGAAGGGATAGTCAGGTGTCATCCCGGCATTTGCCTGGAGGAGAAGTGGGAAACCACGGAAAATCACTTCCAGGATTGCTGAGGTGGAATCGCACCCACCTCTACTAATTTGGCCTCCCGAGGCTGAGTGGACCCCGTTCCAGCCCTCGTACCACTTTTCAAACTTCGTATTATATTATTATTGTTATTATTATTATTATTATATTATTATTATTATTATTATTATTATTATTATTATTATGATTATTATTATTATTATTCATGAGGGCGATAAGGACCGTCAAATATCAACTGTTTGTCTTGCAGCGGACCCACCAGGTTTTCATCCTATCGGAGTGTGCTTTCTTCCTTGCATCAGAGTTGAATATCTGTTTCACCGATAATTTTTTGTTATTATTAATTTTTCTATATTTTTTTCTTTTTATAATCTTCCCACCTGAAATTTAATATTGTGTACTTTATCTATAGGAATACCGGGGGCGTGATTAGCTCAGGGCTTAGTTTCTGGCTTCCGAGCCGGAAGGCAAAGTTTGAATCCCGGTCAATCATGACTTGAGGTGTCCAGCTGTAAATCTACGGCCAAAACCAAAATGAGCCTAGGTTGCTCCAGCGACCCCATAAATAGCTGGAATAGACTCAAGAAAGTTTTTTTACAATTGGCTTTACATCGCTGACTAGGTTTTATGGCGACGATGGAATAGGAAAGGCCTAGGAGTGGGAATTAAGTGGTCGTGGCCTTAATTGAGGTACAGTCCCAGAATTTGCCTGGTGTGAAAATAGGAAACCGCGGGAACCCTCTTCAGGGCTGCCGACAGTGGGGTTCGAACCCAATATCTCCCGGATGCAATTTCACAGCTGCGTGACTGTATCTTCACGGCCAGCTCGCCCGGTAAAGAAAGTTTAGTTTATCTGTAAGACGCCCGTAAGTTTTAAATAGGCCTATGTGTTACTTTCTTTTACGACTTGCTTCACGTTGCACCGACAGAGATAGGTCTTATGGCGAGGATGATAACGGGCTAGGAGTGGGAAGGAAGGGGCCGTGGCCTTTATTAAGGAACTTGTGACGTACCCACTTGGCCCACAGATTAATGACAAATTTATAACGTGGCGGGTCACTTTAATATTAAAATAAATAAATGATATGTCATGGTTTCTCCAGAAACAGTATCCCAAGGGCGCCAGTCTTCAAGCTTATGGGTTGAAAACAAAAGTAGATAATTAATAATAATAATAAATAAAAAATACGTAATGAGACTCAAAAAACTCCCAGGGGTGAGGTGAACGGAACACAAATCATTAAGTACACTAACTTGGAATTTAAGGATCATTAATAATCATTTCATAAAATACAAATTAAAACAGCTATTTATTAAGATGAAAAACGTGACGTAACGGCGTATTAACGAAATCTGAACTTACGGAAACAAAAGAAAAAGTGAATGAAATTAACTTTAAGAAAATGAACTGTTGCGCGAAGACTTGCAGTAACTTATGCCATAAGCTCACCAAATGTAGACTCTGTTGTCTTGAAGCTGAAGATGGGTGGATCTCTCGTACAGGCTGCCTCATCTGTTGTTGGATTCCAGTCCTACATCCACATTTCCTGTCTTTAACACTTCCTATTGTACTCCTTACATAAAGTCGTAATGAGTCCTAATTTTAAGTGCAAAACCACCATGGGTTATGTTCATGGAGAGAATACACTTGTATTCTTCCGAATTACGGAACAGTAGCGTAGCTAAACTCATAATAAAAGCTCTCCTGCCCTATACCAGTCAGAACCGGTCTCCCGTTGACTACCTCTCGTCATTGAGATAACAAGTCCCAATGAGAGTAACTTTTGAGTAGAATATACTCCGATGCGAAGTGAACTAAGTTAAAATCTTCTCCGATGTGTAGACGTAGAATCGTAGTAAGAGTATCTTCCAAGCGTGAGAATCAGAATCAGAATGTCCGAATCTCTGAATGTGAGTCTGAATGAGAGTCTGAATGTGAGAATGTCCTCTCCAGCCCTTGTCGGTGGTATATATTGGTTCAAAAGTCTCCTTCCATCAGCCATATCACATGGTCCAGTAAGATTTGAGGTCTCATCCCTTCTCCGATGTACAGCTGTGAATCCATCACGTTGCTTCATTACGTTCATTCACATAGGCTGAACTTTCCCGCTGAAATAAAGCGTCCCCAAGCATAGTTTGAAAAGTGGGTGTTAATAATATATCAACTGTCTCTTCATGAGGTGGAGAGGGTAAGGTCTCTCGTAATCTAGATGACGTACTTTTCCTGGAATTGGGCTGAAATTAGCCTGCTGACTCTGGTCACCTCACAACGGCTATTGGAAAATTTACTGCAAGTTATAAATATGCGTGATGTTGAAATACTTTACCCAATAATTTGTTCGTTCAGAATACGTTATAGCCGCGATACAAAGAAATGAAATGATGATTGAAATGGATGATAAAAACCCTACATATATATTGAAACGGGAACGCCCTGCGAGCATTCGCGTTTCATTCTCTTATTAAGTGGAGCTCGCTAACACCCGGCCGTAAGCATTTAAAACTTGCGCTGAGCGCACAGGCATAGTGGGAACTGCAAGCAAGCTCGCGACGTTCTAGAACACGGGCCAAGGACAAGCGACGTCACGCAGAAGGTTCCTTCGTGTTCCATAGCATTGCTGCATGAACGAAATATAATCTCAATATTTCAATAACGTCACCTTGCAGGCAGGAATAATGAACGCTGCTAGCCGAAATTTCGTGTCAATCGGTGTGAAGATGGCCAAGATATAAAATTTTCTTGGGGCCCACATGTGTAGCCACGCCCACCGGCCTTCGGCAATATAAGCGAGTCGCCAGCCTGGGGTAAGGCAGAATGTGTGCAGTGTGCAGCTGCAGCGTGCTGTAGGCAGAGAGTGAGGGGAATCGGCAGTAAGCCGTGAGTTCAGTGAGTGTGTGCAAGTAAGCACGTCGCGACATAATTCGTCACTCGGTCCGGCTGTACACTTGAGTTCATAACGTTCGTGTTAAAAGCGTTCTCCGTGGGCTTGACTTCATTTAAAGACTGTGTTTCTCGCATAAACTGTGCCAGCCTTGATTTCATTTAAAGACTGTGTGAAAACAGCGATAGTGTTTCTAGCCAGCCTTGATTTCATTTAAAGACTGTGTTTCTCGCATAAACTGTGCCAGCCTTGATTTCATTTAAAGACTGTGTTTCTCGCATAAACTGTGCCAGCCTTGATTTCATTTAAAGACTGTGTGGAAACAGCGATAGTGTTTCTAGCCAGCCTTGATTTCATTTAAAGACTGTGTTTCTCGCATAAACTGTGCCAGCCTTGATTTCATTTAAAGACTGTGTGAGAACAGCGACAGTGTTTCTAGCATAGACTGTGCCGACCTTCATTTCATTTAAAGACTGTGTCTATCCGTTGAACTGTGTTCGTAATAAACTGTGCCAACATTCCCTCTTAAAGACAGTGGAATGCAGTATCGTGATTTATTTCCGAGGAACCATGCCAATTCCCATCATAACCTGTTCAGAATCACGTATGATCTTAAGTGCCAGTGATGATTTTCTAAAAATTACGACGTAATAGAACTTGGACTGTCATTTATTTCAACAAGTGTATTGTGCTGATGGAGTACAGTGCAGAGACTGTACCCGGTAAATTTAATTTTCTTTATGAAGTGCTTAATCACTGCACCTCGGAAGGTCCTAGATTGTTTTCGTTTGTTTATTATTCCAAATACGATAATTCCTTCCATTTTATCCTCGTGGAACTGTGACTCTAACTTTATCCTTGCCGCTAAAGTGCGTTCAACATCATTGACTGTGGGAACTATTTCGGCGTGCTTCGCCTTAGAGAAGTGTCACACCAGTGTCCCATGACGTCCAATGTGGAAGCTCCACATTTCCCCGTTCCTGCCTCAGGTTCGAGTCATCAACACTAATACAGAGAAAACATCAACGACGGAAGACAACGCCGACGCCGACCGCAAGACGACGCAGCCGCCGCAGGACGACGTCCTCTCCACGCCTTCAGGGACAACTCCACGATTGAGCTGTAAAAGGTGACATAATTCTTTGCATATCTATTGAATAAACTGAAGAATCCACTTAATCATGAATTTTTTTTCACTACCCTTCTCTCTCACTCTCTTAGCATGGGCCGTACACGCCTTGTCGTTCCTCATGCTCTCCGATAAACTGAAGTACGGGCGTTCCTGTTACAATATATATATATACATATTAATTTTAAAATGACCTATCAGTGATTAAATATGTACATCTTATCAATTAAATATATAGTTCAATAATTAAAAACATTCAGTGATGTCCCAAACATCACAAACTGTCCCAGCATTTGCTTGGTGTGAAAATGGAAAATCACGGAAAACCATCATCAGGGCTGCCGACAGTGGGATTAGAACCCATTATCTCCCGAATATTCGATACTGGCCGCACTTAAGCGACTGCAGCTATCGAGCTCGGTATGTGTTACTTAATTAATTTAAGTACAACAATAATAATATTCAGACATAATACGGCCATTAAACTAAATGCCTCTATGAAACACAAATACAAAATTTGGAAATAATTTTTGTTTAATTTCTTTAGAACTTGCTCCACGTCACACCGACACAGATAGGTATTATGGCGACAATGAGATAGGGAAAGTCGAGGACTGGGAAGTGGCCGTAGCCTTTATCAAGATACAGTCTCAGGGTTTACCTGGTGTACTAAGTCTGAAACTCACAGATGAAAAACACAAAATAAACTTGAAATCAAACAATGCGCAGATATTCGAAGTGGCATTGGAAAACATACTGTAGATTACAATTGTATGGGCACATTAAAAAAATGAACCCTGATACACAAAACAACATATTCAACAGATGGCAGACCATTCCTAATAACACGCGTGCTGCTAAGAGAAAAAGTCTACGTACAAACAGCCCCCATCATGACATACGCTGTAGACATTATCTGAGAATACCTATCGAAGTTTCTTTAGAAAGAATGAAGGCCATATATCTTTAAAAACTTCTCTGCTTGGCAAACAACGCTCCTTCGAGACTAACGTATGAGCTCACAAGACAACAGTGCTATATGGAATAACTGCAAATAAAAATATAATTGTTCAATGAAAACAGGAGTAAACATAAAACGGCGAAAGATCGTAATCAGAGTACGGTACCAGTGCATGGGACCCCACTCCAGGACTGCTTTATACAAGAACAGGAAAAGATCCAAAGGAAAGCAGCATGATTTATTCTGGATGATTTCCGGCAAAAGAGGACTGTTATGAAAATTTTACAAACTTTGGGCTGGGAAGACTTGGTAATAAGGAGACGAGCTGCTCGTCTAAGTGGTAAGTTTCAACCTGTCATTGGAGAGATGGCGTGGAATGAAATTAAAACGAATAAGCATGAGTGGAGCTTTTAAACGTAGGGGAGATCATAATATGAAAATAAAGTTGAAACACAGGGGGATAAATTGGGGCAAAAATTATTTTGTAGCGAGAGAAACTAGGGATTGGAATAATACCACGAAGCGAAATGTTCGATAAATTTCCAATATATATTTAACAGTCGCTAGCGTGTAAGTTTCACAAAACTCAAGCTTTTAAACCAGATGGAGTTAAAAAGTGCGGTTGATACCAAAATCTTCCAAATCGTCTCAATAGTACAGGAAAACTCTTGCATTTCTTGGAAATTCAACAGAAATATATTTATTTTCAAGATCTATCATAAAATGAAATCATTAAATCATCACTCCAATAATTGCAGTTGAAAGCTTACCCTAACCCGCAATACATTATGTTCGTAGCAGTTTGCTAAGCGACTAACACTTCCATTAATATTCTGATATACGTAAACTTCATCGTTAGTAATGTCATTGCATGCAGCCATGTTTGATTATTACCTGTCAAGCCAGAGATTATACACTTCATCTGATCACGGAAGAATGCCATTCCCTGCTAGATACTCTTTGATTCTCTAACCTTTCCCACCTTCCAAACATATTCAACAGATGGCAGAATATTCCTAATAACTCGCGTGCTGCTAAGAGAAAAAAGTCTACGTACAAACAGCCCCCATCATGACATACGCTGTAGACATTATCTGGGAATACCTATCGAAGTTTCTTTAGAAAGAATGAAGGCCATATATCTTTAAAAACGTCTCTGCTTGGCAAACAACGCTCCTTCAAGACTAATGTATGAGCTCACAAGACAACCGTTCTATATGGAATAACTGCAATTAAAAATATAATTGCCTTCTACGACACAAAACAATGTTTTACATCAAGAACTGCTGGAGGAAAAAAAAAGCGAATATATGGATGGATTTTTACCAAGCAGACGATATGACGACATCAGAATGGATGTATTCTGACTACGAGCCGCGGCATACCATAACGCCCTTCTTATTACATGTTTATAAAGCCATTGAAAAGGGGAGGCAAAACAATATGACTTCGGCAGACATATCAAGACAAGTTATCTGACCTTGTTGAAGATTATGACCATGTACAATTAGAGAATTTTACTTTTGTATGTTGACAGTTGATATAGATGACAAAACAGTTGACAGTAGATTATTATATTGTATGTTCACGAGACGTAATAAAAAATCACGATCTGCTAGTTTTGTAATAAACACGTTTTCAATTAACACCCGTAAAACATATCATGGTGCCGAAACCCGGGAATTATTAGAAGATTCAAGAGTACAAACTCACTTGTCACACCACCATGTTACATGGAAATTTATAGTACCAAGAGCCGCATGGTGGGGAGGCTTCTGGGAAAGGATGGTAGGGTCCACTAAGATGTGCCTCAAGAAGATACTCGGACGAGCTCAAGTAGACGAGGAAGGGCTAAATACTATTTTGGTGGGGATCGATGCCACTCTAAACTCGCGCCCTATTACCGTAGATGACAGTAACTCTGATATCCTGACACCTTCACACTTCCTCATAGGAGAAAGGCTGATATCTCTTCCAAGTACACCAGATACTTCCATCTATCAAGATTTGACTAAGGTGTACAGACAGAGACAAAAGCTAATCTTACACTTTGAGCAAAGATGGAAAAGGGAATACCTCCTTCAATTAAGGAGTTACCACGAAGTGAAGCAGATCAAAAAAGAAACCGAACTACGGATAGGTGATGTAGTACTTTTACAAGAGGATCTGAAGCCTAGACTGGCGTGGAAACGAGGCCGAATTTGTGAACTGCACCGAGGACGAGATGACAGAATCCGAACAGTCATTCTTCAGCTCCCGGATCGCTCAATGGTCACAAGACCAGTGCAGCTGGTCGTTCCCTTAGAAATCGACCGACCAGGGTGGGGAGGATGTTGAAGATTATGACCATGTACAATTAGAGAATTTTACTTTTGTATGTTGACAGTTGATATAGATGACAAAACAGTTGACAGTAGATTATTATATTGTATGTTCACGAGACGTAATAAAAAATCACGATCTGCTAGTTTTGTAATAAACACGTTTTCAATTAACACCCGTAAAACATATCAGACCTATTTATAACGAATGCTATGGAACAGCACAGGTCCTCTAATTTCCTTGAAAACTTTTTTTTTTTTTTTTTTTTTTTTTGCTAGTTGCTGTCGCACCGACACAGATATGTCTTATGGCGACGATGGGACAGTAAGA
Organism: Anabrus simplex; assembly: GCF_040414725.1. Taxonomy (NCBI): domain Eukaryota; kingdom Metazoa; phylum Arthropoda; class Insecta; order Orthoptera; family Tettigoniidae; genus Anabrus; species Anabrus simplex. Next base: position 1,729,082,280 of record NC_090265.1, on the reverse strand, counting down.
GCCTAGGAAGTGGAAGGAAGCGGCCGTGGCCTTAATTAAGGTACAGCCCTGGCATTTGCCTGGTGTGAAAATGGGAAACCACGGAAGAACCATCTTCAGGGCTGCCGACAGTGGAGTTTGAACCCACTATCTCCCGATTACTGGATACTGGCCGCACTTCAGCGACTGCAGCTATTGATCTCGGTTCTTTGAAATCGTTTAAAGAAAAGACTTGGTAATCAACTGACAGGGAATCTGCCACCAGGGTGACAGCCCTGAGTGAAGATCAACTCTGATCGATGGATTAATTAATCAATTAATTAATTAATTCAGAAATCAACCTTAAATTAGGTGAAAACACACAAGAAGACATCCGAAACAGATACAAACATTTACGAGCGGCAAGCTGGCCAGAAGAACAAATCGAATAAGACAACTTAGACCAAACAGAGACAAAAAATTCACAAGAAAAAAGTGAAAGAAATCTGGGCAGAAAGGAAGGAAAATAAACCCCTCTTTGTACTTTTTGGAGTCCTAAATGGACGTATTCGCAAATAATAATATTAATAACAACTAACAGTTGTATCCATTCTTCGTACGGGAATTTGCAATAAATTGCATGCTTATTTCATTGCGAAGTTACATGCCTGTAATAATACGTTTAATACGTCATGTTAAAATTAAATTTTTCTACGGAAGCACGTGGTAGGAACTTGAAGTACGATACAGATGAACAAAGTAGAGATAGAATGAGTGGCGTTGTGGCTGAAGACTCATGAAACGCATCGTTGATGGTAACCTTCCTTATTATCTGTTCTGTGGAAAAAAGAATGAAAATGGCTCCTTAGTTCTTCCCGTTAACCCACCTTGAAGTGACATGCACTAAGTATTCCACGACACTTGGACTAAAAATTCCGTTTTTCGTAAGCGTCTCCGTTATTTACAGTCGTACGATAAATACTCATACGACATAAAATTACGGAAATCACATATATTTAAATTTTCTTATATACAGACTTTTGTTAGAAGTAATTTAACAGCTATGTAGTTGGTCATGTACTGTACATTTTGTGGGAATGCACGTAAAATCACTGTTCTGATCCTCCTATAAACCCCCTGTTCATTAAGGGATTTAAAAATAAATTTGGCCCTAAAACCTACTCAAGGACAGGTAGATTCTAAATATGAAGTTTGAAAGAAATATATCCAGCAGTTTTCTACTTATAAGAACTCAGACAAACAGACAACAGACACCAAAGCAAAACAATATACAGATGATCGTTATTAGACCAGAAACGGATAACTGTACGAAAATTTCGCGAAAATATTCAATGTACAAACACATGATCGTTACGATTCTATCCAAATAATAATAATAATAATAATAATAATAATAATAATAATAATAATAATAATAATCACGTTTGTCCTTTGATAAGCCTTCAACATTCATTTGAAGAATGTGAATACTACCTCTGGCTCTCAACGGTGTCATGATCCACCTTTTACTATTGCTTACAGTGGTCGTGAGAGATCACTGATCTAGTTTGTACGCCCTTTGCGTGAACTTTTCACCTTCCACTTTTAGCAGTCAGTTGCCCAAGGTGCACCATCTGAGAGGTGATCCACACGTAGTACTCACTTCTGTTTCAGGGTCTACTGGGTGAGTTGGCCGTGCGGTTAGGGGCGCATAGCTGTGACCTTGCATCAGGGAGATAGCGAGTTTGAACCCCACTGTCGGCAGAACTGAAGATGTTTTTCCGTGGTTTCCCATTATCACACCAGGCAAGTGCTGAGTTTGTACCTTAATTAAGGCCACGGCCACTTCCTTCCCACTCCTAGGCCTATCCTATCCCATTGTCGCCATAAGACCTATCTGTGTCGGTGCGACGTAAAGTAGGATCAAAAAAGTTTCTGGGTCTGATATTATAACTGGTGGATTTCTTCAGTGGTTTCTTTATTGTTTTGTTTACATTCTTTTTTTCTTCTAAATATGAAATGTTATCCCTTTCTTTATAAATTACGTTAGCTTAACACTTGTATATTATAACTGTTCCATTATGCTTTGTCTCTGTAAATTACCATCATCATATCATCCTCATCACGACGCGCAGGTCACCTACAAGTGTCAAATAGAAAGACCTCCACCTGGCGAGCCGAACCCTTCCTGGGATATCCCGGCACTAAAAGCCATACGACATTTCACCATCGTTTTTATTCAATACCTTTGTATTCCTTTTGTCTGTTAGTCTTAGATAAAACGATCCAATCTTTTGTGATGTGTGGTTTCTCAGATAAGGATCGAAATATTGTAAATTCCATCTAATTAATGTATAATAATAAAAAGAAGGAGCCTCCATAGCTCAGGCGGCAGCGCGCCGGCCTCTCACCGCTGGATACCATGGTTAAAATCCCGGTCGCTCCACGAGAGATTTGTGCTGGACAAAGCCGAGGTGGTACAGGTTTATCTCCGGGTACTCCGGTTTACCCTGTCATCTTTCATTCCAGCAACACTCTCCATTTACATTTCATCTGTCAGCCATTTATCATTGCCCCAGAAGATTACGACAGGCTTTGGCAGCCGGCACCTTTCCTATCCTCGCCGCTGGATCGGGGCTTTATTAATTCCATTCCTGACCCTGTCGAATGACTGGAAACATGCTGTGGAATAAAAGGAATTGTGTTTGTGTGTGTGTGTGTGTGTGTGTGTGTGTGCATGAATTATCAACGAAAAGCCGTCGGAAAACATTTGTTGGGAGATGACAATCCAACGTTCAGTGGTCAGGATTAAGTGCATAGATTCACTGTCGTTAGGGAACGTACAGAAGATAGGTAGGCCTAAGACAAGATAAGTAGTCATTTAAGTCTAAGGTGTGGGAAGCCATTTTCGGTCCCCGACACCAGGAGCAACATTTAGTCCGTGATTTGCGGAAGTGTTTGTTTGTGTGTATGTGTGCTATGCCCAGCCAAATCTACGGCACGGATAGATATTACATTTTTAACATAGGCGTATTGTTAGATGAATCTTATTACGGGCAAGGGCCTGCTTTCGTCAACGTTATCAACAAGCAATTTTACAGGAATTACCCGGTGTTCTACAAATTTAGAAGTCTATCGACACGACATGTAATACAGATAAGGCTGTCAACTACACGACAAAGCTTTTGAACAAGTTGAAGTCAAGTCACCTGGAGTGCCCTCGAACATCATGGAGCAGACGATTTTGGCACCGATTATCTTCATCAGGTATATAAATCCTCTTTTCCTCTGCAATTCAACACGACTCTCAGTCAAAAACTGATGCCGAATACACTCGTCGACAAAAATGAACCGTTCTTCTTTCACAAGAAAAAAAGTTGTTTCTAGAAGTATTGTTCATGCTGAATTCAAATATCATGTCAGTTTTTCCCACCAGGCAGGGTTTTTGTGTGATATTCATCTGATTTTTTTATAATTTGTACAGAGAACTATTCATTGTGTAAGACTGGCCTCATTACAGATGGAAAATTCGGATACGTAAATGTATATTTTGATTTAGATTTAATATTTTGTTAAACAAAAATAACAATCGCTTCGATGATCCTTCGGTTCCCTCCAAATCATGGGAATTGCAAATGGCATATGATGTGTACCATTTTTCCACCCAGTCAGCTGCCTAACACAGGAAACACAGCATATATTTGTGGCCTAGCTCTAACCAAAATCACCCTCTCGACAGTCAAAGTACAGTTCACAGAACTCTTTTACAAGTCGCGTGAAATGTCGCGTCTGAGACTTGATGGTCACGTCACCAGAAATATAGCAGCAAATATCTGCATGATTTACACACTTTCTTGGCATGATGGAAAAACAAAACACTAAAACACAACATACACAATACACTGTAAACAGAAAAGAAGGAAATATTTCACTAGTGATATTCGTGCTAACACGCTCACAGTCTGCTCAATACTGACACATCACAATGCCAGATTAACAGTTGTGTGCATATCTGCGCATGTCAAAACAGGAATGAACTTGCGCAGTCTTGTCTTTTGGTGCTTCAGCATTATGTTACGTATACATTCCTTAAATGAGCTTGAATGAAATCGATACATATGAGGTAAAGGTTCCTATGACAGCTAAAAGAGAATACCAAAATCAAATTTAAAAAAGTTTCTGTGTCAAAATTACTGTGCCTGATGGAAAAATTCTGACTTCATATCTCAATTCAGTATGAAAAAATACACTGCATTCACTAATCAGATTTGTTTTGAAGAAAAACTTGTTGACCAGTGATATTGTTGAAGCCACCAGCATAACCGGACATGCCGCGGGAAATGTAGTATTCATTCGTAGTATTCATTCCTCGGATTTCGAGCATCCCTTCGGGGATACTCAATTTATACGTCTGCAGTTCCCCGTTTGTTTCAGTTTCGCTCTGTGTATCAAAAAGGCACAAGGGCAATCGCTTAAAGTTGTACGACTCGATCTTCGGAAACGGTGCTTCCCCCATGGTCAACTGCACGTGGGTTTTTCAAGAGTTGGAAAGGCAAACATATTACAAATATCTTAGCTCCAAATGGAATGACACTCAATATAGTTTAACCGGAAGCTCAACAAGGAAAAAATGGTTTGGATTTTATATAATATGATATTTTATATTGTTTTAATAGTATTTGTACCATCTACCAACTCGGTATCGTAAGCATTGAAATTAACAATAAAATAAAAATAATGTATGTAAAAACGATGTATGTTAATAAATATATATGTATTGTTTTGCTTTTAAATAAATGGCTTAGAAACATGTATGATTGAATTAATAAACACGGGTGAAGCCGCGGGAACATGCCAGTATAAAACTGTGGTTAGGATCGTGAGGACCCATGTCTCCTTCACAGACTTTTGTTACCTAAAATTTTAAAGACAGTTAACAGTGTGCAATGTTACGTATGTGTAAGGGTTACCCGAATGGAACTGTTAATTTAGTATGAGGGTCGTTATTTGAAGAAATAGAACATTGCGCATGCGCCGCTGGATGGCTACATAGCCTAAGACAGCGAGAAATCTGGTATTGGCGGAAAGTCTTAGTGTGCTATTTGTACGTCCACGAATGAAATGCTAGTTTTGCCACGAATTCGTTCAGAATATTCCAGAGTCGTTTATTCAGTTTCTAGTGGAAGATGGTGTTAGAGGAGTCGACATTTTATCGTCGTATATGTACATGGGAAGGCAGGGTTCAGATGATATTGGGAATTTAATCATGGACGAATAAAAATGTGCCGAAAATAGGTCAGGCACAGTGGGCAGCTAGGTGAGAAAATGAAAAGAATTTAAGAGAAGCCCCTGAAGAATGGCTCCGCCACCAATCACGGACGTTGTTCGCGTCATCAAGTGGATCGCTGGGACATTTGCTTGAACTAACAGCGTGACTCTATGTACCACCTATACATCACTCTTTACTTCCTGTATGTTCACATATTCCAAAGAGTAAATAATTACAGAAACCAAGAAAAGTTTTATTTGGGCTACCCTTACTGTACTGAATGGATTGTACAAAGAAAATCTCGTGAGCTAGTTCGAACATGAGATAAAGGATCTGAAGGTAGTGCGCAGTCCGCTATTGGAACGGAAGTTTTCTTTGAAATCATGAGCGACTCTATTTTCAGGTTCATGTTTATTGTGAATAAATATCGATGTCCAGAAGAGTGATTTCATACCGTCTATTGCAGGTGATCTTGAGCGGACTTCAGCTCCAGGCTGGGGCTCAAAATCTACAACACTCGAATACCAAGAATGAAACTCCTGTCCCCAAGAAGTACCATGGATAATTTACCATGAAGCTCCAGCTACTATACTAGAAGTCATACTCCAAATCATGAAGTTCCATTACCCCTACTTGAAGTTCCAGTCCATACTAGAATTTCCAATCGAATCCATGCGACGTCTCGATAGTGGTTCCCTGGTCCCTCGGTGAGAACTCTGTTTCCGTCAATCAATTGAATCGTGCACACCTACCTACTAAGTGCAGCCTATGGTTGAGGAATAATTTTAAACAATTATTTACACTACTCCAATACCACTCGTCTCACTTGAATGAGTCCACAAGCGAATTATAAGCTTAATTCCGCTGAAGAAATATTAATACATTTACACCATCATTCAGAAATATCTTAAACTCGGCATGAATATAACAGTCTAAACTCCTGAAGCTTCCTAATACTTTGCCTGAACTAAGCACTGTTCTTGGGAAGTTACCAATGCCACAGTCTGAAAGAAAAACGATTCATATGAGTTTTAATACTATTAAAGAAGATCTCTAATATTTGGTACACGCTTATAACAGTCGAAATTAGACATTATCTTGGTTTATATGAACAAAATTTTCGTCCCGGTAGGGTGTGTATTATTTCTTATGGAAGGTCTCCTAGGTTACATACGGTAAGTAGAATGCTTTCGCGTAAGTAAGATTTTTCTCTTTCGGGAGGACGTAAGAATATGATCTTACAGGTTCATGAAAATTAGTAGGCCTATCAAACGAAGTGTAACTCATATTGCATGAAAGGTGGGTATAATTTAATGTTTAATGTAAAATATTGCTTAATAAAGGCGACTACAACAGGTATCTTGATAACTTATCCTTTAATTAGTTACTTCATTTTATTAAATAAGCATTATTATAGAATCTAAAATGTTTAATCATTATCACTGGCTAACGAATATTTTACACTAAATTGTGCCTACTCCATATGTGCTTCGCATCATTAACTGGTAACTGGAGGGCACTATCATTCAATTTTCTATTTTTCCTCATTCATCAGCTTGACGTACGACATTCTCGGGTGTCGAAGTGATCAAAAGGATATACTGTCTGAAATACACAACTAGATTCTTTAAACTGAACATATATTTCATGAAAGCATTTCATGAAACATCCAAATCTTTATCTATAATATAGCAATACCTTATTTAACTCTCTTTTTTCATTCTTTCTTTTCTTTCATAATTTGCTTTACGTCGCACCGACACAGATAGGTTTTATTTTGAAGGTAGGATAGGAAAGGCCTAGGAATAGTATAATTGGACAGTTCTGCGGCCGCCACCGCCACCGGGCTCCCAGGGGCCTCCTCCACCACCGCCACCCGGGAGACCTTCCCAGGGGCCTGCTCCTCCTCCCGCGGGAAATTTGAATTTATAAACAAAGCTATGTGCTTTTTGACAGCTGTCATCAACAACAACGCATCGCTAACCTCAGTACTGCCATCTTGACGGGCTAAACTTCAGTGGTACCAACTTAACCTCACTAGCGCGAGATTTGAATCGGTAAACAAATCCACGTGCTTTTTGACAGCCACGTGCTTTTTGACAGACAACAACGTATCGCAAACCTCAGTGCTGTCATCTAGACGGGCCTTAACCTTACTGCTATCAACATAACCTTGCTAGCGCGAGATTTGAATTGGTAAACAAAGCCACGTGCTTTTTGACAGCTGTCATCCGCCATATTTAAACCACAGAGCACCGTGCTGCCCTCTTTATCGCAGTAGCTGCAAATTCGTCACCTGTCATCCGCAGTGCTGCTATCTTAACGGGCCTAAACCTTACTGCTACCAACTTAACCTCACTAGCGCGAGATTTGAATCGGTAAACAAATACACGTGCTTTTTGACAGCTATCATCCGCCATCTTTAATCTATAGAGCAGAGTGCTACCCTCTTTAGCTACTTACCTTTGAAATGTGGTGGCGGATAATTTGAAAAATGCTTTTTGACAGCAGCCATCTTTAATTCAGAGAGCACCGTGCTGCCCTCTTTAGCTAGATACCTTTGACATGTGGTGGCAGGCAATTCCACGTGACAGCAGCCATCTTTAATCAAGAGAGCACCGTGCTGCCCTCTTTGTGGCGGTGGCAAATTCCATGTGCTCTTGTTTGGAAACAAACTCACGTGCTTTTTTCTGACAGCTGTCATCCGCCATCTTGCATCACAAACCTAAGTGCTGCACTCTTTAGCTAGATACCTTTGAAATGTGGTGGCGGCAATTAGAAAAATTCTATGTGCTCTTGATTGGAAACAAAGAGCAAGAAAGAAGGTGTTGATTAATTTCGAAAATATGTTATCGTCTAGTTCGGTAAGTATGTTGAGAACATAATTTTTTTCTCAAAAGTGTTTGATTCTAGTCTTGCAATGCAGTGTTCTACAACGTCGCACTATAAACGGTAGTATGTGTTCAAGTCTAAACCTGCACACTCTCGCTTTTGCAATGCATCTTCGATAAAGATGTACTTTGGCAGAGTAAGGAAGAGTTGCTATCTTGCGCAAGCTGTTCAGAATTCTACTCTAATTTTTTTCTTAGAACAAAGGTATACTCCAGACATGTTGTAAACACATACACCGATGTTCTGATCATATGTAGTATCGAGTACAGTGTTCGATTCTAGTTTTGATCACTTATTTAGTGATCTGAACACATCAATTAATGTTCTGATCACATGTTAAAGTTAACAACATCGAGTGCAGTGTCCGATTCTAGTCTTGTTATGTTCAATCTGATTTTCTTAGAACAAAGGTATCCCCTAACATGTTCTAAATACATGTTGTATTGAGTACGGTGTTCGAATCTAGTCTTGATCACTTATCTAGTGTTTTGAATACATCAATTAATGTTCTGATCACATGTTAAGGTTAACAACATCGAGTGCAGTGTTCGATTCTAGTCTTGCTATGTTTTAATCTGATTTTCTTAGAACAAATGTATCCCCTAACATGTTCTAAATACACGTTGTATCGGGTACAGTGTTCGAATCTAGTCTTGATCGCTTATCTAGTGTTTTGAACACATCAATTAATGTTCTGATTACATGTTAAGGTTAACAACATCGAGTGCAGTGTTCGATTCTAGTTTAGGTATTACCTTCTCCTCCTCCTACTCCTTCCTCTCGAAGAAGAATAAGAGCAAGAAAGAAGGTGTTGATTAAATTCGAAAGTATGTTATCATCTAGTTCGGTAAGTATGTTGAGAACAGAATTTTTTTCTCAAAAGTGTTTGATTCTAGTCTTGCAATGCAGTGTTCTACAACATCGCACAATAAACGGTAGTATGCGTTCAAGTCTAAACCAACACACTCTCGCTTTTGCAATGCATGTTCGATAAAGATGTACCTTGGCTGAGTAAGGAAGAGCAGCTCAGTAAGTATGTTGAGAAGAGAATTTTTTGTTTGTCTAAACAGTGCTTGATTCTAGTCTTGCAATGCTGTGTTCTACAACATCGAACTATAGTACGCGATTTTAGTTGTAATAGGTTTTAAACAGCAGTATGTGTTCAAGTCTAAACATGCATCACTGCAGTTACGCGATATGTATAAAGGTATTCTCAAACATGTCGTATCGTGTTCTATTCTAGCCTTGATCACTTATCTAGTGTTTTGAACACATCAATTAATGTTCAGATCACATCTTAAGGTTAACAACATCGAGTGCAGTGTTCCATTCTAGTATTGCTATGTTTTAATGTTCTAATCACATGTTGAAGTTAACAACATCGAGTGCAGCGTTCGTTTCTAGTCTTGTTATGTTTTACAATCTTGCTTTTGCAATGCATGTTCGATAGAGATGTACCTTGACAGAGCAGGAAGAGTTCGATTCTAGTCTTGCAATGTTTTAATCTGATGTAATGTTCTAAATACATGTTGAAGTTAACAACATCGAGTGCAGTGTTCGATTCTAGTCTTGTTATGTTTTACAATCACAGAGCAGGACGAGCAGCTCAGTAAGTATGTTGAGAAGAGAAATTTTTCCTTCTAAACAGTGTTTGATTCTAGTCTTGCAATGCTGTGTTCTACAACATCGAACTATAGTATGCGATTCTAGTTGTAATAGGTTTTCTAACAGCAGTATGTGTGATCAAGACTGAACATGCATCACTGCAGGTACGCGATACGTGCGCTGTCTTATGTGTAAGATCGCGTTGTATGTTTGATAAACCTATGCCTTAACAGAGCAGGAAAAGGAGGTTATAACAATCGCTATCATTCGCAAGGCGCTCAAAACTGTACTCTTGTTTTCTCTTAGATCAAATCGATGTTCTGATCATATGTTGTATTGAGTACAGTGTTCGATTATATTATTAATCGCTCCTTTTTAAATTGCCCGCTACTACGATCAAGAGCGCAGCACTGTGCTCTCAGATGGCGGATGTGGAATTTGCCGCCACCACATGTCAAAGAATAAAGATGCCAACACGATGCTCTCTTGGCAGCTTTTCAAATTGTCCGCCACCACAGAGTGCAGCGCGGTGCTCTGTAGATTAAAGATGGCGGATGGCAGCTGTCAAAAAAAGCACGTGAATTTGTTTCCAAACAAGAACACGTGGAATTTATCACCACTACAAAGATGGCAGCACGGTGCTCTCTAGATTAAAGATGGCGGATGATAGCTGACAGAACTTTTCAAATTACCCGCTACTACAGAGAGCAGCATAGTGCTCTGTAGTTTAAAGATGGCGGATGTCAGCTGACGCAAGTGGGCAGCACGGTGCTCTCTAGATTAAAGATGGCGGATGACAAAACGCACGTGGCTTTGTTTCCAAACAAGAGCACGTGGAATTTGCCGCAACCACATAGAGTGCAGCACGGTGCTCTGTTGATTAAAGATGGTGCATGGTAGCTGTCAGAAAAGCACATAGGTTGTACAAATCCAAATCTCTCGCCAAAATTCAAATCTCTCGCCAAAATTCAAATTTCCCGCCAAAATTCAAATTTCCCGCGGAAGGAGGAGGAGGCCGCAGAACTGTCCTATTATACTACTTTTATTATTGTTATTATTGCCCAATTTGTGCGATAATCACATTATGAAACTGTTGTATTTTTCTTCCGCGAAGTATGAGTCAATGCAATAATGTATTTACATTTTCCAAACTGTAACAATCATTACGTCTAATAGCTTTTTTTAAATTTCAGGGTCTTTGTGCTCACACTTCAATCAATCAATCAATACTGATCTGCATTTAGGGCAGTCGCCCAGGTGACAGATTTCCTATCTGCTGATTTCCCAGCATTTTCTTAAATGATTGCAAAGAAATTGGATACTTACTGAACAATCAATCACTCAATCAATCACTACTGATCTGCATTTAGGACAGTCGCCCAGATGGCAGATTCCTATCTGTTGTTTTCCTAGCCTTTTCTTAAATGATTGTAAATAAATTGGAAAGTTATTGAACATCTCCCTTGGTAAGTTATTCCAATCCCTAACTTCCCTTCCTATAAACGAATATTTGCCCCGATTTGTCCTCATGAATTCCAACTTTATCTTCATATTGTGATCATTCCTACTTTTAAAGACACCATCCAAACTTATTCGGAACTATTCATTGTGTAAGACTTGCCTCATTACAGATCTCAAATTCGGATAAGTAAATGTATATTTTGATTTAGATTTAATATTTGTTAAACAAAATAACAATCGCTTCGATGATACTTCGATTCCCTCCAAATCATGGGAATTGCAAATGGCATATGATGTTTACCATTTTTTCACCCAGTCAGCCGCCTAACACAGGAAACACAGCATATATTTGTGGCCAAGCTCTTACCAAAATCACCCTCTCGACAGTCAAAGTACAGTTCATAGAACTCTTTCGCAAGTCGCATGAAATGTCGCGTCTGAGACTTGATGGTCACCTCACCACAAACATAGCAGAAAATACCTGCATGATTTACACACTCTCTTGACATAATAGAAAAGAAAACAGTAAAACACAATACACTGTAAACAGAAAGGAAGGAAATATTTCACCAGTGATATTCGTGCTAACACGCTCACCGTCTGCTCAATACTGACATATCACAATGCCAGATTAACAGATCTGCTCATGTCAAAAGAGGAATAAACCTACGTAGTCTTGTCTTTTGGTGCTTCAGCATGAAACTACATATAAATTCTTTAAATGGAGCTTGAATGAAATCGATATATATGAGGTAAAGATTCCTGACAGGAAAAAGAGAATGCTAAAATCAAATTTTAAAATGTTGCTGTAACAAAATCTGTGCCTGATGGAAGAATTTTGACTACATATTTGAATTCAGTATTACAAAATACGCTACATTCACTAATCAGATTTGTTAGGAAGAAAAACTTGTCGACCATTGATATTGTTGAAGCCACCATCATGACCGGACATGCCGCGGGAAAAGTAGTATTCATTCCTCGGATTTCGATCATCAATCAATGACTACTCATCTGCATTTAGGGCAGTCTCCCAGGTGGCAGATTCCCTATCTGTTGTTTTCCTAACATTTTCTTAAATGATTGCAAAGAAATTGGAAACTTATTGAACATCTCCCTTGGTAAGTTATTCCAATCCCTAACTCCCCTTCCTATAAACGAATATTTGCGCAAATTTGTCCTCTTGAATTCCAAATTTATGTTCATATTGTGGTCCTCCCTACTTTTAAAGACACCACTTAAACTTATTCGTCTACTGATGTCATTCCACGCCATCTCTCCACTAACAGCTCGGAACATACCACTTAGTCGAGCAGCACTTCTCCTTTCTCCCAAATCTTCCCAGCCCAAACTTTGCAACATTTTTGTAACGCTACTCTTTTTTTCTGAAATCACCCGGAACAAATCGAGTTGCTTTTCTTTGGAATTTTTCTTCTTGAATCAAGTAATCCTGGTGAGAGCCCCATACACTGGAACCATACTCTAGTTGGGGTCTTACCAGAGACTTATATGCCCTCTCCTTTGCATCCTTACTACAACCTCTAAATACCTTTATAACCATGTGCCTAGATCTGTACCGTTTATTTACAATGATGCTTATGTGATTACCACAATGAAGATCTCTTCTTATAGTATAACTTTATCTTCATATTGTGATTTTTCCTACTTTTAAAGACACCACTCAAACTTATTCGTCTACTGATGTCCTCCCACCCCATCTCTCCACTGACAGCTCGGAACATACCACTTAATCGAGCAGCTCGTCTCCTTTCTCCCAGTTCTTCCCAGCCCAACACGCAGTATGTGTGCTGATTTTCTTTCCTTGGATAAATGGTCAGTGTTGAGGCCTTCATTTTTCAGAGGGTCCCGGGTCGGGAAATTTAATCGCGTCTAATTAATTCTCCTGGCTGGGGGCTGTGTGTTTGTGTTTGTCCTAACACTTTCCTCTTCATATTCAGACAACACACCACGCTATCAACCACCACAGAAACTCGCAATAGCGGTTACATCCCTCAATAAATGGTTGGCGTCACGAAGGGCTTCCGGCCGTAAAATAGGGACAAATTCAGATGTGTGTGACACAGTTTGCATTAGTGACCCCACGGGTTTGAGAAAATTGGTAGAAGAGGAAGAAACTGTATGTATACCCCGTGTGTGGACAACTACGTTCTCTTAATGAAGGTATCGGCAAAAGAGAAAGTATAGCTGCGAAGTGTGTAAAATTGAAAGACACCCTAGGCGTCATAAACGTAATACCGTTGGGGTTGGAAGAGAACTGTTGTTGATCACGTATTCTCATCGCGCCGCAAGGTATCCGGTACTTTTTACTTGTACTCGTTTTTTACCCGGACAGCATTTCTTTAGGGCATTTCAACCCTGTGTCGGACTCCCTCAACTGCTGGATTGTTTCCCATCTATAACCCTTCAAGTTTACTCTGGAGGGAACTGGCAGGACAGTTGAGAATGTGGTTCATTGTCTTGAATTTAGCCACATTTCCAAGGGATTGCTTTGTTCTTCAAACCCTACGTAGCCAGTTTGGTCTTCACTGGAGCTAGTCTTGTTTGCAACCGGCTGAGTGTTCTCCGCGTCTTCTTCTGTCATCTTGAAGCTGATACCAGATCGAAGGGTCTATGCTTGCTCTGACAAGAAACATCTTGATTTCAACCTTTTAGGTCTACCAATATATTTTCTGTCCCAAACATGATCTGATTTTCATCAAAGATCTGCGTGAATTTTTCAGTGCATTCATGGACTGATCTTCCGATGTTTGATGCAGACGCCGGCCACCCTATAAGTCCAGAGGTGTAGTTTTCATGCAGACGGTTATTATATGGCACGTTTAGTTTAGGACGACATCAACTTTCTTTGCATGCAGTAGCGGCGATTAGGCGGGGCGACTGGTGGCTGGCGCCCCCCCCCCCCCAAACACCACCACAACTAGCAGTACTTTGTGGAGAAAACATCGTGTTTGTATTCAATTTTAGCTGTTTGAAACAAGGAATTATGGAAATTATTAGAACAAGCAACTTGTACAGGCCCTGTTGTTTTATCGGGTAATTATTCCCTTGATTTTCTTTAATTATCAAAAGAAATTATTCGTGGAAATATGCATAAAATGTTGTTCGTCGCAGCCAGCTAATTTGTAGTAAACACTTTGCATGTGCTGCATGTGCCGCCTGCCGCGCGCATTCGTCAGTCTGGCAGTCTCTTTAGTGTCTGTTAATTTCTTAGTGTGTAGTCAAATTCTTAAACTGTATAATCACGTCGCACTTCTATTCAATCGTAATACATGTGTAGCTATTGTTCCTTTGTGAAAGTTTTAGTGTATAGTATTGAATCAGTATGTCACTGTCAGTCTTTATCTCTGTGTTGGCATACCTTTTTGTAGGTTTTCTTCAGTTTTTATGTATATACAACCCTCCCCCGAGCTGTAAGTTATCCCGCAAACCCGGCGGGTACTTCTTGTTATCTTTACATCTTTTGCCCCCCTACTTCTAATTCCCAATCGCCACTACTGTTTGCATGAACGTATATGTTCCATGCTGGACAAGCATGTTACGCTGTTAAGAAAACACCAGCCTCTCCTGGTAGTTTTCAAGACAGTGGCGTTTGCACTCCATTTACTACATGCTAATTTCTTCAGGATGTTATTCCTTGTCGCAACTTTCTTGGCTGTAGGCTATATTTATGATTCTTTTACGTATTTTATGCCCACATTGGAGTACTTAAATCAAACCATATACATCTAAGTTTTCAAAGAATTAGGCCTAACTGGGAATTTAGCATTCATCAAATTCTTTCCCAAAATCTCTTTATTCTTTCTGACCTGAGATATGACATATTGTTTTGTTGCAAAGGTTTTTAGTTGAAGTATTTAATGTCTGTTCTTTAGAATCCGTTTCTCTTCTCTATTTGCAATTTGTTGCATTGTAGTATTCAATTCTTCTAAATCATCTTGGACTTCTTCGAATTCTTCTCATTTAATCCCGTTTACCTCCACAAGTTTCACAAGCTGCTCCATTAACAACAAATGTTCGAAATGGCGTCCCCTTGCGTCGCACAAAGATCTGTTGTACCCGTTCGAATATCCCCGGTGTCGTCTGAACAGCGTCACAGGCTTTAGAATTCTTGCCAAAAGTTCGGTGGCTTTGAAGGGTGTTTAAAGGTGACAACCCCATGTCGCTGGCTTCCGGTACATTAAAGAACTACTGCGAGAAAAAAATTCTGACACCCCGGCGTCTGTTAATAACGGACGAACATTAAAAACAATTGCATTATTAATAAATTTTCACCCGAACTTTTCCGAACTACGGTTCCTCATCTCAAATTGATCCATTTGCCGTCTTCCATCATCCCTGAAAATTTGTAACATTATCACGGATACACCCCGTATGACAGATATCCGGTGGTTACTAATCCATTACATTTTTACTAACTCGTGTCGTCGTTATTGTGTATATACTCGAATTTTATTTCTTTGATATATAGCGAAGATTTGTCCTGTTTCGTAATAGTGCTCGCGAATCTTAATACCCAAAGAGCATGACTTCAACAGATCAACTTTAGATTAATTGAAAAGGTATGACTTTCCTTTCGTCACGATAGGTTTATAAGGGACTTCTTACCAGATTATAGTAAGATATATTATCATCTTGGATTTAGATTCCTGGTGCTGCCATTTGAGGTTCTTTTTACGTGCCAGGATGCCTCGTACTTTCATTTATCATTTCTGCTAATCATATGTTCTGGCGAGCACGCGGGCCTTCAGTGGCTAGTTTCTTTAACTGATCAAGACATCTCACGAAGTGGAAGCATTTTTCCCATCTGAAACGTTTTATGATGAGCGGCGTCTTACAGATAACCCTACTTGGAAGATGAAGCTAATATGTTATGGATTAGAGCTGATTTGAAGATGTTCCTTATTGAAGTGCAATTACTCTAGAAACAGGTTTCAAAAAATTACGTTCATGGTAGTTAGTCTACTGTTTTTAAAATAGAGGCTGGTTATATGAGGCTGAAAAAAGGGATCAGTTTATCTGGATGCAATTTCCTGTCAGAAAGCCGAGAATTTAGAAGCAAGACTTACAACACTAGAAAGGTAAAGTAATAAGGAGGCGTGGACTCACCTGTAACAGATATAACAGAAAATCGATATCCAGGAATGCAACATTAGACGTTTAAACTCAGTTATCAAACCTGTAGCACTAAACGCCTCGAAAAACCTTGATCATTGGAGGCAGATCACTGACCGATGCCACCAGGAAGAGGCGACTTAAGTTCTATGACCGCATTCTCAAAATCAATTAATCACTACTGATCAGCATTTAGGGCAGTCGCCCAGGTTTCATATTAACTATCTGTTGTTTTCCTATCGTTTTCTTAAATGATTGCAAAGAAGTTGGAAATTTATTGAACACCTCCCTTGGTCAGTTATTCTATCCTAACTCCCCGTCCTATAAACGAATATTTGCCCCAATGTGTTCTCTTGAATCCCAACTTTATCTTCATATTGTGATTGTTCCTACTTTTAAAGACACCACTCAAACTTATTCGTCTACTGACGTTATTCCACGCCATCTCTCCACTGACAGCTCGGAACATACCACTTAGTCGAGCAGCTCGCCTCCTTTCTCCCAAGTCTTCCCAGCCCAAACTTTGCAACATTTTTCTAACGCTACTATTTTGTCAGAAATCATCCAGAACAAATCGAGCTGCTTTTCTTTGGATTTTTTCCACTTCTTGAATCAATTAATCTTGTTGAGGGTCCTATACCCAGGGACGGTACTCTATTTGAGGTATTACCAGAGACTTATATGCCATCTCCTTTACATCCTCCTTACTACAACCTCTGAATACCCTCATAATCATGTGCAGAGGTCTGTACTCTTTATTTACAATCATATTTATGTGATTACCCCAATGGAGATATTTCTTTATTTTAACACCTAGGTACTTACAATGATAATCTTCAGGCCTTCGGGCTGAGCAGCGGTCGCTTGGTAGGCCCAGGCCCTTCAAGGGCTGTAGTGCCATGGGGTTTTACTTACAATCATCCCCTTTTCACACCTTCAATGCAGCAATTAAAACTGAAAGGATTTTTCCTATTTGTGAAACTTACAACCTGGCTTTTAACCACATTTATCACCATATCATTTCCTACTGTCCATCTCTCAACATTGCCGAGGTCATTTTGCATTTGCTCACCCATATTTTAACTTATTTATTACTCTGTACAGAATAAAATCATCGCAAAAAGCCTTATATCTGGTTCCATTTCTTTACTCATATCATTTATACATATAAGTAAACATAAAGGTCCAATGATACTTCCTTGAGGAATATTCCCCTCTTAATTATTACAGGGACAGATAAATCTTAGCCTGCTCTAATTCTCTATATTCTATTTTCTAGAAATGTAGCCACCCAGTCAGCCACTCTTTTGTCTAGTCCAATTTCACTCATTTTTGCCAGTGGTCTCCAATTATCCACCATATCAAATACGTTAGATAGGTTAATCGCGGTACAGTCCATTTGACCTTCTGAATCCAGGATATCTGCTATATCTTGTTGGAATCCTACAAGTTGAGCTTCGGTGGAATAACCCTTTCTAAACCCGAACTGCCTTCTACCGAACCAGTTATTAATTTCGCAAATATGTCTAATATGATAAGAAACAATGCTTTCCCAGTGTTTACATGCAACGCATGTCAAACTGACTGGCCTGTAATTTTCAGCTTTATGTCTATCATCCTTTCCTCTATTCACAGGGGCTACTATAGCAACTCTGCATTCATTTGGTATAGAATGATCAATGACAGAGGATCCTCAACCTTGCTCTCTGAATGCAAGTCAAGAACAACTGGCTTATTGTAACAGAAAAAGACCTTCAGGAAACTGGCCTCGCATAGGAAATTGTCCAGTACAAAAAAACAGTCAACAACCATCATTTTGCTGAGAAAATGAAAACCAGCACTAAAAAATCATGGACTGAAGAACGGAGGAAAATGTTCAGTGCCCTGATGAAGAGATTTTGGGAGAATAAAAAATCAACATCAGCTAAGTATCGGTTTCCAGTAATGCGCATAACGCTGTAAACAAAATATGGGGCGTAGTTGTGTGCTTGAATTCGGGAGATGGTGTGTTCGAATCCCACCATTGGTAGATCTGAAGATAGTTGTTCGTGGTTTCCCATTATCATACGAGGCAAATGAAGGGGCTGTACCTTAATTAAAGACACGTCCACTTCCCAATCATCGCCCTTACCCATCATTGCGTCCATGAAAACCTTCAATGTGTTAAACCACTAACCAAGAATAAGAATAATATTTTTCCATACTAAACCCAGGTATTTTGGACTCCTTGGATCCGCTTTGGTTCACTTTGTGTTTTAGTTGATGTTTAAGGTCGAATTCATTTCCTGATGTCATGCGATTCTTTAGGTGAAAATTCCAAACCAGGATCCAATGGGATTCATCTCCTGTCGTCCGAATAGAAAGACGCTCTGCTATGGATATTATTATTATTATTATTATTATTATTCATTAATGTATTTCGAATCAGCATTTGCATCTGTATGTCTACAGTATAATCAACTTGAAGTTTATTAGAATGTATTTATAAAATAAAAACCTACAAACTGTTTTCCAGTCATTGACCGGGTCAGGGATGGGATGAATGAAGCAGATATTATAACCTTCCAATGTATGTCAGGATGAGGTTGGTGAACACATTGGAAGTTTATGTTGAGAAATAATGTCAATGAAATCTTATGTCCGGTTATCACACCTCCAGGAGAATTTGAGTTCAGTTGACTTGTCTAATTATGTGGACAGCATCGCTGAATTGGAGATATCGGCGGATTGATAATAAGCTCTAAACCCCGTGGTGCTTCGGAAATATTGGTGGACAATAAAACATCGTGAAACATAGGGCAGGATTAAATGAATAATACACATTCCTCAAGTAAAGTTACTGAAATGCGTATGAACGGCAGAATATATCAATGACAGAATGTTACTGAGGGCCATGAAATGTGTGAATAATAAGTTTATATGAGAGGGCCATACCTTGTACATCTAGTCTCGCACGATTCGACGATCGAGATGAAGAATGAAACTGTTGATTACTAACCTAAATACGAGGCAGCAATTATTAAATAAGTTCCTTTGCCAGTACAGCTGATTTATACGAGATCGTTACGCATTATGTGTCAAATGTTTCCAATTGTCAAGAGCATATGGGTGCTGGAAGCATAGAAGAGTTCTAAAAAGCAAACCGTCTGCGGGTATAGTGCGCATTGGTATCACCTAAATATCACTATAAAATTTGTCACAAATGGAACATAATAATTACTTTTACACATATCAAGTGAAAAATCCCTGGCAAATTAAGAAATATATGTTTTTTGGAGAATATTAATACGTACTTTACTACTTTACAAGTACATTTGGTGTTGCGCTCACAGTGACACACGTATGTCTTTTGTCTTACACTTTGAACAATTTCGTGTGTGATATCTGTGTTCACTGAAGTTCTTTGCTTTCGTTTCATTGCTTTAGTTGTCAATGACATCATTTCATGAATTGTATCGCGATATGCAATATTTAATAGGCGACAAAATGATATGGCCAATGTACATAAGAAAAATTCAGTGGGCTAGTGATTTCGTTCGAACAGAAATAAAAATATTTATTGGTCCAGGGATCATGCTATTTTTCTTTTGACCTCCATTTTGCTGTTTGTACTGGCCAAAGATACAGAGAATCTACAGACATAGCACTCCCATTCCTGGACCTGAATAAAGTAACAAAAGACGGCACCAGCAGCGAATGGACAAAGATAATGAGAATCCACAGACATAGCCCTCCCATTCCATGGTGCTAGCCCTGGACCTGAAGAAAGTAACAAAAGACGGCACCAGCAGCGGAGTACGACATAAACCAGTCCTGTCTACAAGCCTTAAATATGTTTTCATATTTCTCAAATAACGACGGTATTTCTTAATTTGCCAGGGATTTTTCACTTGATATGTGTAAAAGCAATTATTATGTTCCATTCGTGACAAATTTTATAGTGATATTTGGGTGATACCTTTGCGCATCATACCCCCGTCTGCGATTATTATGTTGTTGTAGAATTTGTTTTGTCTCTGAGGAAGTTGACTTTCTCAATCTTTGTGTCTTAGAAGGATCGAAAGCGAAAATTTGTGACGAGAAAGATTGTATTGAGGAGATATATTAACGTGATATTGACATATTATAAACACATATTATATTGTAAAACAAGATATCTTGTTATCGAAAACGAAAAGGCAAGTGTGTTAGTTGAACTGTAAAAATTGTATCAAAGTGTATGATTCTGCCCTAATAGATATTTCTGAGTTTCAGGTAACATGGAACCAACGTTTATGGAATATAGACACGAGATTACAACACGTATTAACATGAATAACTAAAATAGAGGGACCTCGAAGGATCTGGCCAGGAATGTGATGGACACTAGTGGATAATATTAATAATTGAGAGCTGAACACAGAAGGTGACACCGTCGTGGAGCAACAACCCTGGATGAGTACTTAAATATCGTCTATATATTCCGCCATGTAGTTGCTTATTTTTGCACTATCAATTAAGAAGGATCGAGGAAGGCCAGAAGGAGGAGTGACCTGCATGTACAACAACAAAATGGGTAGACTGATAGACACATTAATAGATGAAAACTTAGTAATCTTGAAAGCAGAAGAAATTACTATAGTAGGAACTTATATTAGTCCGTTGAGAAAAGTGGAAGACACTGTCGAGCAAATAGCCAAAATTCTAGCACTTACTGACAAGGACAAAAATGTAATACTAGCTGGAGATTTTAATTGTCGTCTGGATAAACAGACTAGCAAAACAGATATCGTATTAGAAATGCTGTTCACGGAAGGATACCGTCTAATCAATAAAAGCGAAGAAGTCACCTACTTGGCTCCAAACGGTTCCAGTACCATTGATTTAATTTTCTACCGAGGAAGAAATATTAAATTGATAAGACATCAGATTATGAGAAATCAAGGTATTGCCGCACAAAGGAAACATCTACCAGTATCGACAAATTTCTTAATCAGACAAGAGGTTCCACACGAAACAGAGAATATAAGCATAAGATCAAGAAATATAGACGAAAACAAACTCAGGGAAAACAGCCAAAGAATAGAAGAGACCCATCAGCTCATCGAGGAAGGTAATCTCGAAACAGCTCTAGATGCCATCAATGGAATAATAAGGGATTCTTTGTTCCACAAGAAACCTCGGAAGTCCAAAGAATGGTTTGACGAAGAATGCTACATAGAAAGAAGAAAAACGCTCAACTTACTACATATAGCCAGAAAACTTAAAACTGTAATCACCTTACAAGCGTACGCGATACAACGAAGAAACTATAAACAATTACTGAAATCGAAAAGGAACAACTATACCGAAATGCAGGCACAACAGAAAGCCCAAGAAGCTTTAAGAGATCCTTTTGTAGCTCTAAAGAGGAAAAGGATGAATCCAACGAATCAAATAAACATGAATAATTGGGAAACCCACTTTAATAATGTACTAAATACAGGAAGACGAACATTAGCACTAGAAGTCGCAAAATGTTCTACAAAAAATCTAGAAATAACAATAGATGAAGTGACGAGAACAATTCAAGATACTAAAAAATACAAAGCAGCCGGTCCGGATGGAATTTACAACGAGAATCTAAAAGACACTCTACAATTGCTAGCACCTTATTGGACCAAACTATTCAATAAATGTCTAGAAACAGGTAGAATTCCGGAAAGTTGGAGGACGTCCTATATAAAAATCTTATACAAGGGAAAAGGAGAACCTGATGACGAAAACTCGTATAGAGGGATAGCGCTAGAGAACAACATCATGAAAGTATATACAAAAATCATTAATCAAAAACTTAACGAACTAATAGATGATCATCTCCCAGAAGAACAATTCGGTTTCAGGAAAGGCAGAGGAACTCTACAAGCTGTCGCTAATTTATTAGATGAGGTGCAAGAAGCACTTAGGCACCCAAAAGGAAAATTTTATGCTATATTCATTGACTTCAGCAAGGCTTTCGACATGCTCAACAGATCAAAATTAATGGAAAAATTAGACGGCATGATTGGAGCAGACAACGAACTTAAGATTATAATAAATAACCTTCTAGCCTATAATAGCGTGAGAATAGATGATGGGGTATCACTCTCTTCCCCCATCACTCAAACAAACGGTGTGTTACAAGGAGACCCCATTAGCCCTACGCTTTTTAACGTAGCTACAAAAGACATCACAAGAATAACAGATAATTTGCCAACAGTGCTGTATGCCTACGCAGATGACATGATAATAGGTTCGAGAAACAGAGAAGACCTTCAGATCGCAGTAGACAGACTACAGGAATGGGCCGAAACAAACGACTTCCAGGTTAATAAGAACAAAACAGTCTGTATGGTCTTCAGAAAAGGAGGAAGAATAGCAGCGACAGATAGAATTTCATATGCAGGGGTAGATTTAACTACAGTAAATAATTTTCGCTACCTTGGCATCACTCTACAAACGTCAGGATCCTCATTCAAAATACATGTGAGGGAAAGAGCAGCAGCAGCAATAAGAGGAATTTACGATATACAAGACCCAACCAGAATATCAATAGGTTCAGCAATGAAACTTTTTCATGCAAAGATACTACCCATTCTGACATATGGCATAGATTTAATCTGGGACAAATTATCAACATCTGACATAACTACCCTTGAAAAAGTGAAAGCTACCTTCCTGAAAAGAATATTAGGTATTTCTAAGACATCTCCATCTAGACTAGCTTATGAACTAGCTCAGGAGCCTTTTCTTATCGAGGACCTTAGATATCTTTCTGTGCCATCGACACCCCAAGCCACTGCTCACCTAAATCTGAGGTTAACCAAAAGAGAAGAAATCTGGCCGGAGTTCTACGTGACGGATGCTATGACAAACAGAGACTGGATGGGCCCAAATAAGATCATGCGCAGCGCTATCAACAGGCTGGCAGTACATGGTTTCCATCATAAGCTATGCGTAAAAGAGACATATCACGATCCAAGCGACGAATGCGTGTGCAAACTGTGTGAGAAAATATGTGAACGATACCACTTCAATAAGTGTAGCAAAAGAGAAAAGTCCTTACATGAATATAGTAAAGAGTAGAAAATTTACATATGGCCATTGGCTGCAATAAAACTTTATTATTATTATTTTAGATGTAGAGTAGTATTCATTTTAAATGTCGATTTGACATGTATAATTTTCAACTTGAAGGCGACCGTTATTTGTTAATCATTGCGTTGTATTAATTATAATCGTTGCGTCTAGTGCGATGATTCAAACTATGTTGTGGTAATATGCGATGGGTCGTGTGAGTTTTCTTTTAATGTCTTCTAGCAAGGTTTTATGGTATGATTTTCGACATCGATGATATTGGTACCGTAATGGTGTTATTGTGATGAACGTTAACCTAACTCGTGGCTCAAAATACCTCGGAGGAGCTCGGTATTTGCGATGTGCGATACTATGGTTTTCAGATATCATGTGCTTGTGCAGAAATATGGTGTTTGATAATGAAATTGCGATATTATTGTGGTGATATAGTGTTAATGCGGCAACATATTTGGTAGTCTTTGACGTGAAATGCCTGAATAGATTGTTCCTAGGTATTGTGAATTCGCCGTGCATGACGTTTTTGTGAGACGTGATAATGTGTTTGATACGGTAGGATCTTTGAAAATATGTATGTGGATAATGAAATGTGGATGGTTGTAGACGTGTCATTAGGATTGCGTATTTTATGTCGAGGTAATGTGAAGGTCCTGATGATGGTCTTGGCGTTAGGAATTGTGTTGGTCATGCGTGAATTTTAATGTCGTTGTGATGAATGATTTATTTAGGCACGAGGCCGTATTTAAGATAGTGTTATAGGATTTTTGCACTCATGAACACTAATAGATGGTCGTCACATTTATCCTATTTAAATACAAGATTGACCAGAGCGCACGGTATTAAGGGAATGTTTAGGATCTTCAAAAGTAAACGGTAACGTAAAGATACTGAGTCACGTCGTAAAGGGAATATGATCTCCTACGGTAAGTAAATCATTCCTTTGCTAGTTGGATATTTGTAGATCATTTGAGTTGATGCCTAGTGCTGATGTAGTTATTTCAGGCCAAACTTCGCAGTGGAATCCGGAGGCGCAGAATCAACGTAGTTAGAGAAGGTTATTGTAGATGTTGCAGTGTCTATTGATGTTCTTTATCTAGGTGCAGTCTTCAATGAATGTCCGAGAGGATCGAGTCTGTCTTTTAGGTGCATGGTATTGATGGATGACATATTATGCTACGGTCCTGTGTCTTTCAAACATTCCTCTTGCATTTATGATGATTTATGAACTTAGAATAACGGCGTTTTCAAGTTGTTAGGTAGATAATTTACCGATAAACAATGCGATGATTTAAATGAGAATGACGGAATACTATGACATATTTGAGTAGGAACAGCATTCTGAAGTGGACGATTCAATAATTTCCAGTTATTTATTTCGAAATATGTGATGGATAATAGATCTTTCACTGTTAGCCTTCAGCAGTGGGACACTTTGTCTCTTTTTTTTTCTTTCGATTTTCTCTTGATTGACGATGTTATTATTTCTTTGTAACAAGAGCAAGAAGTTACGTGTTTATTTCAATTGCTAACGTAACATTCATTTTTCCTTTCTATATCCGTTTGTGTTGCTAATAATTTGCTCATTGTGTAACTGACATTCGAAGTTATTTTGAAGTCATTAAACGGAAAATCCTTCCATAAATGAAACATTTCACAGAGTTCTCATTTAATGTAGCGTAGGAATACTAGGATAGTTATTTAATTTAGGATAAAATGAAATAATGGTCAATGTATCTTGATGAATATGCCAATATCCTAGATCTCTTGACAGTCTGTTACGGAATATTTGCGTAATTTTTTTTTGGGCGGGAAATGATGATTACTTTCTACGTTAAACTATACTGTTACCAGTCCACTATATAAACCTGTGACCCGACTCGTCGGACTTGCACGTCCCTAGAGTGGAGGCTTCATGGATCTCCGACTGTTTTGCTTTGCCGTGGCGTAACCCAACACTGAGATTCGGAATTGAGATGTGCAAAATGGTCACAGGTATTGCTGTCAGGGCTCAATTTAGGCTATTAGTATGATGGGGTCGCCACTCCCAAAGTGATTTAGTAATGGCTGAATAGATGCTATGAAATAAGAATGGAGAGTGTTGCTGGAATGAAAGATGACAGGGAAAACCGGAGTGCCCGAAGAAAAACCTGTCTCACCTTCGCTTTGTCCAGCACAAATCTCACATGGAGTGACCGGGATTTGAACCACGGTATCCAGCGATGAGAGGCCGATACGCTGCCGTCTGAGCCACGGAGGCTCCTAGGATGTATTTATACACAGGCGGAAAAAATATCCAAACACCATGAATAAGGAATGTAGAATACGGAAATTTTGGCAATATTTTCGAGGTCACATATTTAATTGATCAACGATACAAGACTAGAGATTAATATCCGCGCGAGAAAAGCCATCGCAAATGTGCCATGCTGTTCCATTAAGAACCGGTGTAATCACCTGACTGTTGAATGCAGGCTTGTAAACATGTCGGATGTCAGCTCGCGGGATGGAGTTTCACGCCTGTTGCACTTGGTCGGTCAATACAGGGACGGTTAATGCTGGTTGTGGATGACGCTGGAGTTGTCGTCAAATGCTGTCCAACATGTGCTCGATTGGAGACCGGTCGGGGATCGAGCAGGCCAAGGCAACATGTCGACACTCTGTACAGCACGTTGTGTTACAACAGCGGCATGGGGACGTGCATCATCCTGTGGGAAAACAGCCCCGGGATTGCTGTTTATGAATGGCAGCACAAGAGGCCGAATCACCAAACTGACGTACACATCTGCAGTGAGGGTGCAAGGGATAACCACTAGAGTGCTCCTGTTGTCACAGGGAATTGCTCCCCAGACCAGAACTCCCGGTGTAGGTCCAGTGTGTCGACGCCTCTGTCAGGTGGAATGCAGGCGCACAGCTGGCCTCCTTCTAACCAACATAGGGCCGTCACTGGCACCAAGGCAGAACCTGCTTTCATCGTAAAACAAGACGGACATCCACTCCATCCTCCAATGAGCTGTCGATTGACACCACTGAAGTCGCAGACGGCGGTGGTTTGGGGTAAGTGGAATGTACGCCGCAGGGCTTCTGGCTCGGAGGTGTCTTTCAAGTAACCGATTTCGAACAGTTCGTTGCGTCTCTGTGGTGTCAACTGCCTCCCGAATTGCTGCTGCCCCACAGATATACGCCGAATACGGCGGTCCTCTCTCTCGGTGGTGCCACGGGGACGTCCCGTACCCGGTCTCCCTGGTACCGGGATCTCATGATCACTGCTGCCAGCACGCTGCACAGAGGAGACATTCCTGCCAAGTCATTCTGCAATAGCGCGGAAGGAAAATCCACCTTCACTTAGCCCTATTATACGGCCTCGTTCAACCGCAGTGAGTTGTTGATACTGGCCTCATCGTCGTCGTAAAGGCATTCTTGACCCACTCACAGTCACTCCGTTCAATCTCACAGGTAGTTAACGCTCTCGCACAGTACAGCCCTTATTTAAAGCAAACCAGATGTGCAACGTCATACCGCCGCTAATAGCGCCACGCTAATGCGATTTGCGGGAAATTTTAAATCAACGTCATCTTTCAGATGTATAAACACGCCTACCGACGTTCGTTGATCTTCTTTGTGTTTGGACATTTTTTTCCGGACGAGTTGGTTGTGCGGTTAAGGGCGCGGTTGTGAGCTTGCACCCGGGAGATAGTGGATTCGAAGCCCACTGTCGGCAGCCCTGAAAAAGGTTTTTCGTGGTTTGCCATTTTCACACCAGGCAAACGCTAGCGCTGTACCTTAATTAAGACCACGGCCACATTCTTCCCACTCCTAGACCTTTCCTATCCCATCGTCGCCATAAGACCTATCCGTGTCGGTGCGACGTAAAGCAAATTCCAAGAAAAAAAAGAAGCATGTGTACGAAAATATGTTTATGTTGGTTATTCACACCGAATACTGACTGGAACCTCATCAGCTCCACCGTCAGTGTCCTAGATGGCCTAGGTGTCTTTGAAGAGGTATACTAGAGAAATGAGGAGTTAAGTAGTTTCCCACTCATTTCCTCACCGAGCTAGAGGCTGCTGTTACATATCAGTCTACCAAGATCATTGAAATGCAAGCACCCATCAACCGTACCATGCATAACATGGACTGGCTGCATAAGGAATGGCATTACTAGCATCGCTCGTATCACAGTTGCTTGCATATCGCCAAAGCCAAGGATGAGAGTGAGACAGCAATGAAAGTAACAAATTTGTTCTAGCTCATACCAGAAGACTGAGCGAGTTTGCCGTGCTGTTAGTGTTGCGCAACTGTGAAGTTGCATCCTTGGATATATTGGGTTCGAAACCAATATTCGACAGCTCTGAAGATGGGTTTCCGTGGTTTCCCATTTTCACACCAGAAAAATGGTGGGGCTGTACATTAATTACGACCACGACCACTTCCTTCCCACTCCTAGCCCTTTCCTATCCCAACGTCGCCGTAAGACCTATCTGTGTTGGTGGAACGTAAAAGAAAAAAAGAAAATATATCAGAAGACGTTATATTATGTAAATATAAAGTCTCAGATAATATTATGTTTCAACAACAAAGGCAAAGACCTATGTAAATATGAACAGTAAAAGAATTTCATTTTACCACCATAAATTGATTTAAATGTCCGCCTCTGTGGTGTAGTAGTCAGTGTGATTAGCTGCCACCCCCAGAGGCCCGGGTTCGATTCCCGGCTCTGCCACGAAATTTGAAAAGTGGTACGAGGGCTGGAACGGGGTCCACTCAGCCTCGGGAGGTCAACTGAGTAGAGGTGGGTTCGATTCACACCTCATTCATCCTGGAAGTGGTTTTCTGTGGTTCCCCACTTCTCCTCCAGGCAAATGCCGGGATGGTACTTAACTTAAGGCCATGACCGCTTCCTTCCCTCTTCCTTGTCTATCCTTTCCAATCTTCCCATTCCCCCCCCCTCCGCCCTAGGCCCCTATTCAGCATAGCGGGTGAAGCCGCCTGGGCGATTTACTGGTCATCCTCCCCAGTTGTACCCCCTGACCCAGGTTCTGAAGCTCCAGGACACCGTCCTTGAGGCGGTAGAGGTGGGATCCCTCGCTGAGTCCGAAGGAAAAACCGACCATGGAAGGTAAACATATGAAGAAATTGAGTTAAATAAATAAATAAATATGGTCCGCCTCTGTGGTGTAGTTATTAGTTTGATTAGCTGCCACCCGCGGAGGCTCGGGTTCGATTCCCCGCTCTGCCACGAAATTTGAAAAGTGGTACGAGGGCTTGAACTGGGTCCACTCAGCCTCGGGAGGTCAACTGAGTAGAGATGTGTTCGATTCCTACCTGAGCCATCCTGGAAGTGGTTTTCCGTGGTGTCCCACTTCTCCTCCAGGCAAATGCCGGGATGGTACTTAACTTAAGGCCACGGCCACTTCCTTCTCTCTTTCTTGTCTATCCCTTCCAATCTTCCCATCCCCCAGTAAGGCCCCTGTTCAGCATAGCAGGTGAGGACGCCTGGGTCAGGTACTGGTCATCCTCACCGGTTGTATCCCCCGACCCAGATTCTGAAACTCCAGAACACTGCCCTTGAGGCGGAAGAGGTGGGATCTCTCGCTGAGTCAGGGAAAAACCAACCCTGAAGGGTAAACAGATAAAGAAGAAGAAGAAAATTGAGTTAAATAAATAAATAAATAAATAAATAAATAAATAAATATTACTAATACTTAAACACTTATGGTACGTACAGTACCGGTCAAAAATTTAAGAACACGTCGCATACAATGAAATGTTGCCTAGAATAGGCTATACAGGTCTGCCATAAAAAGTCAGTGACGTTTCTCTCAATTAGACAAATTTCGTCAGATTTCATGTTGGTTCTATGGCTAAATGGTTAGCGTATTGGATTTAGGTGCAGAGGTCCTTCAATGTTTAATTCCAATGGCTGGGAGGCTGGGTATATGTCCATTAGAATTCATCGAAGGTAGGGCCCCATCCTGACAGACGACGTCATTTCGAAAGACCCGCAGCAGGCCTTTTCGCAGGCCACACGCCATTATTCATTCTGATTTCACTCAGTTTATTCAGGTATTATAGTAGTTATGAATTTCTAGATCTTAGTACATCACTCCAAAATATTGCTACTATACTTGACAATACTATGTGATCAAATAAGTACATAATAATGACATTTTTGAGGCAACAGTTCGGCCAGTGACCCTCATACTGATTTTCAAGTTGTTGTGGAAAGCTGCAAGTTAACTCACACTTAGATATCTGATTCACAGATGTATTTTAAACAGTTGAATTCGTAAGGATGTTTCTTTGAATGCGGGAGATGCACTTGTGACATAAAATTATTGGTGCATCGAAATCAGGGTTTCCAGCATTTCTTGTGGTAGACAATTCTCCTGTTCATTTACAAAGGTCAATTCCATGTCAGCCCTATACATATTGCCCATGCCTGTTTTGTTTTCCCCACCCTCTAGGCTATAATACGTAGTAGATGAAATAAGTTATAATATATCCCGGATCTGAACTGGCGCGACGGTGTCCCGGGGAGAATGATTGCCGAAGAAGAACATCCACTCCTTCGTAGGACGTCGTTATCACTATAAATATTTAACTACTTGATTTAATCAAACCCGGATACTACGAGTGAGAAAAGCTATTTCATATGCTCCTTGGAGGGCCTTTTCTCCTGTAAGATATACCATCCATTATTCCACTAACAAAGGTTATTTGCTACGGCAGAAATATCAAAACAGTAGAATGGTATATCCATACATTCTCATGATTAGCAGTTACTGTCTCCAAGCCACACAACACACGACAGGTGTTCTGAGTTAGTGGATGCTGTAACAGCGTTGGCGGACATCTGAAAGCCATCCCGAATTGCTCTGAGTGGGTTCCACGCCTTTATTCAGTGCCCTCTCGTACGAGAGACGAACGGTAAAGAAGATTTGTGGAACGCCACCAGCTTCGAACACTCGAACGCTAATTGGCAAATGATTTTTTTCACTTGAACACGCTACCCTTCAAGCTATCAATGATGGGTGTGAACACAATCCCAACGTAATAAAAAAAAATCTGGCCCATACTTCCCAGTAAAGGACTGGAGATACCAGATGGTCTACAGATTATGGAGGTATCGGCTAAAGAAAGACAAGGGCCACGAAGAGCATGAAAGTGTCGGGGACGAAAAATAACAACAGTTAACCAAGCGAGGTCGCATAGGATAGATGAAAGTGAGGAGCCTAGCACAAGTAAATGGAAGCAATGCCAGGACTCAGCTGAGGGCCCGTGGTCGCCAACCCTCACTCCCAAATTGAGAGCTCCTGGAGCCCCTTTTAGTCGCCTCTTACGACACACGGGGTATATCGTGGGTGTTTTTCTACCGCCCACACTCCCACAGGGAGACCAAGTTGGAGACCTCTCACATCAGATACCTCTTCAGATGACCTAATGTAGGAGAGTGGAATTCGTTCTGAAGTGACACTTGGTTTTAACCCTTAAATGCACAGCGTTGCATATGTGCAAAGAAGAATTTAGGCCTACTTGTTTATTATAAATGCTTTACGATTTTACAAGTGTGAATTTACTTCCACCTTGCAGACGAACTCGTTAGGGGTCGCTAGTGTATTAAAATGAACAATTATTTATTTTATGATTTTTCTTGCCACTCAGCTGGAGTGAAGTATAGACTTACCATTTCAACAAAATTTCTAAGATCTTATTTGAAACTAGCAAGATACCCGTGCTTCGCTACGGTATTATACTGAAATTTATAATTGAATGCTTATTGTTTTAGATATATAATCCGCCGAAATTCGCGATCTGACTCGTTTTCTGCGAGAATCCACCAAAATTCCCGATCTGGCTCGTTTTCTATTAGATTACAGCATGTTTCCTCCCATTTTTCAATCTTCTTTTCCAGGAATCGATTTCGTACTTCCCGGGCTAGGCTCAGGTATTCCTCCCAGTCAGTTGGGTACGTAAATCTTTGCCATCTTTTCCTATAATCATTTTTGTATAAAATCCTTCAGAAGATCCGGCGTGGTGTCATATTGGGTGCTTTGGCGGCACTGAACCCGCGGCCGGACTGCATTTTTAGTCATTACCCGTCCAGGAGCCGTTTCCAGCGCGGTCCGCACATTTGATGACGGTCCGGAACATTATTATTATTATTATTATTATTATTATTATTATTATTATTATTATTATTATTATTATTATGTGTTGCTGGAATGGCTGATGACAGGGAAAACCGGAGTATCCGGAGAAAAACCTGTCCCGCCTCCGTTTTTTCCAGCACGAATGTCACATGGAGTGACCGGGATTTTAACCACGGAACCCAGCTGTGAGAGGCCGGCGCGCTGCCGCCTGAGCAACGGAGAATACTTATAAGTACATTAAGAACAGTAAAATCAATAGGTCTCACCTCCTTCTACACCCCACCGCCGTTAAGTTTATTTACCGCCACCCCCCCCCCCCAAAAAAATTAAAAGAAGGCTTGTTTCTTTATGTTTAAAGGTGATTCCAAACACCAATGTTCACGTCTATTGCCTTCAGTTTTGAGATATAAGTATCCCCATAAAAATAATTTACTTTTTTCACTTCATTTCACACTACTCCCCCCCCCCCAAGTGAATTTTCCCGCAAAAAATACTTGTTTCTTTAATAGTAAAAGATCTAAATACCAATTGTCACGACTCTGACTTCTTCAGTTTTTGATTTATGTGTCCTCATGAAAGGAATTCAACTCCTTTACACTCCCACCCTCCAAGATGGTTTCCCCACCAAAACGCGTTTTTCTTTGTTTTTAAAGGAGATCGAAATACGAATTTTCACGTCTGTAACAACTTTAGTTTTAGTTTTTATTAGATGTATGCATTCTCATACAATTAAGTCAATTAAATTTTCAATTCTTTCACCCCCCCCCCCACTTCATTGGATTTTCCGAGAATACGTCTTTCTTTACTTTTAAAGCAGATTGCAAATATCAAATTTCACGTCTGTAATATCTTCATTTTTGAGATATCAGTAGTCTAATTAAAAGAATTCAACACCCTTTTCAGTCACTTTTACCCACCCCCCACCACCCAAGTGGTATTTCCGAAAACTAAAAATACACGATTCTTTATGTTTAATAGAGATAAAAAATACCATTTTTCACTTCTGTAACATGTTAAGTTTTTTTAGATATACAGTAAAAATTCTCATTTTAAAATTTCACCCCTTTTGAGTTCCCCTTAAGTGGAGTTTCCAAAAACAAATCACCTATGTTTCCTTGCATTTACAGGAGATTCCAAACACCCACTTTTTACGTCTGTAACATTTGACGTTTCCAGGATATTCTGTAGATATAGTCTTTCAAAAAATTCACCCCAATTTGTCACTCCTGTTTAACAGCCCTTAATTGGATTTTCCAAAAACTAAAAAATACGTGTTTCTTTATTTTTAAAGGAGGTCCCATATACAAATTTTCAGTTCTGTAATATCTTCAGGTTCTGAAATATAAGTATCCTCATTAAAGGCACTCAACCCATTTTTCACCCTTTTACACCCCTCCTATTAGGATTTACAGGAAACAAAAAATACGTGTTCCTTTATTTTTAGAGGAGATTCTAAATACCAATTTTTACATCTGTAAATTTTAAAGTTTTAAGATGTAGACACACTCATTTTAAAAAATTCACCCCCCATTTCACCCCCCAATATTTGGATTTTACAAAAACGAATAAATACGTGTTTCTTTACTTTTAAAGTAGATACAAAATACCAATTTTCAGGTCTGTAATATCTTCAGGTTCTGAAATATAAGTAGCCTCATTGAAGCCATTCAACCCATTATTCACCCTTTTACACCCTTCCTATTGGGATTTTCAGAAAACAAAAGAATACGTGTTTCTTTATTTTTAAAGGAGATTCTAAATACCAATTTTTACATCCATACACTTTAAAAGTTTTGAGATATAGATACACTCATTTTAAAAAATCACCCCATTTTCACCCCCCATTAATTGGATTTTCCAAAAACAAAAAAACACGTGTTTCTTTATTTTTAAAAGAGATCCCAAACACCAATTTTCAGGTCTGTAATATCTTCAGGTTCTGAGATATAAGTAGCCTCATTAAAGGCATTCAACCCCTTTTTCACCCCTTTTCACGATTCCTATTGCGAGTTTCCGAAAACAAAAAAATACGTGTTTCTTTATTTTTTATGAAGATTCTAAATACCAATTTTTACATCTGCAAACCTTAAAAGTTTGGAGATATAGATTCACTCATTTTAAAAATTCACCCCCTTTTCACCCTCCCATTAATGGGATTTTCCAAAAACAAAAAAATACGTGTTTCTTTATTTTTAAAAGAGATCAAAAGTACCAATTTTCAGGTCTGTAATATCTTCAGTTTCTGAGATATAAGTACCGGTATCCTGATTAAAGGCATTCAACCCACTTTTCCCCATTTTCACCCTCTTTTACCCCTCCTATTGGCATTTTCTGAAAACAAAAAAATACGTGTTTCCTTATTTTTAAATAAGATTCTAAATACCAATTTTTACATCTGTAAACGTTTAAAGTCTTGAGATATAGATACACTCATTTTAAAATTTCACCCCCCCCCCCTTTTCACCCCCTTAGCGAAGGAATATCCAAAAATCCTCTCTTAGCGAGCACCTACATCTTAATATGAATATATCCCCAAAATTTCATTTCTTTATGTCCAGTAGTTTTGGCTCGGCGATGATGAATCAGTCAGTCAGTCAGGACAAGTTATTTTATATATATAGATGTCGTATCATACATCAGTACTTTAATGTGTCTTTCCAATGTTAATAATATCTATTTTGTATTCTGATATATTAATGTTAATTAATTAAAGCTGATGATGTCCTTTAGGGGACGAAACATGTCATCATCATCATCATCATCTGTTTACCCTCCAGGTTCGGTTTTTCCCTCGGACTTAGCGAGGGATCCCACCTCTACCGCCTCAAGGGCAGTGTCCTGGAGCTTCAGACTCTTGGTCGGGGGATACAACTGGGGAGTATGACCAGTACATCGCCCAGGCGGCCTCACCTGCTATGCTGAACAGGGGCCTTGTGGAGGGATGGGAAGATTGGAAGGGATAGGCAAGGAAGAGGGAAGGAAGCGGCCGTGGCCTTAAGTTAGGTACCATCCCGGCATTCGTCTGGAGGAGAAGTGGGAAACCACGGAAAACCACTTCCAGGATGAATGAGGTGGGAATCGAACCCATCTCTACTCAGTTGACCTCCCGAGGCTGAGTGGACCCCGTTCCAGCCCTCGTACCACTTTTCAAATTTCGTGGCAGAGCCGGGAATCGAACCCGGACCTCCGGGGGTGGCAGCTAATCACGCTAACCACTACACCACAGAGGCGGACGACGAAACATGTACTAAATATAATAAATTATATATTGTATTGAATAGGCGGACCACTTGGTTATAATATTTAAGTTTATCTTAAATATTCACTATTTGATCCAGTTAAGGTAAAACAAATAAAATAGAATTCGTTAGCCAGGACATCCCTAAGGTTGAAGTGCTGCAGTAGCTAAAGTAATCGCACAGCTTTGCATATACCGCTACGTATAAAGTCAGGTTATGAGTTTCACTAATAGAAAAAATCCTCTCAGATTTAATTACTGTGTTGATGGGGTTGAAAGTTCCTTATGGGGATCACTGTAAGTACATAGATGTTAATCTAAGAAAATGTCTTCATTGGGGTAATCACATAAATGGGGTTGTAAATTGAGGGTACAGGTCTCTGCACTTGGTTATGAGGGTATTTAGTGGTTCTAGCAAGGATGTAAAGGAGAGGGCATATAAGTCTCTGGTAAGACCCCAACTAGAGTGTTGTTCCAGTGCATGGGACCCTCACCAGGAAAAAAATACGAAGAAAAGCAGATCGACTTGTTCTGGGTGGTTTCCAACCAAAGAGTAGCGTTACCAAAATGTTGCAAGCTTTGGGTTGTGAAGACTTGAGAGCAAGGAGACGAGCTGCCCGACTAAGTAGTATGTTTTGAGCTGTCAATGGAGAGATGGCGTGGGAGGATATTAGTAAACGAGTAAGACTGAGTGCTGTTTTTAAAAGTAAGAACGATCTCATTATGAAGATAAAGCTGGAATTCAAGAAAACAAATCGGATTAAATATTCCTTTATAGGAACGGGAGTTAAGGAATGGAATAATTTGCCCAGGGAGTTTCAATAAATTTCCAATTTATTTGCAATCATTTGAGAAAATGCTAGGGAAGCGATGATAGGGAATCTGTTATCTGGGCGACTGCCCTAAATGCAGATCAATCTTGATTGATTGATTGATTGATTGATTGATTGATTGATTGATTGATTGATTGATTGATTGATTGATTGATTGATTGATTGATTGATTGATTGATTGATTGATTGATTGATTGATTGATTGATTGATAAAACTTTCAAAACTCTCAACATTTCGACTGATCCGAATAAAAAATATTTATCTTGACAAAATAATATGTTAAAAATATTTTTCTGATAATAACGTATTACATTTGGAATGAAAAACCATCATATTTAAGAGAAATAATAAATTGCGCACTTAAGGGTTAAATACTTGGAGGAGACGTGAATCGAACCAGTAGCTGCCGGGAATCTCCGCCGGGGTTAACTCATATCAAAGTAAAACATACTGTGTGTGAAAGTCTGTTATGTTTCCAACCCAGAGGCTATCTGGATCCTCATACAGCACCACCGAAGTTAAAGCGGTTATAGGGAAATCGTAAAATCTGACCACAAGGTCATAATGCGGCGTACTTGGCTAGAAGAGGTCGTTTGCCATTGCTTTCCTCTCAGAGCCAGAAAGTGCAATCAGACACGTCCAGCACCATGAGTACTGTACCAATGTCTAGACACACTAGTTGTGCTCTGAATGTCATTACTCAGCACCACCCATACCTCAACATTTTCCATACTGTCAGGGTGTAAATGAGATTAAGCAGCAAGTGAATTGCTCTAGTCTAGCGAAATTAACCAGTGATGGTTAAAATTCCCGACCCTGCCGGAATCGAACCCGGGACCCCTGTGACCAAAGGCCAACACGCTAACCATTTTGCCATGGAGCCGGGCATTCGAATAGATGAGACACTCGAATAGTGAATTTTTCCATTCGATTATTTTTTCGATTATTCATTCTTAACTGCATTCGAATGAATGAGACAATTGATTAGTGAGTGCTTTCGAAATAAACGAATGAAAAGTGATGGTATTAAGACAGTTAATTCACTCATTTCTTTCAACATTTGGAGATACGTTTGATAAAAGGCGTAATTCTATTTTTCATAAGAGTTCATCTATTCGCTTATTTCGATCGACACCGGGCGAGTTGGCAGTGCGGTCAGGGGCGCGCAGCTGTGAGCTCGCATCCGGGAGATAGTGGGTTCGAATCCCACTGTCGGCAGCCCTTAAGATGGTTTACCGTGGTTTCCCATTTTCACATCAGGTAAATGCTGGGGCTGTACCCTAATTAAGGCCACGGCCGCTTCCTTCCCATTCCTAGGCCTTTCCTGTCCTATCTGTGTCGGTGCGACGTAAAGCCACTAGCAAAAAATACTACTGTACTACTACTACTACTACTACTACTACCACCAATAATAATAATAATAATAATAATAATAATAATAATAATAATAATAATAATAATAATAATAATACTGTCCGCCTTTGTGGTGTAGTGGTTAGTGTGATTAGATGTTACCGCTGGAGGCCCGAATTCTGCCACAAAGTTTGAAAGGTGGTACGAGGGCTGGAACGGGGTCCACTTAGCCTTGGGAGGTCAACTAAGTAGAAGGGGTTCGATTCCCACCTCAGCCATGCTTGAAGTGGTTTTCCGTGGTTTCCCACTTCTCCCCCAGGCTAATGCCGTGATAGTGCCTAACATAAGGCCACGGCCGCTTCCTTCCCTGTTCTCTCTTCCTTGTCTATCCCTTCCAATCTACCCAACCCTCACAAGGCCCCTTAGCAGGTGAGCCACCTGGGCGAGGTAGTGGTCCTCTTCCCCAGCTGTATTGCCCCGACCCAAAGTCTCAAGCTCCAGGAACTGCCCTGGAGGCGGTGGAGGTGGGATCCCTCGCTGAGTCTGAGGGAAAAACCAATCCCGGAGGGTAAACGGATTAAGAAAGAAGAAAGGAATAATAATAATAATTATTATTATTATTATTATTATTATTATTATTATTATTATTATTATTATTATTATTATTATTATTATACGTACCAACAAGTTTAAAACAGCCTTCCGACTCACTCAAAACAAAAGTCTATCTCTCGAAATGCAAAAGTTAGATATTATCAAACTGTAATTAGACCTGAAGCATTATATGCAGAAAAATGTTTAACTCTTCGAATACATAGCTTGCTTGAAATACTGGCAATTAAGGAAAGGAGGTTCATCCGAAAAATTCTTGGTCCCAACCTCAAACATTGTGTTTACATACTTCAGAGCAACTTAAAAATATACACTCACACCGAAAAGGTATCAAGAGTAATCCGGAAAAGAAGAATAACTTCTTACGCTCACCTCTTTGGGATTGCCAGCGGAAATAATATGTAAACGTTTGTTATCCTGCTTCAGACGTCTCAAAATGAATCCTCCTTAGTTGGTGCAGATCGATAAGGATCTTTTAAAATATGGAATCACAGAAACAGGCATTCATCTCCGAACACCACTCAAACACAAACTTAGACAGGTTCATAAAGAAGAAGTCCCAACTCGACTGAAGCATGTCCATTCTGATGCATGGAAGAAGACAAACAGTTGAGATCCCGCGGTCCTTAGTGGCCCTAACGATGAATAATAATAATATTATTAATAATAATAATAATAATAATAATAATCCCGGTGGAGAATCGAACCTAGGATTATCTGAGAAGAAGGTCAGTTGCGCTGACCATTTAGCCAAGAATCCGGAAAATATACTTTAAAAATGATCTACCCTGTACTTTTACATCTTTCAATCACCCACTCAATTAATTTGAAATTGCATAACTTATCGACAACTAAGAAGTACAAATTATTATATTAGTGGGCAGTCTTCCTCACCCCGTACTAGTACTTAATAATATTTTTCCTTTTACATCATACTAACTACTTTTATGGCTTCCAGAGACGCCGAGGTACCGGAATTTTGTCCTACAGGAATTACTTTACGTGCTGGTAAGCATACCGTCACGAGGCTGGGGAATTTGAGCACCTTCGCCGGATAAACCCGCCAATTTCAGCACGGAGATTCGGTGTTATACTATTTGAGTCATTCGCCGCGAAGCACTATCACTGTCTCTATGGCAACATGGGTAGCATGCTATCCTTTGTTCTAAAGTTTTCCGGGTTCGATTCTTGGCCAGCTCTGGAATTACAGGGCTAGTTGGCCATGCGATCAGGGGCGAGCGGCTGTGAGTTTGCATGCGTGAGATAGTGAGTTCGAATCTCACTGTCGGTAGCACTGAATATGGTTTTCCGTGTCTTTCAATTTTGACACCAGGAAAATGCTGGGGCTGTGCCTTAATTAAGGCCACGGCTGCTTCCTTCCAACTCCTAGGCTTTTCCTATCCCATCGTTGCCATAAGACCTTTCCGTGTCGGCACGACGTAAAGCAACTACCAAAGAAAGTGCTGGAATTTTGAACTTAATTATTATACTCCCGACTTGACGACTGGGTGCTTGCGGTTTGTGTTTGTCCTAGCACACTGTTCATCACATACTTCACACTACCTACTAGCACGGAAACATACAGTCGTCAATATATCCCTCCACATAGGCATGGCATCAGGAAGATCACAATATGAAGATGAAGTTGGAATTCAAGAGGACAAATTGGGCAAATATTCTTTTATAGGAAGGGGAGTTAGGGATTGGAATAACTTACCAAGGGAAATGTTCAATAATTTTCCAATTTCTTTGCGATCATTTAAGAAAAGGATAGGAAGACAACAGATAGTTAATCTGAAACCTGGGCGACTGCCCTAAATGCTGATCAGTAAGTGCTTGATTGATTGAAGGGCATCCGACCATAAAACATCGACACGGTTCGCACCCGCGAGCCCGCCAGGGTGTGGGAAGAGCGATAGAAGAAGAAGAAGAAGAATAAGAAGAAGAATTTTATGTCTTGCCACCACTCCTTCCTCCTCCTCGTGTGAGTTAACACTATTTTATACTTATACTATTGCACAGCAAGTCACCACAACATACCTTTCACCAAGTATTTTATTTTTAAAATAAACCGATGCACTGGTAACCCTTCCATAGGCATTGTTTAAAAGATCGGCGTCTTCAACTTTGATAAGAAGAGGCACATTCAGCAAACAAATGCAATTCAGTTCAAACCCGTGTGCAGCCTTACTTAATGCCACGAGTGAGAGTGTTCTTACATTTAATCGCTGCCTCAGAAAGAAATGTATGCCGACAATACGGCGGAGAGATACGCTGCACACGCTTTCATCTACGTACACGGCTACGCTAAAGGAATGCAGCAATTTCAAGAAGGTCTATGTCAAGGTCTTTGAAAATACTTAGCAAAGTCCTCATTTTAGAAATGGATATATTTCTATAGTAATTTGCAGGACCTGGTCAATTCATTATACTTAACATTTAAAAGAAAACTTGAATGACAAAGTCCATCATAAATATAACTAAAGGGTCAAAATGTAAGAAATGCCCAAGTCCACTTTTTGAACTTTTCATGTTTTACATCTTATGAAATATGTTTATAATTGGAGACCTCTCCCGAATAAGGATGTAACCAACAAAGGGAGATGTTCAATAAATTTCCAATGTCATGAAATCATTTAAGAAAAGGCTGGGAAAACAACAGATAGGGAATCTGCCACCTGGGCGACTGTCCTAAATGCAGATCAGTATTGATTGCTATTGCTAATTTTCCAGAAGATGGCAAAATTATTTTTGGGGTCTGTTTCATTGTGTTGTTTTTGTTTTTAGCTGCTTTACATCGCA